>NC_067115.1:18509823-19109823 GCF_021347895.1 Acanthochromis polyacanthus | reverse complement strand
AGGAGTCAGTAAAAAGGCAAGATTCAACATCTCTAAGAGCCTAAAAGAGAAGACCAGCTGTTTGTTTACTGAAGCTCCAAGGATCACAGAAGCCACATTATTGGAAATATTTCAGGCTGAAATGACTTCTTAAAGCCATTTTGCTGCTTCAGTTTTCCAATTTATATTTCCAGTATTTTGAGAGTACACTACTTAATTTGTGACTTTCCTGTAAAATATTTGGTTTCTTATTTTGGGCAATTGGAAACATGCAGTTGTTTGCCCCAGTGTAATCACTCATAGATTATAAATGCAGTGTAACTGGTGTAGATGCTGCCTTTGTGAAATAGGACATCCTTCCACCATTTCCAGGACTTGCTTGTTTAATACAGTGGTTACCACTTACCACCATATAATTGCAGCTTGGTGTGTTTTTACTTTTAAAGTTCAACAGTATCTTGATTGTCCCTCATTTTTAGGCACTTTTTCCAGTGGCTCACCGCAAGAGAGCGCCCATGTTTAAACTCCTGTTAGCTGATCGTGGTTCAGGCTTAGCTGAGGGCAGCATCAGAACAGGAAGTGTCTGTCAGCGCCGTGTAGCCACAACCCATTGGAGTCTCTCTGGATCTGTGATGAGGGGTGTTTCTGTTACCGTCTTCTGGAGAAAAATATAACTTCACACACTTAACTGGAGTGAAAGTATTCCTCCTTTGGTGGAAATTTTTACATCTGCTTCAGAGTGGCATGAATTTTAGAAAGATGTATGCGTTTGTGGGTTGCTGGGCCGCGAATAAAGTTGTGGAAACAAGTTTAACACAACATATTGCTTGTGCACATATGACAAATACAGCCTGTGACTGGCATCCGATGATGCTCTTCTGGTTTACAAGTCATTCTCAAAGATATTTCAGCATTAGGGGGGAATGGTAGAGCTGCTGGTATTGGAAAAACAGAAAATTTCTCATAAATAAGTCATTAAATGTCAGTGTAACTTCACAAATTAGGCACAGTGCCCCTTCAGGCAGTCCCTGATGTGTGTGTGTGTGTGTGTGTAAGAGAGAGAGAGAGAGAGAGAGAGACACTGTCAACTATTGAGTGTGTTTGTATGTTTCCTGCTGTGTCAACACACGCACGTATTCAAAAAGCCACACTGTTTAACTGTCACCACCTGCTGTCGTTTCGGTGCAGGAGCTCAGCGGCTATTTCACTGCATTGCTTAAAGAGAACTGCAGTCAGGATGTGTGTGATAGCAAGGTGGAAACTGATCAGGTTCCCAGTAGTGGGTTGGTACAAGGTCAGCATGAGGACGAGGCTTCCTGTTACCTTACATGCACTCGAACAAGACAAGAAGAACTACGGCATCTGTCATTTAAGCAAATGTCCCCAAGAAAGCATGTGTTTATGTTCAAGTGACAATGCACTACCAGCTGTTATGCTACAAGAATTTACTTCAACATGAAGTTAATGCCAGAATTCTGAAAACACCCTATAGGTACCGGTAATGCTGTAAAGTAACAAAACAAGAAATATAGTGGTGACGTGCAGGTGCAGCAACACCTGTATGGAGGCTATTACCACTTCTGGCATTGTGACATTCCTACTGGCTAAGAGCAATGATTGTAATGAAAAGCAAGAACTCAGGTGATGTTATTATGGAGCCATAATCTGTGTAAAGATTAACTACAGGTGATACACATTTGTTTTAACAAGACCTTGATTCTCCCCTACCATTCTCCACATTTTTCTTAACCCTCTGAACCCCAAAACCTGACAGTGGATTTGAAATGTTATCTTTTTAAAAATTATACCACTTGTCACAACTAGAAACTGTAGCGATAGAAAAAAATGCTTGGATTTTGAGCATTGAAATGGTCTAAACGACTCATCAGTGACATGCTGTTCAATATCAGAAAACCATATCATGATGGTTTATCAGAATTTCTTTATGCTACATCTCACATTTATAGATTCTCCTAAAATGAACAGCTTGCAATCATCTTATTCTGTGAAAAATACAAAGAAAAACTCTTGGAAAAATGTTGCGCATTTTGATTCCTTTTTTTTTTTGCTATTTATCTAAAAACTAATTTTTCTAAGAAATATTCACATTTTTGAGTTCTCTATAGCGGTCTCTATAGAGCTGCATGACTTTTTATTACCGTCAAAAATGAGAGTACAGTGAGTAAAAGTATGACAGGAGCAGAAAACACAGAGAAACTGCTTGGCGTTCTGAGATTTAATCTGAATGATGAAGGTCTTTTGACTGTAAACAACGTAATAAATATATTCCAAACTATTACAAAGCCTCCATGATCTGCCCTCTAGTGGTTGTAGACTATTTTAAAAGTCACTAGAGACACAAAGTATACAACAATTACATAGGCAATGCTGCTCATGTTTGCATACAGGTAATGGTACAATATCACAAACCACACACTGAACTGTAATTTTGTTTATCCCTATGAAGTAGAAAGGAGCACCAAGTGTACCCTGCATTTCATTTATTTATTGGCGCCTCAGAGTCTTCCTAATTGTGCATCTTTCTCAGGGCGTTTTAAAAGCCCTTGCAGGCTGTGACCAGAGAACAATAATGAACAGAGATCTGCATGACTGTAATGAGTCTGCCTCTATACACAGAGACGAACTTGGCTGCACAGAACTACTCGTCTCCTCTGCAACAACAAACCATAAAAATCATTACAAGCACAGAGAGTTATGTTTGTCCCCCCATCAGTCTGACTGGTGGGAGGAGCTGCATACTAAAGCTGTTGCTGCAGTGTCACTGCTCTGCAGCGTCGTTGCTGATTGGGACCCTTCAAATCTTTTGGTGCTCAGCCTCTGCATAGATAAGAAAATGTGATGTGACTGGACTGATAAGGAGGGATCGATTCCTTTGTTCTGCAGATTTTAGGCAAGGGGAGGCAAGTGGAGAGACAGAGTATAAGATCCCTCTCTAGAGGACTGTGTGTGTGTGTGTGTGTGCATGAGCGTATTAGGTCAAGACATGAAGACAGTAGAAGCTTTAACGGGCAGAAAAAGGACGTTAAATCATACAGATGCAAATGAGAACCACTTATTTTACGGTCACTGCAGTTCAGAGAGCTGTAAAGTCTGGGGAGGACAAAAATGTGTTTGTGAGCCTTGACAAGAAGTTGTGTCATTTTTTACATTTTGAAATATTTTATACAATAAAAAGTAATAAAATACTGCTTCTCACAGAGGCAACTTTCCATTTCTGTCGCTGGTCTTGCTTTCATTTAGTGGGTTTATTACCTATTTACTTTATGGAGGACTTTATAGTACTTGAAAGGTGCATGAAGAAAGAGAAGTCTTTGAAGGTTACATAATTGAACCCTTTACAGCAAAATCATAAAGTCTCACATGTCCCAGGAATATGACTTTTAGTTTTTTCAAATACTGAAAAAATGGCTCATTTCAAAATAGAATTGAATAAAATCATTTTTTATTTTCACTGTTACAAAAAACAATGAAAATCAGTTTGACACTCTATATCAATAATAGATAAATTATACAAAGCAATATTAACCACAGTAACCCCTGGTTTCACGCCTGTTTCAGTGTCTGCAGCTTTAAATGCTCTTGCTGTCCACGCCCCCTTCAGGAAGAAGACTCTGTTTGTGTCGGTGACCAGCACTTTTTATCGCTTTTACCTTTTTCTTCTGCTGTGTGTGTGTGGTGAGTTTGTCTGACAGAGTTGTGGTTATTTTCATAGTGCATAGTAACGGCTTAAAAATGACAATGAAGTGACTGTTGGTTAGCATGTGGTATTAAGGGGTTGTGTTTCAGTCACTGTTTCTCACTTTTTCTATTGTCAGACAATACAGACAGGAAAATATCAGCTTTACACAGCTTTATTGGGAACTCAGCTGTGTGAAATGCAGTATATGTGAACACAGAGAGCAAGAAAGAAGCAAACAGTTGTAAACATGGGACCACACAGCTCTCATTTATGGTTTTTAAATTGCTTTTAAAATTTCCACCTTTCTGAAAGTCCCTCAGCTATTTGATTTCCATAGAGCTTGGGCCTGTGGATCTACACTTGCACTTTTCCAAATGTTGTGGTGACATTGCCTTCAAGAATAAATACAATCCTCTAAATTTTAAATTCCTTAGATGCTGGGAGTGCATGAAGACTCTTGATTTTGTACATTCTTGAGCTTTATACGTGATTGTAAGCAAATCAGTGTTACTTTTATACAGAGCCAGATTACCAAAAAGACTTTGTTCAGTCATTATGCTAAGCTAAGCTAACCGGCTGTAAGGAGTAAATATAGTTTACAAAAATGTTGAACTGTTTCTTTAAAAGGAAGTTTTGTAAAACGGTGTGTTTTGCCTTGTGGCTTTACACTGTAAAGATGTTCGCGATACTTCAAGCTGTGCTAGAATGTCGACCTGTAATCCTAAATACTCATCCGTTTGGATTCTTTTAGGGGGCACAGATACACAATCCATCTTTTTTTCTCATTGTCATGCAGCCAGTTTTCTGTTTAAACGATCCATCACCGCCATGTTTTTTGTCATTTAGCATGTAGAATAGAATAGTATTCCATCATAAGTAAGAAAAATTGCTGGGGTTTTTTTTTAGGACAAGGAAGAAGAAATGGGTTGAAAGTTTAGCGAGACAGAAGGAAAATGCTTGTTGTGTTGCTGAGCAGAGAGAGTTGAGACTGAAATTGTGATGCTCTGGCGCACTTGACTGTTTCTTCACACCTCGCAGCACTGCTTCTGCCCTTTTACCTTCAGACGGAGGACAGCGAGACTCAGTCAGAAAAACAGACAAAGAGAAAGAGAGACATCCCTCCAAAGGGCCACACAACAGAGATATTCAGAGACCTTATTCTAAAAAAGAAATGCCAGGTTTATGCAAGAAAATCTACATGAAAAAATGACAAGCGAGGGACAGGTTTAGCAGACAACAGGCCTGAGGAGCCGTGATTTCCTTCCTCTCTGGTTGAAAGTTTCAAGTCTGTTTACCTGAACAAACACTTACAGGCATATGACTCATAGGCAGCAAAGAATCTTAAGATGCTGGGGAAACTGCAGCAAGAAAACTGATTTTATTTAGATTTTTTATTGTTTTTAAAAATGTATTTTAAAGTCTCTTTATTATTCTAATTGTTTTTCTTATTACTAATATTATTAGGCAACATTTTAATTAAAGTGACATCTGCATTAATTGCAAAACTACACTGATTAAAACACAACAAAATTGTCTTCTTCTCCCTCCTTTCTTCTACACGCACCCCCACATTCAAATACGTTTTTCTAAAACATCAAACATGCCCTCTGCTGCAGTTTATAGCACTACAGGTTTCTAATTTTATTTTTGGGGTCGACTAGAATATGTTTACATGCTTTAAACTTTATAAAAGACATTGTGTTTGTTAGTCTGTGCATTGCTGTCTCAAAAACACAGATTTAGTCACTTTTTAACATCAGGCTTTTTCAGTATCATTGTCCTGCTTTAATATCAGTTTCCAGTTTGAACATGTATGGAAGAATTGCTCCAATATTACAACATTACTGTGTAGAGTAGAGTAGTTGTACAGTGTTTGAGCAGAGCTGCAGGTGAGCTGGTGTGCTCAAGCTGCAGCATGCTGGAAGGAGTGGATGGAGAGAGGCAGGGACTTAGTATGTCTGCGCACTCTGGAGGAAGCAGCTGGGAAGGAATTTTCTTCTTGTAAAACACATTTAAATGTGCAGAATGATAACAGAGATGAGTTTTTAGGAGTTTAATCAATGACCAGAGTGAAACTTTAATGAAATTGTGCGTCAGGCCCACCACAGACTAGCTTCATCGAACTCTGAAACACTCACTGTTTACTTTCTTAAACCGAGCGTTAATCTTTCAGAGATGTTTATTCAGCATCATTTTTATCGCTAAACTTAATCTATAGATGTGATAATGGTTAAATTCAAAGATGTTTGGTCTGTGAAGCCTCTGGCACTAATGAGGGTGTTTCAGATTTGTGAAAGAAGGAATCAAAACGTTTCATAGCTTCATGTGTTTTACTTTCACTGCTGTTATCTCAGCACATATAATGATCGACACAGATTTTAGTATTATATAGAAATCCACAGTTTCTCCTCTACTGGCTTTACATGATAAATATACATTTAATAATGCTATATTCTAAAGGACGCCCTCTTCTAATAATTTCCCAGATTGTTTCCTGAAACTAGATTGTAATTTGGTTAAAATTAATCTGTGGCTATGTGATTTGTGTTTCCTTGAAAATTATCCTTGAATCTTTTCTTATTAGAAACTTAATTCTTCATATATGCTGAACTGGACTCTTTCCTGCTTCTTCAGTTCACTTGCTGTTGTCTGACTGCAGGACTCTGTAGGCGTTGAACAATTAATTTAAATTAATTATCTCAAGTTTTCTAATTGCTGCCTCTGTTTTCTCTTCAGTTCGCACAAAATTACAAAGTTCTTCCCAGGGACCCTTTGAGAAATCATAGTGAAATAAAATTATGGTAATATACATTATGCTAATAGTTAATTCTGCCAAAGTCTTTCTAGATAGATTCTCTTCTACATTATTTGATCTGTGCTATCTCGGGGCGATGCAGTCATTATTGTAATGCAGGCAACCTGGAGTGACTCGAAAAGTTAACCTTAAGAGGCAGCTGGTCCTGTCATTAAGGTCCCACTTCTCCAGATTATTCATCCTCAGACTAATTTGACAAAGTGCTCCTGAGTAATTTAGTTGTCCCGATGTAATTGGCAGCTCGGTAGATGCTTCATTTAAGACCATATATCAGCTTTCCCTCCCTGACTGAGACTTTAATTTAGGAACTGAGGGGGAAAGGAACCAAGAGTAAAAGTAAGAAGGGCAGGAAGGTACTCTTACCTTCTTTTTGGCATGACTTAGATGTCATGTATTCTGTCATGTTGATCACTCATGGTACTGCAGACACAGACACACACATTGGCTGCATTCCAACTAGAACATATGTAGCTAAACCTCCATGACTTTCTGTGAAGAGGGAGGAAGCTGACAGGACAAATTTCTCATAGAGTGTCCCGCTGTCTCATACAGCAAAGACACATATTCATGAAAACACACTGTCTTAATTTTGTGTGTGTGTTGCGTTTTGCAGAGCGGCAGAATCACGCCCGGGAGTTGGTGAAAGAGGCCGACCTGTCGCAGTGGGACGCTTTAGTCATCATGTCAGGAGACGGACTTCTGTATGAGGTGAACAAAGACAATGAGACCATGAGAAGTGCTTTTATATTTTATATCACAGTATGAACAGTTTATTTCTTTGATAGTATGTATAGTAGTACTTTTTTCCCACAATTTATACATTTTCTGTTGTGCTGAAGTATTTAATAACCATGTGGTCATGATTGTAAAATACACATTAGGTCAAGTAGTACCTCACAGTAAAGCCTGAAGTATAAAATAAATAGAAAGAATAACTGAGTAGTCCATTAACAGAGATAAAAGCTGCAATTATTTCATTATTTTTTTTCCAGCAAAAGCATCAAAAAAAGCTGCTTTCCCTAGTTTATGTCATCGTAAACTGAATATCTGTAAGATTTGGACTTATTGGGTGCTATTTTTTTACATTTAATAGATCAAATAAAATAACTGCCAGCAGCTGCCTTGTCGTTGTTTATGACAAAATACCACTCGCATGTGTAACACTTCAATGTACAGATGCATGATCACAGGACAGCTGTCTGCCACACAGTGTGAGTTAAATTCAACACTTTAGAGAGTTCTCATCAGGCGGTGAAGTTTTACAGCTGAAACTCACCGTGCAGGGCTTTTCTCAGCAGCTTTTGTTTAAGAATGAAACTTGTTTGTAATTTAAATAAGATGAAATGAGCATCAGTGCCTGAGCCGTGCCAAAGAAAATACTGGATAGTGTGATTTAAATCAGCAAATTGTCTGATTAAAATTAAGTCAACATGAGAGAATGAGCTTACTGGACTGTTTCTGTTCTCTCCATGAACGTATTTCTGTCAACACTACAAAGGACAGTCCTACTGCAGATGGATATTTCTGTCTGTCCACCTGATCACAGCTGTATTTTCTGTGTGTGTCAGGTGATAAACGGTCTGCTGGAGAGACCAGACTGGGAGGAGGCCATCCGGACACCGCTGGGTATCCTTCCTGGTGGATCGGGCAACGCCTTGGCTGCCTCCGTACATCACTATTCAGGGTGAGTCACCAGGAGAAGCATGAATAAAACCATCAGTCATCAGCACTCTGTGTTGATCTGCCCGGCAACTGCAGGAATCTGGTGGTGTGTTTTTCATACTGTGGCTTCCCACACTGCAATATTTGTAGGTCACCTAAAGGTTTATCTTGACATTTTACAGTTTTGTTTGTTTTCTGATCCATCATTTTTTCCCAGACTTGCAATGTCAAACACCCCAGATTGTCCCATTTGAAGATCTTCCCTGTCGTATGTGGTTATTTTTACATACGGGATATTTTTAGAGCTATTTTCTGACATTTTTCAGGTTAAATGATGATAATCAGCAGCTTCATCAAAGTTAAAACACTCAGTTGTTGCAGATAAGAACATTAAAAGGATTGTAGCTGTAGCTGCTTTGTAGCATTATCATTCTATTGTGACAAACCCCAAACTTAGAGCTCCACATAAACCAGACTAACCTGTTACATGACATTCTGTTTGGAGCCCTGTCATTATAAGAGCAGTTGTGTGTTTTTCTGTGCACACATTATGCAACACAAACAGATAGGGAATTTTAATTTGACTCGTAGCTTTCTTCTGGTTCATACACAAGTGTTGCTTGATGAGTTTGGTAGTTTCAAAGCTGTGGTCCAATAGAATATCCTAATCCAATCAGTGCTTTTTGAACGACTGAGGAAGCTAATGCAGCAGAACAAGGTCTGTCCATTCTTATTCCTATGTAACAACACAGCTTTGCAGACACCGACTGTGCATGTTGGCTATAATCCCCTTGAGTCTGGTTCAGTGGAGCCTGTAGCACTGATGGTGCTCAGTGTCTCAATAAACAGGTATTTCTGCTGCTCTGTTAGACGTTGTGGCTCCAGACAGTTAAATAAATGAGATGTAGCTCAGCGGTATAATCGTAGATACAGCGTTGTTGCCACAGCTGAGCCTCAGACACACATGGTCCGAGCTGCTGGTGCTTTTTAGTGTAAAAAGCACTCATCTCATCTGAATAAATTATTAATGGTTTGCTCATTTGAGACATTTGTTTAGTGGTTCATTCAGTCGGAACAAAGAACAGAAAGGAGAAGCTGAAGGCCAGAAGGGAAGATGGAAAAAAGAAAGTCACTCTCTCATTTACACACGTGGACAAAATTGTTGGTACCCCTCAGTTAAAGAAGGAAAAACCCACAATTCTCACTGAAATCACTTGAAACTCACAAAAGTAACAATAAATAAAAATTTATTGAAAATTAAATAATCAAAAACAGCCATTACTTTTGAATTGTTGATTAACATAATTATTTAAAAAAACAAACTAATGAAACAGGCCTGGACAAAAATGATGGTACCTCTATAAAAGATTGAAAACTATTTGACCAGAGTGACATGATTAACTCAGGTGTGTCATTTAATTGACATCACAGGTGTTTCCAAACTCATAATCAGTCAGTCTGCCTATTTAAAGGGAGACAAGTAGTCACCCTGCTGTTTGGTGAAAAGGTGTGTACCACACTGAACATGGACAACAGAAAGCGAAGGAGAGAATTGTCCCAGGACATCCGAAAAAAAATGATAGACAAACATCTTAAAGGTAAAGGCTATAAGACCATCTCTAAACAGCTTGAAGTTCCTGTGACAACAGTGGCTCATATTATTCAGAAGTTCAAGACCCACGGGACAGTAGCCAACCTCCCTGGACGTGGCCGCAAGAGGAAAATTGATGACAAATTGAAGAGACGGATCGTTGGAATTGTATCCAAAGAGCCCAGAGCAACCTCCAAAGAAATTAAAGGTGAACTCCAAGGCCAAGGTACATCAGTGTCAGATCGCACCATTCGTCGTTGTTTGAGCCAAAGTGGACTTCATGGGAGACGACCAAGGAGGACACCACTGCTGAAAAAAACTCATAAAAAAGCCAGACTGGAATTTGCAAAAATGCATGTTGACAAGCCACAAAGCTTCTGGGAGAATGTCCTTTGGACAGATGAGACCAAACTGGAGCTTTTTGGTAAGACACATCAACTCTATGTTCGTAGACTCAAAAACCAAGCATACGAAGAAAAGAACACTGTCCCTACGGTGAAACATGGAGGAGGCTCAGTAATGTTTTGGGGCTGCTTTGCTACATCTGGCACAGGGTGTCTTGAAAGTGTGCAAGATACGATGAAATCTGAAGACTATCAAGGCATTCTGGAGAGAAATGTGCTGCCTCGTGTCAGAAAGCTTGGTCTCAGTCACAGGTCATGGGTCTTCCAACAGGACAACGATCCAAAACACACAGCCAAAAACACCCAAGAATGGCTGAGAGAAAAGCGTTGGACTATTCTAAAGTGGCCTTCTATGAGCCCAGATCTGAATCCCATTGAACATATGTGGAAGGAGCTGAAACATGCCATTTGGAGAAGACACCCATCAAACCTGAGACAACTGGAGCTGTTTGCTCATGAGGAGTGGGCCAAAATACCTGTTGACAGCTGCAGAACGCTCATTGACAAATACAGAAATCGTTTAATTGCAGTGATTGCCTCAAAAGGTTGTGCAACAAAATATTAAGTTATGGGTACCATCATTTTTGTCCAGCCCTATTTCATTAGTTTGTTTTTTTAAATAATTATGTTAATCAACAATTCAAAAGTGATGGCTGATTTTGATTATTTAATTTTCAATAAATTTTTATTTATTGTTACTTTTGTGAGTTTCAAGTGATTTCAGTGAGAATTGTGGGTTTTCCTTCTTTAACTGAGGGGTACCAACAATTTTGTCCACGTGTGTACATACCTACCTGAAACAGGATAGTCATCTTTACCAAAGTGGGTCATTAGCATGCAGAATCATCAGTTTATCAGGTACTGTTACAGTCACACATTAAAAAAGCTTAATATGTGTATGTATTCCTACAGTTCAGCCTGTTTTTATGTTGATACCACTAACAGCCTCACAGTCTGTGGTGCAAAGAAGTGCAACTAACAACTACTTCGGTGCTGATTAATGTGACAATTTTTTATGATTAATTAAATCATTTAGTTTGTTAAATGTTAAATAATGAAAATGGCACATCTAATTGGTCACGGTGATGTGTTCAGTCTATCAGCTCTGCTAGTTTTAACTTGTTTTGTCAAACTTTAAGATAAAATGAACCTCTTGAACCAAAGAACGTTTAGCTTTTTGCACAGAAAAATCATTGAAGTCATTAATCATCGGAGCCTCAATCTTTTTCTGGGCTTATTTTGCTCCTGTCGCATTTTTACTCTACATTTTTCGCATCTCCATGGAAACCATGGCTAGAAGTAGAGAGAACTCAAAAATGTTTTTTGTCCGATATAACAAAGGTGTAAAGCGAGAGTTTCATTGTTATTCACTATAAACTTTAAATACCAGGAGTCAGTATGTTCAGCATTTTTGTTGTGTGGCTCCAGGTGCTACAAATACTGGGGGGAAAATTATAGCTAAAAGTTAGACCTATTACTACTTACATTTAAAATTTGTTTCTATTCTTATTTTCTATCTACTCAGTGTGAACATAGCCTGCACTCCAGCTCAGTTCAGCCAAAAAATCCTTGAATTTTTGCTATGTGACTCTTTGGTGCAGCTGAATGACTAATGGCTTCATAGTTGCTCAAAAAAAGCAGAAATTTTTTTGCTTTTTACAAAATCTGATTCAAGGAAATTGTATATTTTTTTGCTACATTTTGAATGGGGCGTATAAAATAAAGATATCGTTGGTGAAATATAAAGATTTTAAGCTTAAATTTGACAAATCTTCCTGCACCACGTCACAGATGAGTAGTTCAAGGTGTATCAGAAATGTGATAATCCAATGTTTTTTTTCTGTTTTTGAAGTTTATGCCTCTAAAAAAGGAAATTGTCAAAATTACACCATAGATCAAAGACAGCGCATCTCTCATGTTTGGGATTCAGAGCTTAATTATGAAAGTGCAGGTTGTTGCTGTAGCTTCACATAGACGCTTCTTCCTGACCCGTTTCTTAAATAATTTCGACGTATTCACAGCATGGAAGCTGTTACTGCTGTTTGTGTGTCAGATGTTCTGCCCTTTCCACTCTAAATTTCCCACGTAGGAAGTTTAAAGCCGTCACGATGTGCTTCGAGGCACTTCTTTTTTAAGCTGCTGTTTTGTTTGTAGGTCACATAAGCTTTATCTTGTCCTCACACTGCGATACTTTTCCTTTATAATCCGTCATTTTGTTTCTCAGTGTGGTTATTTTTTGTGTTGTGTCTAGCAGTGTTTTATTTAAGCCTTTGTGCTGCTGTTTGGGATTTTTTTTCCTCAGTGGGACTCTAGACTAAATAAAAGCTGAATCAAATAAACTGAAACTAAAATAGAATTGAAGAAAGCACCTCTCTCAGATGGTTCCGTCTTCACCAAAGAGCCGCATTCATTCATTCATCACCTCCACTGCGTCTGCCAGTCAGCCTCTCATCAAACAATGGTCCTCCAGCCTGAGCGGCAGCAACAATGAGAGGAAGGGACCAGACTCTGCATTGTTTGCTCTCCTCTCTCACTCATGGAGCATCCAGAAAACCTCTCTCTGGCTGCTGCAAGCTGTCCTGCAGTGGCCCTGGCTGGATTGTATTTGGTATTATCCCCAGCTGAATGTCGGGTTCACCGAGGTTACGTGGAGCAAATGAGCGACAGCTAGAATGAATCTGGTCGTTCAGGTTCACCCTCAGAGTCGAATATGTTTCTGCACATGAACGGAACAAACTGAAGCTGTAACATCATGTGGAAAGATTGATTCTGCTGACGGTTTATTACGTGACAGGTGTCAACATAGACTGTGTACATGTATTTATATGCAGTCTGTTCATGTGACACCTCCACTGTGTATTACACAGCGCTCTCCTTAATTTTTGGCACCCCTGGTTAAGATGTGTTCTTTAGCTTCTAATAAATTCATTTTTTTTCTAAATAATGTAAGACCACAATGAAAAAAAGAGGAAAATCCAACCTTTAATTCAAGTGTATTTATTCAGTGGGGAAAAAATCACACATTAAGAAATAATTCATTTACATCAAATCATGTGTGCCACAAATATTAGCACCACTGATGTTAACACTTTGTACAACCCCCTTTTGCCAACAAAACAGAACCTAATCTTCTCCTATAATACATTTTTCAACAATTTTCAGTGTGAGAGTATGCTTCTGCAATAAAAATTGAATTTATTTTAAGGCTTTCAACACATCTTAACCAGGAGTGCCAGTAATTATGGAGGGTGCTGTATATCCTAAATAAAAAACTTAAAACTCAGAACAAGTTCATGTAACCTTTACTTCAGTGAAGGTACCAGTGTGACAATGCACAAATACTCCATCAGAAGCATTTAAAATGGTGCTTTATTTGGATACAGCTATTTTTGTTACATTGTGCAATATTTGGTAGCTCAGTCTGGTGGTTGTAAACCGACTGGGAGGGTCAAACTTATCCAAAGATAAATAATAAGGTTTGTGAGATGTTAATTTGGAAACGGAGCTCTGCTGCAAAAAATGTGAAATACTCTTATTTTTCTTTTCTTTGATGTTTCTCTAACAAACATTTTAATAAAATCATCTGAGAAGTTAAGTAAGATAAATCTTATATTTGCTGCGTTTCACAAGGCAGAAAAGTTTGGATGCATCCATCCATAATGTATACACTTAATCCTCACTAGGGTCGCAGAGGGGCTGGAGTCTATCACAGCTGAATTAGTGTAAAGGCAGGAGACACCCTGGACAGGTCACCAATCTATCTCAGGCTACATATAGAGACAAACAATCACACCTACAGAGAGTTTAAATTTGTCAGTTAACCTCAGCATGTTTTTGGACTGTGGGAGGAAGCCGGAGTACCCAGTGAAAACCCACGCATGCACAGAGAGAACATGCAAACTCCATCAGAAAGATCCCGGGACGGGACGTGAACCGGGGATCTTCTAGCTGCAAGATGAAAGTGCTAACCACTGATCCGCTGTGCTGCCCAGTGTGGAACCACTGATAAAATTTTATACATTTGACTTGTATTTTATGAGCTGTTCATGTTGTCCGTAGCCATTCAATTCACTTTTGTGTTGTCTTCATGCATATTTTTTAAGATAAGCCTTTGCAGTGTTACAGCAGCAAAGAGGATAGAGCAACTGTGTAGGGAACATAAAAATATAGACTTGTCTGTTCTAGGTTCATAATTAAAAAAAAAAAAAAAAAACAAGAATATACGTAAATAATCGTGTATATGATCGTGTACAGATTCTTCTAAATGTGGAAATTCAGGTACTACAGAGTCCTCTAGATTTAGAAAAAAACCCTGTCTACATAGTGATAAACAACAATATTATACAGATTCCTCCATAAGTATAAATACTGACATTTGAAATACTAATATTGCACAGATACTTCCATGAGTAGTAAATATTTATTTAACAGTAATGTATTGAAAAGCAATAATATTCTTGGAATGATTTTGGGGTGAACTGCAGTACCATGAATTACTTCTCAGTCCGGTTTACAACCAAAATACCTGCAGAAATGACCAACATTCAGCAGCAGCATTCTTATTTCACACAGCTTCAACTTTCCTTGGTGTTTCCTGCTAATTAGCAAATGTCAGCATGTTAACACACCCAGCTGAGACAGTGAACACAGTGAACGTCAGTGTGTTTGCATTTATCTCAAAGCACCGCTGTGCTTAAGTGGAAACACTCAAGTACTGATGATTCTCCATTTTGGTTTTGCACAAAAGAGGAGAAACTGTAATAGAGTGGAAGTGTACTTCATTACTGGCTACCACTGATTGTCTAGTGCACTAAAACCAGATAAAACTGTGGCAGAAGCGAGTTGGAAATGATGTATTCCTTGACCTTTTAGCAGACATGTGATTAGAATGTAGCAGAGCTGTGGAGATGTAGATGAGACTGTTTGGACTGAATGGAGGATGATGAATATGTAGATAGTTTGAACTCCACTGAGACGTCCGTCATCACTGTGTGAGGAAGCAGCCGGCAAATCTGTGTTTGTGTTCGTGTGTCGTCCTGACCTTCCACCTCTGCCTCCGTTCTCCCAGATGGGGTTGTCTTTGTTTGTCTGACCGGCCTGTCACGTCTGAAGGCCCATGAGCTGATCCCCCCCCCGCCACCTTGACTCCCCCTACACCCCCACCCTCACCCGTCTCCCTTCACAGCCCAGTGGGGCTCCACCCTGCAGCGACTCTCTCCCTTCTGTGTTTTTTTAAATTGCACAGCAAGGTCACATTTAGCCCTGTATTGTGTAACACTCCTCTTATAGCTCCCCAAAAACACACTGAAGCCTCGACCCACTTCCTAAAAAATATCAAGTGCACATTCCTTTTATATTTTAGTGTTTGGACCACATACTAAACTATGACTTTTTTTTTCAGCATTTTGGACCACATACTAAAGTATGACTTTTTTTTTTCAGCTTTTTGGACCACATACTAAACTATGACGGGTTTTTTTCAGCATTTTGGGCCACATACTACACTATGACTATTTTTGTGCTGTTTTGGACGACATCCTAAACTATGACGTTTTTGTCACATTTTGGACCACATACTAAACTATGCTTTCGTTTAAGGGCAGATTTTTAATCGTCTCTCCTCCTGCAGGAGATTAAACACTAGTTGTTTCTCAGCTTTTCAAAATAGAAGAATTTGTTGCTTTTCTCGCAGTGTAATTAACCAGAAGATGAATCAATGATGGAAATGATCATTAGCTTTCTGTTTATTTTGGATCTAGTGCTTATAAATAAATGAGCATTTAATCAATTCCTACTTCTAATTGCATTTGGTTATTTGAATGGCTCCTCAATTCTGTTGTGGCTGTTTAATCTGAATGAAGCTTCACATTAAATATAACGGTGGTCATTGGGCATTTAAAGCTTTCTGTCTGTCTCTCTTTTTTCATGTTTTTAGTAATATAAATGTTGTTTGTGTTTACTAAGCGTTTGTGGAACTTTCAGTTGTATCTTGGGATCGTCTTCAGGAGATGCAGACTTCCTAGTTGCAGTGGATTTATAGATGTTGGCCTTAAAGGTCATCTGCACAGAGCAAGGCTGAATCTTCTTACCATATTTCACTTATCCTATTTTTTCCATTTAATACATTATATCTGATTAGTGCATCATTTTTTTATGTACTGTTTGAGTTTCTACTCTTATGAATAACCCTGTTTGTTATATGACACGTTCTACTTATGACGATTCAGTGTAGGACTGATTGTTTTCGTTACTAATTCATCTACAGATTGTTGTCTTGTTGAATCAGCTAATCGTATGGGGACATCTTCAAACACCCAAACCTGAAGAAGTACAGTTTAGAACAACACGGCCCCAAAAAGGAACAAATAATCACAATTAGGAAGCAAAAACTTGGTATAGTTTACATTTTTAGCACAGTTGTTAAATTTACTGTCATTGTTTCAGCTCTAGTTTTGGTTGAAAGTGAAGCAGGTGTTAGCAGGAGTCATTTATTTCCCATCTCTCCTCCTGCAGAGCATCTCCAGTGTCCAGCGAGGAGCTCCTGGTCAGCTGTGGGTTCCTGCTCTGTAAAGGCCTGGTGTCCCGCATGGACCTGGTCTCCATCCATCTGTCCTCCAGCCCTCGTCTCTTCTCCTTCCTCTCTCTGGCCTGGGGCTTTGTGGCTGACGTCGACATAGAGAGTGAGAAGTATCGTCACGTCGGGGCCGCCCGGTTCACCGTCGGCACGCTGGTGAGGCTGGCTTCTCTCCGCGTCTACAAAGGCAGGCTGGCCTACCTGCCCGCCACCAAGGACCACAACAACCAGCAGGGTTTGAGAAATAACATGACAGTGCACTGCAACAACCAGGCTTCCTCCCTGACTCCACCTCCTGTCCTGTGCCGACCGTCCAGAGACCCCTCCTGCCACAACACCTTCCACAACTCCTGCCACTCCAACAACTCCCTCAAAGTGAGGAGGTCAGAGAGCACGCCTTCCCGAAGCGCCACCAAAGCCCCCTCCGGCCCCCCCGACTCCCTGCTGGTGCCTCTGGACCAGCCGCTGCCTGCAAACTGGGTAGTGGTTCCGGAGGAAGACTTTGTCCTCATGCTGGCCATGTACCAGTCCCACCTGGCCGAAGACCTCCTGGCGGCACCGGACGCCGTCTCGGATGACGGAGTCATCCACCTTTTCTACGTTAGAGCGGGAATATCTCGCACCGCGCTGCTGAGGCTGTTTCTAGCCATGGAGAAGGGTGCACATCTGGCTACTAACTGCCAACATCTGGTGCACACGAAGGTGAGAGCACTGAGGCTGGAGCCGTACTCACCCAAAGGGATAATAACGGTGGATGGAGAAGTGGTGGAATACGGTCCACTGCAGGCAGAAGTACACAGAGGCCTGTCGAGATTAATCACTGGATGACCTGAACGAGCAGCGCTGCCAGCTTTCATCTCTGCTGTTTGAGGCTGATGGTGTTGATTAAACACAGTCTAGCATTTCAGATCAGAAAGGTCCAGGTACGGGAGCAAAGCAGTGGATGTAAGACTCTTTTCCATTCATCTGCAAACTGATCCTCTCAGCAGCAGACAGGAAAAACACGTTTCATCTGAAGATGCTGTGATGTTGGGCGAGATGTTACAAGAGAGCCACAGTGTTCAATATTAGATGAATGAATCATTTCCTGTGAAAGAAATCATCATAGAAACAAATTTAGGATGAATATACGGTAATCAGAAAGCTTTTTTGCTTTTTAGAGTTATCCAAGCTTCTTTTCACAATAAGAGCATTTATTGCAGGTATTTTGTGTTTCTAAAGGTCACTTTTCCAACATTTGTCTTTCAGACTGTATTTCACACAGTCTGTATCTGGGAATCAAATTTACATCCTGAAATAGATGCTTTTTATGTTTTTGTCTTGTGTTCAAAATTTTTAAAATGCATCATCTCTCATCAGGACTTTTCAGATTTTTTGATGAAAACTCAAACATACACTACCAGTCCAAAGTTAGGACATAACTTCTCATTCAATGGTTTGTATTTAATTACTTATTTTGTACTTTGGAGATTATTACTGAAGACATCAAAACTATAAAAGAATGCATATGGAATTATGCTGTAAACAAAAAAGTATTAATCTTCAGTATTAATCTACAGTGTAGGAAATAGTACAAATAAATAAAAAGCACTGAATGAGAAGGTGTGTCCAGACTTTTGATTGGTAATGTAATCAACATTAATGTTCACAAAAAGGAAAAATTTGAGCAAAACTGCTGGAAAAAGTAGCTAAAACCTGCAATAAACTCTGTTACCGTGGAAAGAAACCGGATTTAATGCTGTAATATTGAGCCAGGCCTTGGATCAGTGGATTAATAATTCATTTATAATTATTATAATTTAATGACTCTATTTATTAAATGTTGAACACTGTATCTGTGGGCTGTATGAACGTCGGCCTCACTGAAGGCAGAACACAAACACACGACAGATAGCTGACGTGTTTCATCACCTCGTCGTAAAGAGTTTAACCTCCACAGAAAGTAAATCCATCAGCGTCTTTCACCTTTCATCTCGTTCACAGCTGCGGAGACAACTATGTTTCTCACACATATCAGACAGAATTACAGCATCTTATGCAACAGCAAAGGATTTGATTGTTTTTGCCTCGTGTGTGTGTGTGTGTGTGTGTGTGTGTGTGTGTGTGTGTGTGTGTGTGTGTGTGTGTGTGTGTGTGTGTGTGTGTGTGTGTGTGTGTGTGTGTGTGTGTGTGTGTGTGTGTGTGTGTGTGTGTGTGTGTGTGTGTGTGTGTGTGTGTGTGTGTGTGTGTTGCAGAGATGTCATCACGGCGTTGTCATTTACGACTGTTTTATTGAACACGGAAAGCCTCAAATAATCGGTTAAGGCCAAAAGTCTCAACTTAATACTTCACTGATGCGTTGTTGAGTCTGTGACAATAATCCGCTCTGACGTGGGGCAGTTAGTGACATGAAGTCGGCTGAGCCTCCACTTTTTACTCCAGTGTAAATAACACCAACCCCTACAGAGCACATGTAATATTTATTTTCACATATCGAAGCTACTTGAGGTCGCCCTGCAGCTTGTTTCTTGTGCCTGGTTTCCCATCAGAGGCTGCGTTTGTCGTGTCGCTTCACCCTGAGCACCAGACGGCTTCAGATCTCGTTGCCTTAAAGTCTTGATGGCTCCGTCCTGTTTCACAAAAGCAGTTTGCGAGCTCCTAACGATGCCAGCATCGCGTCTAACAAATGATTGTCGCTCGCAAATTACAGATAAATTTGCAATATTCCTCTTTTTCGTCCCCACCGGGGTCACAATCACGGTGTTTGTTTTGGTGAGTTAAAAGCTTAAATGAGAGAAAATGATCTCACGCTGACAGTTGCAGCTTGTGTGTTGTGAATTTAATGTAGATGCAATGTTTCTGTAAAGGAAGAATCCACCGTAAAACATTTAAACACAGTTTAAAGGGCTGCTACGCTTAAATTTGACAAACAAAAGCGACATATTTCCTCACACGCCACTAATGCCAGGTAGACAATTACAATGATTTATTGTAATGCAAATGTTTATTGGCAAAATTGAATCAAAACAGCAAAAAAACTTTACTGGTGGAAGATTTGTTTGTAGCTTTACTGGCAATTTGAGGCTTGAATAAGTCCAAGTTTTCTCATTTTTCCACCAGTTTTGCTTTTTTGCTGTCAAAATCAAAGTCGTTTTCTTAAAGAATTAGCTACTTGTAGAGCCCGACTGATATATTGGTTGGCCAATATTTTCTGCTTGTATTGGCACAGCTGTATCTGTTTCAAAGCATATGTTATGTGGATATGATAATAAGAAGAACAGAAAATAGTGTCATCACATAGTTTGTCCAGCAAAGCAGCTCTGTTGTCTCCTCTCAATTGTGTGTGCAGCACATGCAGCAGAGTGGTCTGTAGCTGAGCAGATGGTGGTGCGGAGTCAGCCGGTGTCTTCACATTAAATCACTAATTTGTGAAATACAGTGATAGAAAAGTTAACAAACCATGACCCCATCGTGTTTGCTTTTCAACATAACTCTAACATACCATGATGTAAAAAGATATCCGATCAGACTCTAATTAGTAGTAATTTAATTTATTTTAAATCTCTGAGATTTCTGTCCCCACAGCGCTCACTAAATGCAGATTTGTTTGTTGTGCTTCCAGTTATGAAAAAAATCAACAAACCTCACAGATGTCGGTTTATATCAGGACTTCACAGTGACGTCTGTGGATCATCCAGAGTGACGGCCACATGAAGACGTGCTGCTTTTTGACATTTTAACTTCTTTGGTTCATGTTTCTGTGGTTTAGGCAGAGCTATCAGAGTCATTTAAACGTGCTCGAGTGAAAAACTAAACCACCTGTGTGACTATTTATCCCTTGGGTTGTTCACTGCACCTTGAATTATCCCAGGGTCTATTTTTCTTGTTTTGTTTTTTTCTCACAACAAGGAATGTGGTGCTGCTAAAAAATGAAATTTCAACATCAAACTCCTGAAAAATGTTCAGCTCGTGTGAACGGTGTTTAAGTGTTTGCTGGTGGATTTTCTCCTGCTCTGTCCTGCAGCTCTGCTCCTCGTCGGTTGATTGATGTGTTTTTTTTTGCCTCGATGTGCTTCATGCTGCTGCACCCTCCATCCCCACATTACCACCTTTCTTCTTCTTCTCCTCCTCCTTGTTTTCTGCTGCTTTCATCCATTGCGGAGCTGAACACACACAGGCTGATTTATCAATAATCATCACCAAGGTGTCCTTAACATTTAGCTTTAAGTCACACAAGGGGAAAATGCATGTTTAGAGGTTCAAATATTTTCTTTGCCTGCATGAAGTCAAAGGGAAATCAGCACTGAGGAGCCTTAAACAAGGGGGTTTGGGTGGGAGGTGGGGCTGTAAGCTGGTTAAAACAGAGTGAGAGTGCAGGGAGTGGACAGAGGGGGAGGAGGGGGAGATATCGACACGTTAAATGCTGCATGAGGTAGGCGGCGTTTTGATCCTGACAGGGCGCCCTCGTTCTTTCTCCTCACCACAACAAATCACTGGGGAACATTAGCGAGCTGTCCTGACGCCGTGAGAACGACAGAAGGACGAAATTTACGTTAAGATGAGCACAAAAGTCAGGGACCAGAAGGGGCGAAGGCGGATAATCCTAAGGACCAAGAACAACAAAAAAGAGACGGATTTTGGAGCTCTGATGTGCCTACAGAGTCACAGCAAACACACACATGATTCCATGTTTTGTGTTTTATCCAACATGCCACGACTGTTTGGCAGAGACCAAAATGAGTTTCCCTTTTGAAGATTTTATTTTATTCATGTTTTTGCTCAACATACGTGTTGCCAACGTTGTCTTGAAGCCTTCGTGGGGCGTTAAGGTGGAGTTTTTGTTATTTAACTGATTGACAGGCGCTAATTTAGTTTGTTTGAATTTCATTTACTCATTGAAGAACTCTACAGCAGGAGTTTAGTTCAAGAGTGACGAGCACCTAAGATGGAAACAGTACTTGAAGAACCTTCTTGTTCCATTTTCTTCTCACTTTTGTTTCAGGGGACAGATGTGGTCTGTAGCACCAAAACCCAAAGTCAGGTCACTGATTTCAGACCAGTGAGGACTTTAGATGTAAATTTCCGAATCATAACATCATTTGGAGCTGCAGAAATATGCTTTCTGCTCTCATTTATTTCCCTGTCTCCACATGATTTATGTAAATCATAGAACTCTTTGTTTTTCGTGCTACAGACCATGTTCATCTTTTTGTTTTTTTCTATGCAAAGTCAGATGTTGTTTGCCTGATGAAGGGTCCTGTAACATGTCTGATGTGCCTTGATTGTGCTGCCTCCCGGTGGTTTGAGTGTGGCGGTGCATCCACTCATTCGTCATGCTACAAGTTGAATTTAAAAATCGTTTGTTCTTCCATCACTATTTTTTAAAACTCTGAAATGCTTGGAGGAACGGACAAACCACCAGACTCAGTTTAAATATTTGACAATGACATGCTCTTTTGTCTGAAATATGATGAAGTTACATCACGCTTATTTCCAAATTGTGTAGTTTTTGAACTGTGATATTTTGTGAACCTGCATCGTGATCTGAAACCTGTAGAAGCTGATAAATAAGCATCAGTATCAAATATCTTACTCAGAATAACGGAGTCCAGTTTCTCTCTGTAGGATCCAAATGAAACCAGATGAAGAACCTGATTTAAACTCTTCTGCTAGCGAAGATAAAAACTCGCCTCATCTGACTGTTGATTTGCTGTTTATGTCTTTATCTGCTGCTTCTGAACTCTTACTGTCTCATGTGTTCAAATGTTTACGGTGATGGGAAAATAGTCTTTTTTTTCTGGCACACTGAAGATTGAATGACTGATTCTGTATTCAAGAGAGATCTATTTTTCGATTTAGACAAATGTCTGTAAGTTTTCTATATCAAATCAAACATTCTGCTGGAGTGTTTTTGATTAAAAATAAATTAAATGATGATATATAACCCACGTATTGTTTGGTTTGTGAAGCATTTTGCTGTGTCTGGTTTTGGTGAAGTGCACTACTATTCTGCTGTTGCTGTTCTGCTGTTGAGCATTATTACTTGACGATACTCATCATTTTCAAGTGAAAACAGGTTTCTATGAAGTACCAAAATGTAAAATAAGTGATTCCATAAGTATTCTCCATTCAATTCAGTGTTAATAAATGCACCATTGGTTACAGTTACAACATTAAATCTGAAAATGGGTCTCAATCAGTCTTACACATCTGGACACTGCAGTTTTATTGCTTTCTTCTTTGCAAAACTGCAACTGAGTCCTACCATAATTTGCTTTAGTTGGATTGAAGTCTGGGCTCTGCAAAGTGTAACACTGCCTGGACAACAAAAAAAGTGGCACTTTAATTTCGTTGAACCACCTTTAGCTCTGAGAACGTAAGCTTCTGCAGTGTCACAGCATTCATTTCTGTTCAGAGATGCATTAATTTTCGACCAAGATCATATATTGATGATGGGAGAGTCGGACCGCTGCACAAAGTCTCCAGAACATCCCAAAGATTCTCAGTGAGGCAGAGGTCTGGGCTCTGTGGAGGACAATCCATGTGTGAAAATGACGTCTCATGCTCCCTGATCCACTCATTCATAATGTGAGCCCCATGAATCCTGGCATCGTCATCTTGGAACATGTCCATGCCATCAGGGAAGAAAAACTCCATTGATGTAAAGACCTGGTCATTCAGTATATTCAGGTAGTCAGCTGACCTCATATTGTTGCTGAACCTGACCAACCCCACATCAAAACCCTAACCCCCACAGGCTTGTAGGTACTAACCATGATGAGTACATCACTTCATTTGCCTCTCTTCTTACCCTGACGCCCCCATCACTTTGGAACAGATTAAATCAGGACTCATCAGACCACATGACCTTCTTTCATTGCTCCAGAGTCCGATCTTTATGCTCCAGAGCAAACTGAAGCCTTTTTTTTTTATTAGCCTCACTGATCAGTGGTATTCTTAGAGCTACAGCTGTTTAGTCCCAATCCTTTGAGTTCCCTTCGCATTGTGCATGTGGAAATGCTCTTATTTTCACTATTAAACAACCATAGTTCTACTCTTGATTTCCTACAATCATCTAAAGGTTTTCTCTGATTACATTTCTTCCTTGAAGATGATGATTCCCCACTATCCTTCAGGTTTTAATTATGTGTTGGATGGTTTTTAACCTTATTTTAGTAGTTTCAGAAATCTCCTTAGTTTTCATTGCTTGAATTTGACCCTTCTGAAACAGATTAACATCCTTTTCATGACCACAGGATATGTCTTCCAACATGGTTGTTTAAGAAAAGAGAAGCTCCTCACTGCATCAGCTAGAGTTTAATAAGTTGTTACCTGTAGAAATATATTCATTACTGCAGAAGGAATGGGACTTTTTTTTAAATAGTGTATTTTACCCTGTAACTTAAGCCTTCAAGTCCTGCTGCCACAAAGCATCGACACATCATGATGTTGCCACCACCATGCTTCACAATGGGGACCGTATGTTTGTGATGATGTACGTTATATAGGGCATGTAGTCTGTTGGCTAAAAAGCTCAATTTTAACCTGACATAGGCACTGTAATTCTGCTTCCTCATGCTAGGATAAAGCGACTAACAAGACTCAGTGTTACTCAGAAGATCAAAAGCTCAAAACAGTATCACAAACGGGGTGCTTAAAGGTTTGTTTTCATGTCTTGTCTTTGATGTAGATCAGGTGCATGATAAGCAGTTTAATAGACCGGTAGGAAAAAGGTAATATTGATCGCCTGCACGAGGCTAAAACCGAAGAGAGGATGTGCACATGATCACATTTCTGCATAAAAGAGGTAAAAAAGAAAACAGGTAATCATGAGTGAATCATCCGCCCCTACTTCCTCTGTGATCCACATTTATTTATATCAGTGGCATTTTGCTGGTTTCCTATAACTCTCAGGTGCTGCTGCTGCTTCAAAACTGCACCTGAATTTGATATTTCACTCTTCCATCCATCGATCCCAGGGGCGGATCCAGATTAATTTTAGTGGGGGGGCACAGGGGGGTACAACAGATATTTTAGGGGAGGCACCGATGGACTTGTTTCCTTGTTTATGTGAATTACAGCATCATTAGCTGCAGCATCCGCCCGTTATCTAAAACTAGTAACCTCAACGACAGTATCCTGAGGGCAATTAAGTGACAAATATTGTGCAAGAACAGCACTATATACAACCCTGTCAATTTCCACTTCTTAGAATGTTTACTGACAAATATCACACCTAAAATAAGAAATAATATTCTGTACTTTTAGCAACCAGTTCTCAGCTGTATACCATAAACATCATAGGGTTCTGTGTACTGATCAGTCTAAATCAAAATGAGTACTACCCAATACACAGTGAACAACAACAATTTGTACCCTTGATCTGTGGTAAAATAATCTTAAATGTTCTGTGGAGTAATGTAAATTTTAAAATAAAATAAAATACAGTAAGTAGCACTTTATACATTCAATAGTAAACCTGAGAACAATATTAAACAGTAGCAACAGTCCATATTCTAAGTCATTTAATAGAGCACAGCTCAGCAAACATCATAGTGTTCTGCATAGAAATCACAAAAAGCTGCTCTCAATAATCTTTCACAGTGAGCAGATGTTCTTGTGTTGCAGGTACATGGTCCAGATGTGGCCATCGATCAAGCCGGGGAGGTCTGGCACCGTGTACTTCCTGGAGCATCTCCTCTTGTTGCATTCTTCATATGGGATGGAAATAAAATAACGTTGGTTTAACACGTTGATCAAAGGCCTTTAGGTGTAAAGCAGGAAGCCCTCCACAATGAGGATGTGAGTCTCCTCCTCCTCCTTGTGGTCAGACTTCAGGACCATCTCTGTGTCCAGGGTGTTATTAACACCATGAGACTTCTCAAACTTCACCGGGTTCTCCAGCCACGCGTAGATCGTACTCATCATGGCATCCATGTCAGACCAGTGATGACATCGTACTGCTTAAAGCCATCTTCATCAACTTCAGTCTGTTCTGGGGGCTTGAAGAAGTCATCCTGATGGACCACACAGCAGTTGGGCAGGTTCTTGATCAGGCGGTTGGTGAGGATGGTTTTTCCTCCATTGGTTACGCCGTCGATGCCGATGATGTACTTCATGTTCTCGGATTGGTCAAAGCTCGAAAAAATGGTCAAAAACGTCAACAAAAACCGGATCAGGAGTGATCGGACGTGAAAGAAAACTGAAAAAGAGAAGGCTGCAGCAGGAAACGTCAACTACTCCAGTCCTCCATGACACTTGAGTTTAGTGAGTAAGGTAAGAGCAGAAAGGGAGCTGCCACTCGGACGCGGTTCTTCCACCCAGAGAGGACCTCTTTCTGTTGTTGCTGCTACACATACTGCCCTAGTAGAGGTTTTAGGTGGAATATTCCTTTTAACCAGCCCCTCAGGTTTCTGAGGATTTTGGATGGAATACTCGGTTAAACCAACATTTTAGGTGCATGTCTAGGGATTTTTGGTGGAATGTTCCTTTAAGGTGGATGTGTGAGGACCTTGCAGGTGGAATACTTCCTGAAACCACCTTTTAGGTCAACATTCAAACATTTAAGGTGGAATATTCTTTTAAACCAGCCTAAGTTTCATGTTTTGATCATTATCAAGTGAGAAACCTCAATCCAGACTCCTCATAATGACGTTTGGGATTCATGCTGCTGTTATTTGTTTAGTCCAGACTAAATGACTGAAATCCACAACTGTAATTTTATTTCAGGACTCTGTTATTAAATGTCAAAACAATCAGCATAACTGAAGAAAAGGAATTGATACAGTTTCATCAAATAATGCATGCTGCATTTGGATCTTTGTTCCTTATATTTTAAATATGAAATCCCCGTGGTCTGCACTGCCTGCTGTAAAATAACAGAGAAAAATGGAACAAATATCAGATCAAACTTTGTGGAAAGAACCTCAATATTTGAAGTCCTGGGATTCTACTGACTGATCTCTTCCAAACGATTAACATCCTTCAGAAAAAACGTCTTTATAGCCAAACAACAGACATTAACTGATGACAATGACAGCAGCAACACATGCATGAGGTTAAAGGAAAAGCTGATATCAGCTTAATGCTCATCTGTCAACTACTAAATCACTGCCAGTGTTGAATTGCAAAATTAGTTTTCCCTGAGAAGAGTTTCTTTTATTCATGTTGTTGCAGAACATAAGTGTTGCCAACGCCATTTTGAAGCCTTTGTGGGGCGTTAAGGTGGAGTTTCTGTTATTTCACTGATTCATAGGTGCTAATTTAGTTTGTTTAAATTTGGTTTAGTCATGAAGAACTCGACAGCAGGAGTTCAGGTCAATTCAGTTCCATTTTCTTCTCACTTTGTTTCAGGGGACAGATGTGGTCTGTAGCACCAAAACCTAAAGTCAGACTGATGAAGACTTGAGATGAAATTTTCTGTCAGATTCAGTCACACATTTTCATGTTTTCTCAGCTTGAATCTCATTCATCCCTGCTGCAGCCATAAAGCTTGCAGGTTGTAAACTGTAGACTTACCAAACGTCACAGTGCATCTGTTAGGAACCATTTTTAGCTGCAGATTCGTACATATTTGGTGCTCTAGAAAGTATTTACAGCAGCAGGGCGGTGCCAGAGTTCCCTGAAACAATGGAGCACTGTGACACAGAAACGTGAGTTCAGATTTCAGGGGAGAACCCAAGAGACACATCCTACTCGATATTTAGAATGTGCGTTCATCCCTCTAAATAAAAACACGAACAAACTGCGTCAGACACAACAATACAGATGAAGAAGCTGCATCAGGCTCCGGGTGTCGCTTCTAACAAGATCAATTCTATTAAATTTATCGTAATTTGTTCAGATTATACACTGCAAAAACTCAAAATCTTACCAAGTCTATTTGTTTTATTTTTAGTCAAAATGTTCCATCCCACTTGATTTAAGATAAATTCACTTAACAAGTGACATTTCAGCAAGATGGAGGGACTTGTTTTAGGACAATGCATCTTAAATATCTCAAGTCAAACAATCTTGAAATTGTCTTGTTTTGAGTTGAATTTTACAAGAAAACTCAAAATAAGTTTAACTCTCGTGTCGTCCTGCGGGTCAAATTAACCTCTTTTAAAGTTTGAAAATGTGGAGAAAAAAAAAATTTTCACAGGGAAACTTCTGATGTCCACGTTTTCAACATTATGGGAAATTTTTGAACATTTTTTGGTGAAAAAAATGTTAAAAAGGTTTCTTAAGAACATTCACAAAATCAACCAAAATCCAGTGAAATTATTTTGCCGATGTTCTTACAGAAAATATTAGCGCATAGCTCAGTGAGTAGAGTGGCAACCGGAGGGTTGCGGTTCAATCCCCCGGCCCGTTGTGTTCAAGTCGAGGTGTCCCTGAGCAAGACACCGAACCCCTAATTGCTCCTGGTGGGTCATGATTAGCGCCTTGCATGGCAGCTCCCGCCATCAGTGTGTGAATGTGTGTGAATGGGTGAATGTGTGCGCTCCAGGGGCGCTGTACCGCGGCTGACCCCGCGCTCTGACCACCCCAGATGGGGGGATATGCGAAAATCAGAATTTGCCCTCGTGGGATTAATAAGGGAAAATTTTTTTTTTTTTTAAAGTTGTTTTCCTGATATATATATATATATACACACACTCACTCACTCATATCACTTTAGATATTTTTAGAATTTAAAAAAAAATTTACTCATTTTTTGAAAATATTTACAAGAATTTTCTTGCCAAAATTGGGGGATATTTTTAAAATACAACTTTTAAGGGAAACCTTTAAAGAATTATTGGATATTTTTTCCTGAACGTTTTGCAAATTTTCTGAAATTTGGGGAATTTTTTTGCTTATTTTTCAGACTTTTTTTCAGACAAGGAAACTTTTTTTTTCTGTGCCTGTAAATGAAGACAACAGGAGGGTTAAAGAAATCTATCAATCGATCTAAACAAAAAAGCCACACCGTTTCTGTGGTACTGCTTGCAAAGTTTAATACATCACTATACAGTTTGTCTCAAAGCAACAAAAGTAAACCATTAAAAAATGAAATCAAAAGTACAATTACACACTCAGCATTTTGTACATATGTGCCCCAAGCATCCACGTGACTCGTTAGAACTCAAGTATGTGTTAAATATATACTGTATGTATTCATATAATTCAATATAGTCATGATGTCTGTACAGAGGGAATCAGGCTACAAATGATAACTTTATCAGTTCTTTTTAATATTATATCAATAACAGGCCACTGTGGAAATGTAGACATCGTACAGTCAAGTCTTGTGTGTAGCCCATTCAGAAGGCTTAAAGCAACATGTTACATGCTTTGGCTGTAAAACAAACTTCTCGGAGTAATCATAATAATCAATAATAATAATAATAATAATGGTTGAAATCTCAATAATATACACACATACACAGAAAATTGTACATAGCATCATGGGCTTGGTTTCCTGTCTGATTTTTACTCGGAGATCTGGCGAGATAGCTTCACATTATCTGTAGACGAACGAGGAAGAGGGTGAAAGATGAAGTGGCAATTTCACCTCTGACTGGAGGCGCATTTTTACCAAAAAACACAGAAGCCCTCAGTTTTTATTTCCACAGGCCGAGGTGAAAAGGGAGAAAAAAAAACGCTCGTCCAAGAACCGTGACACGATTCAAACAGCAGCATGTGAGGAAAACAAGAGAAGACAGGAAAGCAAACAAGGCTACGTGCTACAGCTACACGTCCTCCTCTGTAGCGTTAAAGGCAGCAAATTATGACAAAGAAGAGGACAAAACATCACGGATGCCCGATTGCCACATCTGATACAGGAATGACAGCTTGAAGAGTCACGGAGGGGAAAATATGGAAGACGATGCAAAGCAAAATACCCTCATTGGTCAGCTGTTGGCTCACATTTTTTTCATCATCTTCTGTCATTCGTGGGTTCACAATGGCACACTGTGCTTTCTCTCATTCAGAAACACTCTTCAGCATCAAGTTCTTTGTTCAAGTCAAACACCAGGCAGCCAACGCTCTCTTATTTAGATTACAGCAAGCAAGAGGGGTTCGTCTGACCCGTGTTATAATTATGAGTACAATTAGAATTCTAATAATATCCTGAAAAGAAAGAGGAACATTAAGTCGGAGGTGGAGATGCAGTTATTTAAAAAGATGTAAACAAAGTCTGCCGATTTCCCCAGGAAGCACGATTGGACCCAAAGGTGAGTTTCACAGCACAATCTGTGGCAAAGCAACAGTTTCGTGGTAACTTGGTAAATAACACCCTGATTATTTTAGGAATCCAGATTGAGAGAAAAGAAGCCGATCAATGTGTTTGTTTTCTCTCGTCGCCGCTTTGACGGGGCAAGTCGCTCAAATCAGGAGAAACCTAAAACATCACATCAATTACATCATCGGCGTCACAATCGCTGCAGTTTGTATTTAGATGTTGTTGAACTCTGAAGGAAAAATCAGAATGCAGCAGCAACGGATTCATACTGTGTTCAAGAACTGAAAAAAGGATGAAGGAGGGAAACACTGGAGCAGGATTTTAGTGGTTTTTAGTGTGAGTTAATGTCTGAAGCGTGACACAAGCAGCTCTGTACACAATGGTCTGAGATCATTAAGAAGAATTCAAGTAAGGCAACATGTTGACATGAGATGACGGAATGGATGCTGTATGATTTTTTTTTTCTATTTTACTCTTTAAATTGTGTCATGTGTGGGTTCACCTCCACCGTTAGCTCTGCTCAGAAAACCTGCAGTTCAGCCCGTGTGAGTATAAACAACCTCAAAGGGCGCGACTTTGCTAAATTCTACAGAAAGTGAATGGACTTCTGTATGTGGAGGCGGTGTTAAGCTTCGACTAGAACTCCTTCACAAACGGCCACCTGACTGTTCTCCTGTGCCCGGCCAGCTTCTCTACACACCAAACAGCTACAACAGTGGAACCTCCGGAGGCGATTCGTATGTAAACTTTGTCACTCGATGTTGCTGCGTGGTTCAGTGCGAGTGATTGGCGAAGGAAATACCAGCAAGTATAGTGGAAGAAGTGGTGAAGCTGTTGTGGTTGGCAGTTTTACTGACATTCAGCCTGTTCTACGTTGACTATTTGTGTGAACAGAGAGAATTTGGCAGAAAGCATATAACCAGTGATTTCTACTTAAAAAAAACAACAAAAACAAACAAGTCCTCCTGGTCGGTGTGTTCATGTCATCGCTCCCAGACCAGATTGTCCTTTTGTTTGTTCGTCGTAGTGCAGGATGGTACAGCGATAGTATCAGTAGTGCTACAGAGAGCCGCAGTCGACCCGACAGCCAGAGGAACCGGGCTGCGCCGTTTTTCAGTGGAGCCGAGCCGCCGACGAGTCTGCTTTACATTTATCAGGCCGATTGAGACGCCAGAGTGGTTCATCCGGCAAACCCTCTGCCCAGACGGCGGAGGCTGCTGGAGGTTAGTTGGATGACGAGGTGGTGGAGGAGGGTTCATGGCACTGATTCTCGATCTCATTCAGTCCTTCTCTTCTTTTTTATTTTTTGCATCCACACTGCCGCAACCGAAGTCTGAGGAACTGTGAGCAGCTCCAGAGAAAGCTCCATCTTTTTCCTGCGTCCATGAAAAGATGAGGGTTTCTGCTGTGAGTGATGCTCCTGCAGGTCTGTGTGAGGTTCACCCTCCTCTTTATTCATCACACTCGTCTGCAGGGACACTGAAGGACAACAAAGACATCATCATCCAAACCCGCTCACACTCCTGATCAAAGGTGCTGTTCGCCTGCGGTCGCTGTTTGATCGAGAGGAATTATGGAGGGAAAAAAGGCAGAATGTTGTGGAGTTTAGGGCAGCAGGAGCAGTAAAGACTAAGAAATGGAGGATAAAAATGTGGGCAGTGCTGGGAGCACAGTGCAGCTCTGGACAGGGGCACAAAAGATTGAAAAGTGTAGCCCACCCCCAGACAATTAGTGATGGATCCCTCTCTACGGCTTGAGGCAGATGGAAAGGTAGAAGAGAAGGAGGGAAGGAGCAGGGACAGTGCAGTGGTGTGTTGGGAAACGGTGAGGAGGCACTTACTTGTCCTCAGTGTGCTCGGGGATGCCAGCGGCAGCCAGTGCAGCTCGGTACTGCAGCAGAACACCACGAACGCTCTTCACAAACCCCTTCGAAAGCGGGAAGAGTGGAAAGCCGATGTCCGGGTAGCCGCTGCCCTCAGGGAGGAAACTCCGGTAGCTCTTTCTTCTTTTCTTTGGTCGCACCACTGGCTGGCTTCCTGCGCCTACCCCTCCTGCATTAACGGCAGCAGAACCCGACTCTGACGTCCCACTGCGGACTACAGAGCCGGCGGCTGTAGAACCGCCCCTGTTCTCTCCGCCCACAGAGGTGCTGACCTGCACGCTGTCGCAGTCTGAGTTCTGGCTCAGCTCCTGCTGAGAGGCTGCCGTGGTGGACGGACTCAGCCCTGAATCCTCCAGGTCCTCCTCCATAATACTGCTAACTCCTGTGGCCCCCTCCTCCCCAGGCTTGCTGGGGCTGCTGTGGGCCACCGCCATGGGCCCCGAGCCCAGAGGCAGCTGCTCGTCCAAAGGCTCCACAGAGGAGGATCGGTCCTTGGAGTGGTAGGCCCTGCAGTGCGCTGCGTGACCTCTTTCTGCGGCCTCGTTCAGCTCCAGCCACGCCTCCAGACGGTGGACGAGCCGCCAGCCGTTACAGGAGAAGTGCTCCTGGATCTCCTGCTTGAAGACCTCAACAGGGTTCTGGAGGAGCTGCGTCATCGACTGAACCATCTTGATCAGAGCCATCTCATTATAGCAGCGGCTGTTCTCGTATCCTTCCTGAAGACCTCGGTCGCTGTCGAAGCCGGCCTCGTTGTAGTAAGGCTCATTGACGAGGATAAGGCCTGCAGAGAGACGTTGCAAAACACTGGTAAAATCACACATAATGTAAAAAAACAACAAAAGAAATCAGACAAAATTCAAGATTGTGACAACATTTGTGATTCATCATTCTAAACCTCTGAATTTCAAGAATTCCGTCACCGTGGGCTCATTTTCACTTCAAATCGTGGAAACAACACAACCGTGACTCAAAGTAGAGAGAAGTCAAATCAAAGTTAAAATTCCTTAAAGACTTATTTTGGAAAGAAAAAAATAATAAAATCACCATGTACAACATTTTTGTCCACAGATGTTACAGGAAAATAAACCTGCAGTTCAGCTGTAAAGGCCCTGAACTTTTGCCACATGACTTTGGGGCACAGCTGAGTCACGGTCGCACCAAGAAGAACAGAATTTGTCGTTTGTGGCAGAATCTAGTTCGAGCAAACCAATTGTTTTTGTTAAATTTTTAAATGAGAAACGTAGAATAAAGTGATTCTGATGAAATATCACAATTTTAGAAAACCTAGAGTGACACACGGTAGGCTGGAGGAACATTAGAAAACTGAAAACTGATGATCCTGTTTTTTACAGTTCACGGCTCTGATAAAGTTAAAAGATAACCTGTCTTTTAAATACTCCGGTGAGTTTCAGGGTTCAGAGGGTTAACTGAAAAAAATCTATTCGTTTGGCAAAACCAGAACGCAGAGAAGCTTAATAGAAGCCGTGTCACGTCGTGCGAGAGACCGTTATATTTAGTTGAATGACTGGGTGTGACCCGGCACTCCTGAGCAAATGAACACATGAATAAAACATTTCTCAGCTGCAGAGGACAGGAATACAGGAGTGTGTGTGTGTGTGTGTGTGTGTGTGATGGCACTAACCTTGTATGGAGATGAGGACTTGCAGCAGGCTGGACTTGCTGGTCCATCTCTCAGTGCCCTGTGGATCAGATCACTGTTACAACAAATCAGCACAAAGTCTGGAGATGCAACTGTCCACGAATTAGAAACAAACTTTAAAATGTTCAATAAATGAACTAGCATGGTGCCGTCAGAAGGTGGCGGTATAGGAGATGTTTCGCAATGCTGTAATAAACACAATAGAAGAAGGCAGAAACAAAACCAGCTGTTTCAAGAAGAAGAAGAAGGAAGAAAATAATGGAAAGAAGCCTCCAGGAACTGTTTTCAATTGGGAAGGTTGTAATTACTCTTTCAAGTGAGCTGGTAATACCCGGGTTTCATGCTGTCCAGAGGTGAAAACGATGGAAGAAGCGGAAACAGCTCATCAGTCGTGTGAGATAATTGTTCTCTCAAAGGGTCCAAAATTGCGAAATTGAGGGAGTTCTTTGTTGTTTTCTATATAATTTATCAACTGTGATACCTAAAAAAGCACATATAAAATACATGCTATGGAAAGATGCATCAATTGCTAATGAAAGAAAACATAAGTCGATCAGTAAAATGTATGTTTGAAAATAAAATTCACCAAAAACTACTACTTTCTTTACTGAACAATGTTCCATTTATAATAAACAGTTGTTATTTTGGTCTACAAAGGACGGCATCGTCAGATGTCTTTTGTCAAACCAACAATCTGAAACCCAAAAATATCTTGTTGATGACAGAAAAAACAGAAAAGCAGCAAATCTAGGCATTTGTATTTTCTTTTTTTTTTTTTTTTTGGTTCTTCTGACTTCCTGGTTGACTAGGCATATTTTCATTTGCTGCATTCAATCACTGCAACTTAATTTCTACACAAAGCCATGAAAACCAAACTGTTACAACTGCTGCTCTTTCTGGATAAAATGAGTTTAACGTTTCCATGTTGGCAGTTGGCTGATCCAAGCCTGGTTCAAAATAGTTCAAGTTTTCCTTAACTAGACCCGTTTCCACAGCATTGAAGAATGGTCTGGCTGCACCGTTAGCATTCTGCTACAGGAGGGGGAAATAAAACGCTCAGGCTTGTTTCTTTAAATCAATCATAGTCACTGATGCAGCAACTGTGACGCACAAAATATCATCTCCTTGCAGGGAAGTAAGCGCTAGAAGAACCAGACGGACATGTCTTACTGCACGCTCCATATCTTTAGCAAAATTAGCCATTTTAGCATCGCTTTCCGTAGCATGTATGCGACCTTCCACCCACAGCCTGCATTCTGAGAGTCAGACTTGTCAGTTTAATTAGAAGTTAACGCCCAAATCTGTTAAACTGCAGATTGTGACTGACTCATGTTCACAGGCTCAACCGGACGTCACAAACACACCTACACAAACCCGTAAATCAACACTCACCTTGCCAATCCAGGTGCCCAGTAGGCTGACGCAGACCTTGCCGTTGTCATACAGGTTGGGATTGAGGCGGCCGCTGCACTGCGACAGGTAGCGGAACAGAGGCGGCACAGCTGGATAGATGTTGGGCAGCTGGATGTCAAACAGGAACAGACCGTCCTCGTAGGGCGTACGAGTCGGTCCTTTGATCAGAGCTGAAAACAGGTCCTGTGTCGGGGGAGGAAAAGAATTTTATCACACGCTTTTTAGACGTTTGTCCTCAGTGTAATTTATAGAAGACTGGTGTGCAAGCAGGAGGTAGGAGAATATGAATTAGGTAAGAGAACAAAGCAGCACATCAGAGTCAAGAAAAGCCCTATTACACACAGCTTCATGCCGTATTAAGGGTAACCTTTTAAATCATTACAGTAAAATACCAACGCTTGAGACTGACTCAAAAAATAAATGACAGCTGACCTTAAAGAGTCTGTAACATCTATAGCGCCTAAAATTGTTTCTATATTGTGGGTGTCCATTAACGGAACTGTGGAAAACTGAACGAGAAATTCAAATCTATTTTTTCTCCTGACAACTTTGGGTGATCTTCCCTCACATATAATTCATACACTCAATTGTTTCTACCACTGAAAATGTTTTCTACACATTTGAAGTCCTGAATCTCTCTTTTCAGAGCTTTGAAGTCGATGTTATGCAACTGCAGGCTTATGATTATTTTAACTTTCTTTAATTATATATATTTGAGGTCTTTTGAAAAAGCAATCACGCAGTAAATTCTATCAAAACACTGACATGTAGTGGACGGGTTGCAACTAATGATTACTGTCACTGCAGATTTATGTGATTATCATCGATCATTTCCTTGATTAAGCAATTAGTTAATGAAGAAAATAAAATGTAAAAAAAAATAAAAAATAGTGAGAACTGTCGCTCAAATGTCGCCTTTTGTCTACAACCCAAACATAATCAGTCACTATAATAGAGGAGAAAAGAATCCAGAAAATATTTACATTTAAGAAGCTGGAATCAGTTTAATTTTCGATTCATCCTATTAATATAAATATGTATATAATGTTGTAAGACTTTACTATCTGAAATGCTCCTAGATGACTTCTGTTGTGAGTTGGTGTTTCATAGTTAAAAACAGCGAGTCTACACATTTTCCAACACGGATTGTCTTGTTGGTCTAGGTGTGTTTATTTAAACGAGAAGAACACTAATCTTTCAAAACAAGTCAAGTTGTGAGCTGCTTATTGGCAGTAACGAACCCACCATGCGGTCCTCAAACGTTTTGACCATGATGCCGTCGGGCAGCGACGTTGCCAGCAGAGCCATTTCCTTCCTCACCGTGCTGAAGAACTTCTTTGCCTCCGCTGGCTGAAACTCCATCTTGTTGAATGAGTGAGTCTCTGTGACAGCGAGAGGAAACACGAGGATGATGACTGAACAGTAAAGCAGAATAAAACAGAGCTTTTCAGACACAAGCATGTGGGGCAGAGAATTCATTAAGTGAAACGATGTGTGTGTTTCTGATTTCAGAGTGGAGATGGGAGAACGCTACTGTCAGTCACAGTGATGAGGAAATGTGAGTCTCCTGTTTTGTGTCTGAGCAATCATAAGGACAAACATATAGATCCCTTAGATCAGTCTAACGGTGTGCAGGTTGAGTTTAACATGAACCTCGTTGATATCTGAAGCTCCGGTTAATAATATTACAACAAAAAGTTCTGAAACTGTTTGTGTTGGGTGTGAATAAAATGCATCACAGTCACAGAAGTGCATCATGTGCGAGCTGTAACTGTAACGAGTCAGGAGACCACGTGAAACCACACTATCTGCAGGTGTTTGTGACCACGACCTGAACTTAAACTGGAGCATCAGCACATTCTGAGATGAGCCAGACTTCCTGTTGGGGATCATCACTGATGAAAGAGGTAAGTCTGAGACTACCACAGAGAGAAAAACTGCAGCTTTCACAGGGAAAGAGCTCACAGTCTCCAATACATGAGAAAATGTCAGGAGCATGATCGTGGTTTTCTTAAACCTTCACATGGTTGTGCATCAAAAACTGATCAGCCAGGGCCGGACTGTCGAGGGCAGAGTTTGACTGTAAGGTCCTGAGGTGCCTTAAGGAGAACATTCAAACAAGAGCCACGTCATTCAACACAGGCCATCATTTCCCTCCGTCTAATCCGATCTTTTGCTTTCTGAATTGTGACTGTTGCTCGTTCCAAGTGTAGCCATGATGTCAGTTCGTCTGTCATTTTCATTCTGTCAGCTTCGGCTTCTCTTTCCATTAATTTTTCCAGTCGTTACAATATATTCCAGGGTCTCTTTCCTTATGATGTGTCCAAAAAATGTTGCTTGCCGTTCCCTAATTTTGTTCAATAGCATGTCATTTCTGTTAGGTCATTTTAAAACATCTTCATTGCTCATTCCAGCTATATAAGTAGCATGTGTCTGTAAAACCACATCTCTGCTGCAGTTTTACAGACGTGAGAACATTCAGTGCAAACAGCCTAAACGCAATCATCACTCTCTACTCACCCTACATGCTACTTTATATATTTATACCTCTTTCCCAGAATGAAGTTCAAGTTGAAGAGTTGCCATTTTGACACATCTGGACACAATTACACAACAGGAGTCTATCGCTGCACAAGGAGACTATATAAAGTGCAGCTTTTTGATTTTTAGATACACGAGTTCTGAACTTTTTAAATGCACCTCGTATTTAAACAAAAGAAAAAAGCAGAAGGGCAGATGTGAGAAAGAAAGAGGATGAGGGTAAAGTTAAACATTACAAATCTCCACGTCTCACCTGGGGCCCACTCCAGCACTGAGAACACCTCTCCCTTGGCACTCGTAAAGGTCACACCAGGTTTGCCGCCACTCTGCTGGCACAGCACTGGAGTGTCACTGAGAAAGTCACTGGGCCATTCTTGTCCTCCTACTGGTGTTAGTGGCTCCTGCTGGGGCTTTTCCTCTCCAGCTCTCTCTGCCTGAACAGTAACACACCAGCAGGTAAGATGCAAACTAAATGACAGCAGGTCGCTTCAATTTCATAAGTCGTACATTCATTCAACACCTACCTCTGTCCCTGCTCCTCCACTCCCCACTGCCTCCACCACAGCCTCCATCTTCTCCTCCTCCACGATGGCCACGTTGTCCAGCGTCTTCCTCAGATTCTCCTGCAGCTTCTTGATGTCGTCCAGGAAGCGTTTCTCCTTGGTCGGTTTTTCGGGGGCCGCTGGCGCCACTGAACTCGCTACGTTAGTCGTGGACGCAGGTTCAGCAGATGTCGGGGAGGTCGGAGAGCCGCCGGTCCACAGCTGCTCCACAGTCATGTTCTTCAGGCTCTCCAGGATCTTCAGGGCCTCTTTCAACTCCCTGAAGCCCCGAGAAGCACCATCCTTACTGGGCTTCTCCGCTCCGTTGACGGCTCCTCCTGGAGTGGTTCCTGAACAGGCAGAATTGGAACGTGAACACCAAATTACCGCAAGCACAATCGCAGAGGCAAAGAGGAGACATCGAAAAAGCTTGCTGTGAAAAAAAGTAAGTGAATGCTGCCTGCAAGACATTCTTAACCCCTTGATGCCTGAATTCATTTACAATTAAATTTAGGAAAAACTTTTGTGTTTTTGCTTTCCAGCCGATGCTAAAATAAGTGGAGATTGTTAATTTGTCTATTACACATAAAACATATGTAATAATAACAGATGTATAATAATCAGGTTCCAAACCAGTGCTTGCAAAAGGTTCTGAGGTACGTACTGAATATACACAAACCAGCACTGGGGGAATGGATACGCTATCTCGGCTGCAGTCTGAAGGAAAGTAGCATGATGAGAATTTGTGACAATACTCCTCAAAGGGTTAACAAAACTGAGCAAAATTCTGAAGGTTTAAAAATATCTAAAACAATAAAATCTTCTCTCACCTCTCTGTCCCGTATAACAACTGTTATATTACCAACAAAAAAGGACAAAAAAGCCCTCCTACTTTAGTCCAATGAAGGACACGAGTGGAGGGTGATTTATGTGTTGCATTGTGAAGATCGTATAATTCCCTTGATATGAAAATGATCATAAATATGAAGAAGCTCCACACCTCCTCCAGAAGCAGGACTGGCCACAGAAACAGACGCCTCTCCTTCCTCTCCAGGGACTCCTTTTGTGGGGCTGTTGACCCCGGCTTTGCTGCCCTCCTGTGGGGGGATGATGAACGCTGTAGATCCGGTGGGTGTGGGGGTCGGGGTCGCCGTGTCAGTGATGTCTGCATTGTTGATGTGGCTGTCGTCCTCCGTGGTCAGGCCGTTGTCTGTCTCCCAGCTGTCGCTTTCATCCTCCCACTCCTCCGTGGACAAAACGCTGCTCGTTTCCTCCACCGAGTCGTAGTCCGTCTCCTCGATCTCAGACTCCACGTTATAGAGGTACTGTGTGTGAGAGATTATTAGACTATCGGCAACAAACACCTCACTTCTAATGTCAAACATTACATTCAGTTTCACCCAGGCTTTTTTTTTTTTTACCTGAGGCAGGACGATGGTCATGGAGTTGTCTGCCCACACTACCTCCACTTTGCTGCTCACATCCACCCTAAACACCTGGCCCACTGACGTCTGAGGGCAGGTAAAAGCAAAGACAAACATCATCAACAGCACATCACACAACGTTATTTTGTGTATATTATTTTGTGTTGTTTTCAACAGACATGTGAAGCCCTCTAAGGCTTTGGTATGACTTAACTAAAACAACAAATCCTCATTACAGAGGTAGTTTTTTTTCATAACATAACACCTTAAAGAGACAATAGTTATTTTTAAAGCCTTACTTAGAACAAGGGTAAAGAAAATCGTTTAGGTTACTCTAAAAGGACATGAAGCCATTAAGCTGAGTACAGTCAGTCCTACAGGGACATGAATGCTTTAAAAGTCGGATTATGAAATGGCCTGTCAGCGATGTGGACAGTTTACTCAGGGGGTGTTGCAGAGAAAAGCTTAGCGAGTTCCCAGTTTGATATCTATTGATGTAACTAATGATAGAGCAAATTATCAAAGCCTCAGCTGCTGGTTCATTAAGTGTCTGCCACTGCAAGAGACCCTGCATACATGAAGGTTAGTCTGCTCAGTTTTTGCCGAAACTGTTGGAGAGAAGCTGTACGATTATGATAGTGGCTGTAGTTTGTATTTCTTTATATTGACAGGTGATTCTCATTTTTTGATCACAACATCTATGTCTAAAGAATGACTAAATATCTACTTTGTTAGGTCTGATGCTTTCAGGGTCCAAATGCTGCTTCAGATCTTAAAAGCAAACAAAATCCATGAACGTTTTCATGAGGCACCACTGAGGGTTACAAAAATAAAACACAGACATCTACATTGTTGGTCTCCTTGACAACTAATAATCAGCATCAGTGGATGAGTTAGACATTAGCAGTAAGTCAGCAAGTTGATGTCTATAAATGATAGGACATGGTAAGGTTGAGGTATTTCTGAAAAAAAAAAAAGCTAAAACTGTGGATGTACACAAAGATGATAATATAGTATTTCATATGATATAAGTCATATTTTCCAGGGTTAGTGAAGTTAGGGTAGTTAATATAATGATCTGCCACCGCCTGGCTAGCTATACAGAGTGGGCCATAAGTGTTCACACATAAGAAAATGCAGAATATATATTTATGATTCAGATACCCTAGAAGACGCGTTTGCCGCTGTCTTTGGGGGGGCACTTGAAGGTTGTGATGTATCAGGTGAAGATATGAAACATAAATCATCTCAAGGAGTGCATCACCAACACCATCACAAGCAGAACTTCAACGGTGCTAACACTAGTTCATCAACAGGGGAAAACGCGTATTAATATGTGTTTTTGAAACAAAGGTAGTCTTATAGAGCACATTATATAAATAAAAACAATTGTCCAACATAAAATGTTTGTTTTTCCTATGCATGGAAACTTATGGCCCACCCAGTAGAAGTATAGCTAGGCTCGTATAAACCGAAGCTAAAGCTCTAATATCAACACTGCACTGTCTTTAGGGCAAGAGCAAAACTGTTTTCAACAAAGATGCATGTTAAGGGCCAGTCAGCGAGGTAAAGCACCCGTGTCTGCTTAAATCATCACACAGGTATCATTATGTGTCAGCCTTCTTGATTCAGGAAGAGAAAAATGTGTCTCACACTAACAGGAAAGCGGCAGAATAGTGACTGGATAGTTTTTTGTACTCAGATTTACTGAAACAACAAGAGACGCAGCGCTATAGAATGTTAAAAGACAACAACCTCTGCAGAAACTGGTTTGTCCAGTCTTGTCTCACCAAACAGGCAGGGACATCTTCAGGGAAATGCTCATGAAAGATCAGCGGAAAGAAAAGCAAAATTGTGTTCACCTCATTTTCACAGTCATTTTGTCCGTTCTCCGAGTTCCATATTCTAATGACGATATCAGTGGTGCGGAAATGAAAATCTGGATGATCAGCGATGTCGTACACGCTGACATCCTCCTCCACACCGATCACCTACGTTCACACAAAGCCAGAAAACATACATTAATACTACGGTTGCTGCATAATTATCCTTTCCCTGCAACACCTAATCTCATTTTTCATTTTCTGACACAAACATTGTCTTTAATCACAGCCACAGTTCTCCAGACTGACCTCCACATCGTCACTGGTGGAGTTGAGTTTGATCCACTTTACAACACATGTTCTGCCCCTGTGATCACCAGACTGGATCACACCGTACACTCCTGGGTCCTGCAGGGCTTGGGCTGAAGGGGAAGCAGAGACACACACATAAACATCACTGCAAAAACTCAAAATCTATTCGTCTTATTTTTAGTCAAAATGTCTCATCCCACTTGATTTAAGATAAATTCACTTAACAAGTGGCATTTCAGCAAGATGGAGGGACTTGTTTTCAGACAGTGCATCTTAAATACCTTGTTAAGTCAAACAATCTTGAAATTACCTTGTTTTAACCCTCCTGTTGTCCTGCGGGTCAAATTGATGCGTTTTAAAGTTTGAAAATATGGGGGAAAAAAATATTTTCACACTGAAAACTTCCACATCTTCTAAAATTTTGGGGATATTTTTGAATATTTTTTGGTGGAAAAAAAGACATGTTAAAAAAATGTTTCTTTAAGACCATTCGGGGGGGGAGCATTTTTCTTCCAATTGTTCTTAAAGAAAATATTAGAATTTTTACTGATATATATGGAATCATTTTAGATGTTTTAGGATTTTTTTTGGAAGATTTTTATTCATTTTTTGAAAATATTTATAATTTTTATATTTTTAAGGGAAACTTTTCGCAATTTTTTATGAATTTGGGGATTTTTTTGCTGAATTTCTGGATTTTTTTCAGACAAGGAAACAATATTTTTTGGTATCGTAAATGAGGACAACAGGAGGGTTAAGAAACCTAAGCTTGACAATCCTGGTAAAATAAAGCTTAAAATAAGTTTTCCCAGCTAATTTTAAGATCTCAATATTCTAAATATCAGATCTTTTTTCAAGAAATCTTACCAAGTCATTTTTCATTTGTTCTATTGGCAGATTTTTTCACTTATTTCAAGGTAAAAGTTCCTTGAAATACGTTTATTTTTCCTTGTTTTGAGAAGGGCATTTTTTCCAGTGAATTTAGCTGCAAAACAAAATACAAAAAGCACACACAATGGAAATCTCTATGACTGTATTTGTTGGGAAAAAAATTAAAACTTTGGTTGGCTGAAACGTCTCTGTATTTCACAGAACACACAAACCTCTACAGTTTCTACAAACGACCTAGATGCTGCTCCACCGGCATCGTCATGTAAGTACTTGTTGGCAGAGTGGCCCACATGAAAGAAAACATCATTTAAGCACACAAAGACGGAAATCTAACACACATTCTGTCTAAAAAAAAATCGAACAGAAAAACAAAAAATTAAACAGTAAATAATAAAAAGTAGTGAAATCAATTCGTATTTCTTACGTCGTTTGTCTACCACGAAGTCCCCGGGGCAAAACTCGTGGCTATCGAGGTGCTGAATGGGGATGAGGTCATTTGATCGGATCCCCTTCTCCACCCGACCGTCCTTCCACATCACATCAGCCGTTGTCTTTGTGGATACGACTTCCACTGCCACCCTGGAAAAGAAGAGTAAAAGAGTTTGGCCTTTTAATTAAGAAATATTCTTATTCATAACAAACACAAATGTACAAATCAATCGTTTTGCGTGTATTTTTGCCTTTATATTAGCGCAGTATCCTAACCTATTTGCTATTTATCTTGATCTCATTTGTTTTTCTGCGTCTTGAAATCCCAGTGTTCTCTCATTTTTTCTTTCCTCTACTACTCAGTTCTGCTCTGATCATTTTATTCCAAATCACTACCATCCATCTCTGCTCCTGCTGCATCAATTTAGATCCTTTGATCCTAAAAACTGTCCAAGGTGAGTCTGAAGATGCGACAGGATGTGCAACACCAGAGTCGAGTACTGCGATCCTTAACTGCTGTCTTTTGCTGTTCAGTTCCTTTAACTTAATATCAAACTGAACCTTCTTTAGCATATTCAGAACAAAGAAAGGAAGTAAACAAAGGAAATGACTGGTTTGCAATAACAGTTTTTTTTATGACTGACACTGGAGCCGTCTCACACTTATAAGGTTGTATTTTGGAGACCTTGAATTTAATTGGTGCCTTAATTGCAAAGAAAAGGAAACCAAGACAGTGTTGGGGCGTGTTTGGTGGAGTGAAAACAGCCAGAAAGAGTGTGTGCAGTGTGAGTGTTTTGTAAACTGAGGATGAGTGTGACTGTGTGGTGGAGGAAATGACACCATCAGTAGTCTGCACTGAAAGGCTTTCTGTGTGCACATGCTGACGAGCTCCAGTGTCACTGTTGGACATATCGAGACACAAGCCCTTTGACAAACAAGAGAGGTCGGACAAACAGACCAACACAGTGTTGGCAGATTTCACAGGGAAAGCAGCTGTAGTTGCTTGATGTCGCTGGTCTAAGTTTTATTTCGTGGTCCAGGCAGAGCAGCAGGAGAAGCACCAGACTTATCGGCCTTAAGCGTCTATCTAATGTCAAAACACTTCAGATGATCAGACTTCATCCTGTCCCCAACACTGATCTGATGAGTCACTAAATATACAAAAAAGATGACCAACTGTCAGACAGAAGTGCTGGTAGGAGGAAATGAAGAGGATATCAGTGGATAATAAAGAGCCAGATCAACGCTGGATTTTTGTGGCTGACAGATTTCACAGGGGCTCTGCTCAGCACTGACATGCACTCTGCTGCATGTGCTGCAGTCAGTGCTGTAAACAAAGGAGTCACACTACCAGACAAACTCTGTTCTCACACCTTTTATAAACAAGAGAAGCACTCAGAGTGCAGCACAAAGACGTACAAAAACAGAGAAATGAATAACAGAACAGAGGACAAGAAATGAACAAAATTGCTCTGATTTTCACTCACCGGTCTCCAGGCTTAAACTCCCGTGAGAACTTGGTCCTCTTCTTCTTGTGCTTCCTCTTCAGGTTGCGGATGGACAGCGGGATGCTCTTCTTGCGATTTGTCCCCAAACCGCCGCTCTGAGAGGACGCCGTGGAGCTCGCAGACGACGTCAGAGAGCTGCAGCCGGGTCACAGTCACACAAAAGAAACACACACAGAGCAATGGGATGTTTTTCATTGTACTGTAAGTGAAAGCAACTAGCATTTATCATCATCACTGACTAATCTGCTGACAATTCTCTTGATTATATGGCTTCCTTTAATTAAAGAAAGTATCAATATTATTTTCTAAAACACAAAGCAACAGCTTCATACGGCATGCTTTAAGTGCAGACCAAATATCCACTGATAATTAGTTCAATGACGTTCTGCGATCACTGAATCAAGGTTGTATGAAACATCTGAAGGAGGAAATGTTGACACTACAACAGGAATGAAACATAATGAAATCTGCTGGAACAGATCTAAAATACATACACTATTTATGAAGCTTTTAAAGATTCACATTTTCACAATCAAGCACCTCTGTGTCTGTTACTTTTGGTAATGTTGCCTTTATTTTGACAAGAACAGTGGAGATAAGGGCAGTAATGATCCAGGGATCTGCTAATCAGGGCATATGTGCCCGTGTGCTTTTCACCCAAACCACTCAGCTCACCAGCTCTGTGGTCATTATAACTTTCTGAAATTGCTGCAAGGCTCTCCACCAGGCGTTGGTCTCCGGTTTCCAAACTGACACGACATATTTCCATCACTTTCACTCCAATATAACATCAAATTAAAATGTACTGCCTGATATCTCCCTTTCTCTCTTGCTCTCGTGTGACTGATTTCATTCAGTAGCTCAGCTTCATTATTGATGCAAATCAAACTTGAACACGACCAGATTTACACTTTACACTTGCAAGGTAACTCTGCTGGGTAAGTCACAATAAGGTGAATAATTAGGCTCCAACTCCTGCAGCATGATCTAGGGCATATTTGACCTCATTTCTTCCAAAGGCAAAGATGTAAATCAATGCAACAGTGTCACCAATTCACATATATAAAACACGGCACTGATGACACAGTTGATTTAGAAGTGGTTGCTGTGTGGGAAAGGATATGGAAAAGGTCTTTCTGTTATTTTGTCCACTGAAATAAATACGATGCACTTCAACACAACACCACAAAAAATAGTGTAAAAATGAACAAAGGGTCTTAGAATTATGCAAACACTGAGCAAGTATCCAGTGCCTCCGACACCGGTGAAAGTGTAAAACAAAAAACAAGACGTGAACAGACCTGGTATCGTCAGTGTCTTCTGCAGCCTCGTCGTCGGCGTCCTGCTCTCCGTGTTCAGCTGAGGAGTCGTTGGTGTTCTGGGAATCCGGAGGGTTCTGGTTGGGAACGGGGCCGTTGTTGTTGGGATGAGACGAGTCCGTCTGCTCAGATTTGTGCTCACCTGGTTGGAGACAAACAAAAGATAAAATGGACTTTTATCAATCCCCAAGGAAATTTGTGAAAGCTGGATGCATTAGAGGGATGCATTAGTATGTCAGTGTAGTTTAAGGATGGATAATTATCAAAAACAGGAAATTAAACAGTACTGCATGTTAAAAAATGATCAGCATTTAGATGCGAGTACATAGCATACACTTTCCAGACAGACACACAGTCATCCTCCATTTCACTGGATCATGCACACAAATATATTTCTCAGCTTAAGTGTTCTGCACTTCAGCACAATTTCCAATTAGTCTGTTCCCTCCGTACCCGACTGCATTCATGGAAAGGACTGCCTGATGTCTCACAGGAACTTTAAATAATTCACACTCTGCTTTGCATGGAGACATTTAGTTCTCAGCAGCTGTTTGAACGTAAATGTGATGCGGGTTTTTGTAAACTATCATAACATTTACATTACAGACACAGACATGACCAAAAACACACATTTCAGTAAAAATAGTTATGATAGTGAAAAATTCAGCTACCAACGCATGTGTGTATTACTTCCCCTCTCATTTCCTGATGTTCTTGCCTTTCTGTTCGTGTTGCAAGACATTTTATTTCAACAGACTGAACTCTAATCAAAAAAATATCAACTGCATTTCTAAACGGTGAGTCCTTCTTAGTTATCAGCAAATATGTACAAAATGTATGTCGTATCTGTGTGAAATTTAAAGTTATATAACCACAGATGATGCATTACTCTCTGTGTGTGTGTGTGTGTGTGTGTGTGTGTACGTACTGTATGTTCCTCTAAAAACTGTGTTTCTCTACAGAGTGTTGTTTGGTACCTTGCAAGTCAGCATTCTCCGTCTTCTTCCCAGAATCCTTCTTGAACAGCCTTTTCAACTGCAGAATACACACACACACACACACACACACACACACACACACACACACACACACACACACACACACACACACTGTGAGAGCCTGAAGATGATAAAAAAAACAAAAAAACTTCGTAATTCACAAGTGCTGTCAATCACCGTAACGCTGAGGGGTCTCCAAGATTCGAAAACAACATTCTTAAAATATACCAAGATTTCGGATCATCTCAGTTCCTTAACATCTCATGTAAAACAGTGACTCTAAGTGCTAACATGCCGCTGCCCTACATTTATACATCGGATATTACAGAATACAGCAGTTCTCTATATATAAAGAGTATTATTTGAATCTTTCCTTGACGGTTCATGAATAAACGGATGCAAATGTATCCACACCTTTCTAACAACAGGGTCTTCGGGCAGAACAGGGGCGCCCTCGTGTCCTTCGCAGGTCATCCGTGTGGCATCGCCTTTAGCAGGGAAGACATAGAGGGCTCTCTCTCCCAGCTGCCTCTGGGTGTGGTCATAGTAGCCCAGACGTCTCACCCTAAACCCAACCAGGAGAATGACTTTACTCCACAGCACCACGTACTTGTGTGCCAGTCAGGAACGGCATTGGCTGAAAATTGATCCCTTGAAAAACCTTTTCCTAAGACGTCCACAGAAATCTTGCAGATTAAATCCCGATTAGACACTACAGCAATTAAACAGCACCTACAGTGAGGCAGACATTAATCTAAGTGTAACCCTCTTCGACAGCAACTGTACTGACCTGCAGAGATTTTCCTGTGTGATGGTGGAGGGAGGTGGATAAACGCTGTCAGAGCCTTTGGGGGAGTAGCTCTTCGTGATCCACGTCACTTTCAGCTCCACCACCTTCACCTGAGGGACACAGTGACTGCAAAGTGAGTATTTAAACAACTGCATGTACATAGCTTACACGTAAACTCAGTCTACTCAAGTATTTTACTCTGACACAGTATGTCATTAAAAAAAGAGGAAACAAAGAACTAACTCAACTCATAAATATACAAAATCAAAAACTTACAATATGTATTTTTATTGCCAAAATTACATAATTTATCAGAGCAAAAGACTGTAAAACATAAAAAATTTCAAAAATTCCCCCAGTCCTAGAACTTATGTAACTTCTGCTTTTGTTGGTGAAAATAACTAAATCCAAGGTAAAAATTTAGATACTATAACAAAGTCACTTTATCTTAAACGTTCCATTGATAAACACTAAAACTCTGCATTCCTCAACACAACCGTGTAGCCATTAGCAAACCGACAAAGACCAAAATTTCAGTGACTTTAGAGCTGAACTGCAAGCTGTATTTACACAGATGTGGAAACAAATCTGCAGTAAACAGAGATGCTGTTTTTGTCCAGCGTTGGTAAATATTGTACATGTTTCTATCATTCTCAATTTTGTGAAACAGAGACAAGAAATGCAACTTTCGTTGTTATTTTTTATGATTTATAGCATTACATACTGCACCAAAAACATGTTTGTGTCCTCTCTACTAATACCGCAGTGAATAAAAAAACCCACTTTATTTTATCGGGTTGTGATTCTATTTAGTTTACGTGTGTTTAACTCAGAGCTGTGTTAAAGATGTTAAAATCAAAGACTATCCTCATCGCCTTACCTCTTCCACCACCACCCTGAACTTGCATTTCCTGCTGAGGACAGGTTTGACCCCTGACAGCCACTGTACATTAGAGAAGACTTTGGCTGGACCAATGAGGACCTGGCCTGGATAAAAGCCGTACGCCTCGTCAAAGAAGAGACCCTGAGAAACAACAGAGTGACAAGAATATAATCAAACAAAGAAATGAGAGCACAATATCCAAAATGTTTGAGCTAACTAGAAACTGTGTTATATATAACATGCTAAAGTTAATCAAACAATGCTTTCTGTCATAGTTACAATGCAACATATCTGCAAATAATTTCACATGTTCTATAAAAGTGAATAAAACACAATTTTTTTGAGGGATTAAAAAAAGCATGATATATATATTTTTGTATATAACAGTTAATCTCTAAGTTTACATTTTTTAGTCATTTTATATCCCAAACTATTTTTTATTCACTGGCACAGTAGTGAAAAAAAGTTTGCACACATCTGCATGTATATTACATTAAGAATCCCTCTGAGATCTTCAAGTGCAGTTTCTTTTAGTACAATCACAGCCATAATACTAAACAAATCCTAAAAAGCCATTAAAAACCTAAAATTTATTGGTTCCATAAAAATAAGAAATTTTGAGTTTTGGGTCAGAATTTAGTTTTGTTAGTTTTTCTTGTAAACAGTAAACAAAACAAAAAAACAATCTGTATTTCTTTGTGCCTGTCTAATGCAGCCACACCTTTTGAAACACAAGAGATTTTTCCACAAATATTTCATGATAATATTTGAGATTGTGTAAAATTTTGAGGGTGTCCGAAAACTTTTTTCCCACCACTGTATGTTGAATACTGTTTGGTACATAGTGCTGTCATGAGAACAAAAACAACGTAACAGCTTAGTAAACAGTGAAACTACATAATAAAAAAACAGAGATGAAATAATGTTACATAATACAAAATATCTGTTTAGAGGAATGCTTTCAAACGCACAAGATTTCATATGTACGTTCTCAAATTAAAGTGAGGATTGAAAGAAATACAAACAACGCAATCTCAAAAGCTAATTTTTTTGCAACTGGACAGAATCACAAAAACATAGTACTGATAAATTCCACACCTTCTTGTAGCACCAAAATAGACAAAGAACACCTTACAGCCTATACAAGGTAACATCAGTCACTTGTGTTACGGCTTCAGCTTTTTCAAAAGTGATCAGACCCCTGAGCGAGTGCTGCTCTGAGAGAGAACTTATGAAGAAAATGTACCTGAAGTGACAGATAAGAGCTCCTGGCTACGTACCGAATCACTGACATGCGGACAGACGTCGTAAAGCTTGGCACCGTCTTCCACACTCATGGAGCACCTGGAGGGAGGCGAAGAGAGGGAAGGAGGACTCGCTGACATTCACTGGATTTGTCACTGATGAATGTGAACCGGCATGCGAATGCTCACACACTCTGACATGCTGCCACACACACACGCACACTCTACCTGGCTCCGTTTGAAAGCTTGAGGATGATGTGATTGGTCAGGTCGTACACTTTCCCCAGCCAGAAGTCGTAGGCTATGTAGTCGCCGTACATAAAAGACTGGAAGAAACACGACAACGGGACCGCGATCAGTTTCACATTTTATCACAGTGTCACCACAGACGCAGTAATTATAATTATAAAAAGGGGCAGAGTAATAGCTTGTAGGTCAGACTCATTCTCTACACGACTCTGATAAATCAACACTGCTGAGGCGTCAGATTATTCACTGCAGGTCCCTGAAACACCGTCATGGTCACAGTTAGTTTAACTTTGGCGTGTTTTTTTTGGACCAATGCTATTATTGGTAAAAAAGTTAAGCAAATCACCAGCACCAAAAAACAATCTGGGCACTAAATTATATACAGATATTCAATGAAACCAATCATTTTGTGTTCAGAATTTATTCAAACATTAGATTATCCCAAATATAATGCAATAAAACAGTCCCTGTCTGTGCTGCACATCTTGCTACACCATGACAAGTTGTTTTCTTATCATAATCTGAGTGATCGCATTAATTGATATTTAATAAGTGCTGCTGCTAAATGCAAGTATTTAAATGTATTTCTTGTGGTATAAGAGAAATACACTTGTAAAGCTTCATTTTCAAGGTTCAAAACTTTCAAAACAGAATTTTTCAGTGCATGTAATGTGCAGCGAGAGCTGACAAAGGATGAGCGGATTCTCTCAAATAATCTAAAAAGAAATCCTGAGAACATTAGGAATTTGCTGACCTGTTAAACGAAGCTTAAAGACAAGATCTATGGAATATTAAGGTATTTGTTACTGTCTTACCCAGATGTGCTGCAGGTCTTTGCTGTTGACTGGATACAGTACACAATTTGTTCCCACTAACTTCACGGCACACTCGATGTCGATGTTAGTCACAATACCACACTGGTTGTCCTGCAATACGACAAACAGACACACATCATCTGCATTACTTTAAGAGGTTAAGAACCGACATTTTCAGGTGCTTCCTGTGAGCTTTTCATTTGTGAAAAAGACTATGTGACGTGAATTTTAACAAAAAGAAAATCTCACAACTTAACCCTCTGAACCCAAAAACCTGCCGGTAGGGTTGAGAAGTGTTTCATCTTTGAAAAAACAAAAGGCTAAAGTTTCATCATTTTTCAGAACCAGAAGCTGCGAGGAGGGAAAGAATGGTCAGATTTTCAGCTTTCTTACAATCTTTAAACTGATTAAGTGTGACTTCATAGTGAAAATGAATCAAATATAATATTTATAATGTGATATTTCTTCAAAATCACTTCTACACGTCTAATTTAAAAATTCACCCCAAAATATACCATTTGCACTAATTAGTTTCCGTTTAAAAAAAAAAAAATTGAAGCGATAAGTGTCACCATTGTTACCATGTGACAAAAATTGAGAGACTTTTCGGCTGCACTGCAGGCTGTGTCTACAAAGAGCAGAGACAAGTATTGAAATGTAGGTAGTTAAATATCCATAGTGTGTAGAGCCACCGTTTCTACCAATATTGGGAACATCTGTGGAGACTTTGAAAAATGCTGTCCATTTTTATTTCTGAAAAAAAAAATGCTCTTTTTATGATTTACAGCATTCTAGCTTATGGTTGTGCCGTTTCCACACAGGAGCAGGACATGACAAATTGGCTCACAGGGGCTAAAAATCTGACAGGAGCGGAAAAACATCCAGAAACTGCTCGGTGTTCAGAGGGTTAATGTTGAATTTACATTCCGAATGTGAGCTGTTGCACTGCGTTAAAACAAAAAGTCTGCCTCTAGTCTTTCACGAGTGCCGACCCGCGGTGGTATTCCAGTCATGTCTGAGGCAGCAAATGGAACAGAGCGCTGAGCAGTGACATGACTGACAAAGAGAAACACTTGATTGAAAAAGGTGGAAATAACGAGACAGAATGAGAGGGGTGCAGAGAGAAGGTGAAAGAGTTATAAACAGACTGAACACTCCACTTACATTAGAATTATTCCGTCGCACGATGTCTCTAATGACGATCGATCGATCTTCAAGCTTCAGCTGCAAAAGAAAGAGCAAACAAGTTGAGAAAATGGTGGCTAAGACTTGTGGGTGACTTCATGTTTAAGAAATCTGACACCAACACAAGAACTGAAATTGGATCATCATTTTCTTATAATAACACTGCAGACAAGAGTGCCGCTTATCACCAACTCTGTAATGAACCCTGGAGAAGAACTTAAAAATGAACAAGCTTCGTATTCACACTCGGACCACGACATCAGGGCAGATGTGATCGGTCACACCCGCATCCTGTCCCCGTTAGCAGCCATCAAGACAGCAACCTGCACACTCGGCAGAGCTGTAACGCCCCCAGAGAGAAGATAAATGATTCTGCTGTCCAAACAGAGAGACACATTACACTGTGCTGACCAGCAGGAGCCTCCAGTGTGTGTGTGAGTCAGCAAACACGCTTCACTCTCAATTATTAATTATCACATTGAAGTAAAAATCTGGATCCTGAAAAGCAATATGGTTTACGACTATAGAACGGACAGACTGACGGACTGATGAAGCTAAAACGTGCATTGATTAAAGAGGGCAGAAAACAGAAGCTGCTGGACTAAACCTGGCAGCAGCTCAGCTCCCAGAGGAAAAACCTTGTTCCTGTGAACTGAATTTTGCTGTGTCACATGCTGCCAGTATGCGGCTATTTGGACTCAAACAGCCTGGTGTGTTGTTTTAGGTACCTGTAAACCGACGAAGAACGACCGGACAACACATAAATGAGTACGGAAGCACACAGCAGAGTGATTTTTAACGCTACGAGAAAGGATTTTGAAAAATCAGTGACACCAGGGTCATCAGGTAAACAGCAATTGTGTGAAAAAAAAGTCCTTCAGTAATGTAGGCCTGCTTCAGATCGGCAAAGAGAGAACGCAGAAAAACTTGCGTTTCTTTGCCAGAACCCTCAGCTTTGTGCTGACAGAAGAATTAAGATTTCGGGGCTGTGTTTTTTCATTCAGCAATCTTTTCTGTCTGAACAAGGCCTTAGGCAGGTGTTAATTCAAAAGGAACTGGAAAATTCAAAAGTGCACATGGAAGATATAAAGTGTAATAATTCAACATAAACCCTTCTCTGCTGGTGAAGACTGTTTGAGGGCTAAACGTGCCACCTAAGCACCATCCTGACTCATATCAGCTCTCCTATAAACCAGCGCAGCGATTATCTCGACCTTCATCTCTGTTATCTTTAATAGAGATTAAGCAGATATGATATCATATTACAGCATAATCTTATTAACATGTGGGTTTGTCCTTTACAGAAAACGCTCCAAGTTCCATGGCCCCACCTCCTCCTGCACTACAACACTGAAAGTCACACAACTTTCACACCAAAGCCATTCATTTACTGTTCAGCACAAGCAGCTGCTGCTCTTTATTCCTCACAGCATCGCTGCGTCTCGTCAGCGGTCATTATCGCGACTGTTAATTCACAAGATTAACACGAGTGATGATCATTAAACCTGACTAATGTTAATGTGTTTAATGGGCTCGTTCTGAATTTTCCTTCTGTTTAACATAAACCGCAGCACAGTCTACTTAATGGGTTCAAACATGAAGCAGATTAAATACCTGGAATTAAAGTCGGTCCAACTCAGGTGAACAGAATCCAACATGGTGGCCAACCATCCGAGATAAACCATTTCCTCCATCAGCCAGTTTGTTTACGCACCAACACACTTTTTATGCAGCTTGATTTAAGTATCATTACTTTGCTGTACAATAATAGCTGACTCTCTACACTATTCTAGAAGTCGGCTTTCTGATTTTGGATTTTTGGTTTGACAAAACAAGCCATCCTGTATTCTGATCTTCTCAATTTCACATACGAAATGCTTCATTTGTTGGTCGAGAAAAGAATGGCAAATTATTGGACAGAGAGAATCATCATTAGCTGCAGCATTACTCCACTGGCAACTAATAACACAAGTGGTTTTTATTCTCATCTGGTGAGATGACTGCACGTGCAACAACAACAAAAAAAACCCTTGTGTTTCACAGAGGGATATGTCTTTCATGACACCGTTTTGGAAGGTGTAAAAAGCCCTTAACATTAGCAATGAGGCTAAAATGATTTATTATTTGTTTAGTAATTTAATCGTAAACTATTTCGCTAATCAGCTTGAGTAATTTTTTAAGGAAAAAAAACATCAAAATACTGTAATTTCAGCTTTTTAAATACTAATATCTGGTTTCTTTACTCCTCTGTGACAGTAAACTTTATATCTGTGGACAAAGCAAGACATATAAGGAAGATTCTTGTTTACAGTTTTCATTTCTCATCATTTTCTGACATCCTATATATCAATTGATCAAAAAAATATCATCAGATTAATAGACAATGAAAAAAATCGTTAGTTGCGGGAAAAATAACCAACAGCATTCACCACCAGCTGATGAGACAAACACCACGACCTGCAGCAACTAAAACTTCATCTACTGGGTTGATGTTTCTGAACGTCACAAGCTGAAGCGCATAGGTCCGACAATGAGGTTATCCGTTTTGCTACTGCTGGATTTCTCAAATTTTCTGATTCAAGTCGCTGACTGTGAACCGACAAAGATAAAAAAAAATTTAAAAAAAATCAATGAATAACATTTGCTGATCTGAGCCAACACAGAGCTCACTGGCAGAAGGTGAACAGCAGTTCTAAAAATTAAAAAAAAGAACTTCTACATGAATTTTCCTATTAGTGGCGACCTGCAGGAGGCCTTGTTCTTACTCCACAAACCACAGGATGAGTTGTGAACCAGCGACCTGAGCCTCCGAGTTTGGGCAAAGACAGATGGAAGAAGAGGGGGAGAATGTAATTAGAAGTATAAGGAGCGATGAAATAAAAAAAAACACGATGGCCTGCAGCATGTTAAGTACTGGCAGGGAGGGTTGTGGGTGATAATCAGGGGAAAACTAGAGAGAGGGCTGATGATTGAACCTCAGAGGGGATGATATGCAAGAAATATTGTTGCTTTTAGAGATGCAACAATTAGCTGATTAACTAATTAGTCAACAGATAAAATAATGGATAGTTGATGGTTTATTCGTTCATTAATTTTCAAGCAAATATACAACACATCTCACTAAGTGTAAGCTGGGATAGGCTCCACCCTCCATTCCACCATCTATAGGATGAAGCAGATACAAGAAATGGACGTATGGGCATTGAGGAAGTATAGTGTAGAGTACACTGTAAAAGGATTTAACTGGTTGATAAATTAATAATGAAAATGGTCATATTAGTCACAGTCCTAGTTTGTATTCTTGCTATACTTATGGACTTTTCTGCTTTAAAGTATCAACAAAATATCATCTCTTTATCTTGACTTGAAGGAAAATTCCTGCATTTTTGCCCTAGTATTTCCATAACTGACTATTCAGGAAGGAGGGCGCTGGCAGAACACCATATATTACGACAGTTAGTACAAACCCAGTAGCAGGAAAGATTAGTTGTGAAAATAAGACGCAGCTCATGTCTTGAAGTCACATCAGATGCAAAAATATAATGACGATTGTGTATGATTGACGTTTTGTCGTTGTGTAAAAACGCCCAAACATCCTGCCGAGAACAGAATTACGAGCATCTGCGAGCACTTTCACACACACCCCTGGGTCTTTGGCAGCACTTCTACTTTGTCTCACACTGTAACAGTACTCCACTGAATTCTGGGAGAGGAAGAGCTACTGAGCGCGCGCGCGCGTGTGTGTGTGTGTGTGTGTGTGTGTGGAGTGGATACGATCGATGGTCGCCATGTTCCTTTGTAATCTATTAAACAGCAACCCGTCTTGTCCTCATGTCTCCACTGCTGGGAGTAACACACACACACACACACACACACATCTCCCTTCTCATCTAAACCTTTTAGCTGAGAGACACTCAAGAACATTTTTTCTGACACACACACACAGCTCTTCTTCATTAATATTCTTTCAGTGCATCGTGCTGCAGTGCGCTACTGTAGTAACAGATTTCCTCACCAGTTCAGAAACACTGCCTTTAAATCAATAGCGTTTACTCCAGAGTACGAGCTAAGTTACAGCAATACAACACATTATGTCACCATCCAGGCCAGACCACTGACGACCACAACCCGGAACAAATTACAGCCAGGATGTGATGGCTACAAAAAGGTCACAAGGAGAATTTTTCTGAGCACTAACTTCTGCATATCCTCTGATGTACAGAGAAAGGCTGAACTGTAATATGATACAGTGTTATGTACGATAGCGCACAGCTCCTCTCACTACAGCGGGAGTCAGTTCACCCTCAGCTTAGATACAAATCTGCATCATTGCATTTAGAAAAAAACAACAACAAAAAAAACAGAGGAGGTGCCTCACTGACTGCTGTAGCTGTGATCATGACTGAAGCCTGGATGATAAAATGACAGAGATATGTACCAGCGATAAACATTTAACAGTGATATAAAAATGTCTGCATACCAGCAGGTAGAGTGATGGAAAGTAATGTGCTCCATTATCAAGGGATACAATGGCAGGGAGCACACTTGAGGTTTGTTCATGCAGCTGAACTTTCCATTTTTTTTCTGTGCTTTCATGGCAGTTTGCAACATTTAAGTGAACCGTTTTCATATTGCCAATAGTTAGAACATATCCCTGTTGTTTTGTCAGCCAGGTGTAGTTTGAAGAATACCCTTATCCAGACAAAGTTTCACCCATCACATGCAGGCTGAGCAGCTGCACGTGCTCACAACCAGAGTCTGGATGTCGGAGATCGGGCTTTAAAAATGAATAATGAGCCCTGAGCTGTCACATCATCTCTCCTCTCTGAGCGTCTCCTTAACTGCCAGAGTGTTAAAACTGGACTGGAACAACACACCGACTCCTCAGAGGAAGCAGAAGGAATGCAAAGCATAACGTGAGGTCACACAGAAGTTGTGATCAAGAATAGTCTTCCCATCACCTTCAGGGAGTTCCGTAATAACCTACTAATTGTAATATGAGTAATTGTAATTTCTAAGCCAGCATGCGACCCGCAACTGTGTTCTGTCAATTACACTCCGTTTCTAAATTCTGCAACGGAGCAGCATGCTCCTCCGGTGGGACTGTTTACTCTCCAGGAAGAGGCAAAATAGAGGAGGAGGAAAAATACTGCCGTCTCACTGATCTCAGAGAAATGAAGCTAAAAAAAATGCAACATTTTTCAGTTCCAATTACAATTTTTTATAGTAGAGATTACGAAACAGGTGCATTCTGCTTGAACAGCAAACCGGTGGAGTGACTGAGAATGTTCACATGCACAGCATTACCTTCGTTTAGATCGTATTCAGCACATTTAATGGAACCTGGCTATCAAAGTGCTTAATGAACATAACTTTAAATGTTTTTGCGAGTGCGTGTTTGCATTTTTCCGGGTATGTCGTACTTGTGCATGTTATCGCAGTAATTATGTCTTGGTACCTTAATGAGTTAATTCTCTTATTTATAATTGAAATGTAATCAGTGGAATTTGTCTCTAGTGTGTCGGTGTCCAGATGTTGTGTAGATCCACGTGTTTCCTGGATTTTCCTTAGAGCTGCCAAACCGTAATGCAGAACAGTAGCAACGAAAATGTGTTTAATTCTACCGGCGACAGGTTTTCACTTTCATTCTGGCATCCATCATTATATGTAAAGTTTACCTGACAAAATGCAGCTTGAGCTGAGGAGGCTCCTGCCAACATGGTGGCCAACGAACGTAGAAGGAAGTTAGGTCATCTATACCACCGTTCAAAAGTCTGGGGTTACTTAGAAATTTCCTTATTTTTTAAAGAAAAGAATTTTTTTCCAATGACGATAACACTAAATTAATCAGAAATACAGTCAAGACATTGTTAATGTGATAAATGATTATTCTAGCTGGAAACGGCTGATTTTTAATGGAATATCTCCATAGGAGTACAGAGGAACATTTCCAGCAACCATCACTCCTGTGTTCTAATGCTACATTGTGTTAGCTAATGGTGTTGAAAGGCTCATTGATGATTAGAAAACCCTTGTGCAATTATGTTAGCACATGAATAAAAGTGTGAGTTTTCACGGAAAACATGAAATTGCCTGGGTGACCCCAAACGTTTGAACGGAAGTGTAGTTTTTTGAAAACAAAATGGGGAAAAAAAAACAGGACAATGATTTAAAGGAATCCATATGTTCTTATAAAGTCCATATTTTAGGGTAAATGTTTGTGCAAAATCTTTTTCTGAATATTTTAGCACCATTGCCAAAGCAGATTCTGTCATTTCTAATTTTAAAAAAATGACAAAATTTATCTTTACCTACTGTTTAAGCATAATTATGTGTTGACATGTTTTCATTTTCACCATCAAATACGCACAGTAGAGGCTTTGAAAATTCAGCACCACTCCGCAATCTAGTGAGCTTTTATTGTACAAAAAAAAATCCTACACATCAGAGCTAACACCCTCTAGAGGATCCAAAGGTTTGGCAGCTCTGTGGTTTGTTTGGAAGTCAAGTGGATGCCAAGCTAAACCGAGGCAAAGTCATCACTTTGCAAAGCCTGCAAACGAAGCAGATGTCTGTTCACACTCATTAAAACTGGACTTAAACACTTCTGCTGCCGTGCGTACCGAGTCGCACAAACGCACAACACATACTGAAAATAATCAGAAACTGCACTCCTCAGTTACAACAAAGCGGCAGACTGTTGCTATGGCTTGCATAGTGATGAGGAGAGAGGCAGTGCAGTGGTCGGCAGAGGCGCCGAGAACAAAAAAAAAAACAGACATTATTTGTGTGTGGCACCTAGCTCTGAGATGGAAGACAACCTTGGCTGGCTCTCCATCCCGGCTGATAAGGCAAAAGGGGCTGGATTGATTACAAGAATCGATGGAGGACAGTATTTGCTTTGACTTCCCAGCCTAATTAACACAAGTCGTTATTAAGGTGCGGTACAAACAGGAGGAAGATGTGGAGAGAGAGACACTGCAGAGAACTGCAGCTCTGGGCCACGCCTGTTCTCCACTCGGACAGTTTTCGATACTCGGCTTAGTTGTCATTCTCTACAATCAGCAACATGTGAGCCACAAACACAAGAGGAGGCAAAACGAACACAGGTGGGTGTGGTAGTAACAGGTGCATATACTGCACTGCTCTCCACAAACACCACCCTGTACTGTAGACAAAGCTAATAGGTGAAACTCCACCCACAGATGCTGCTAAAAATCGACCTGTGATAATGAAGGTGCAGCATTGCGCAGCGCAACATCCTGCAGCTCAGCCTGCCGCCTCAGGCTACCTCTTTTTCTGTTGCATTAGTGGAGCTTTGGGAAAACAGACCAAAGATTTCCAACAAGAGGCAAACAAATTCTTACAGTCCGGTTTTCTGGGTTCAGCTGTGTTAAGCCTGCAAACAAAGCAGATGTCTGTTCATACTCATTAAAACTGGGCTTAAACATTTCCGCTGCAGTGTTTACCAGTTATATAAATGCACGTTTATGGCAACACATAATAGTTAACCTTGTGGATTCTGTGAGATATCACCTGCAAGCTTTTTCACTAATCTTCTACGACTTTACACTGCAAGTATTTTCACAATGAGTAGGTTTTGGTTGTTGTCATGATGCTTTTATGTAAAAAAAAAAACTGAGAAAACTGTGCATTAGTCAGTTTTTTGTACAGAAATTGTAAAAACAGACAGAATTGTTGGATTTTCAACTTTCCAACAGCCCTTGAACTACTTATCTGTGACATGCTGCTCCATGAGAAAATGGATCAAACCTAAGCCTAACCTCTGGATATTTAAAAATCACTTAATTACATATGTCTCACTAGTTATTTGCATTAACTAGATTCAGCACCATCTTGAAACCAACATTGACTCAGCTGTGACCAACACTGGTAAAAAATCTGGGACTTTTCAGCTGAACTGCAGGCTGTGTTTACACAGAGCAAAGAGGAAAAAGTATAAAAACAAATTAAGAATGTCAGAAAAATCGACTGACTCTCTAATGCCCAGCTAGTTTATGGGGGTAAGTGGGACTGACGACTCACACATGTAATACTCTACATAGCTCAATTACTGCATGATGAAATAGTACTAGTCCAAAGACATTACTCAAACTATCATTGCATTACAATCCACTTCTATAATTTCCATCTGTACACTCACCAAGTTTCAAACACTCAAAAGATCAGACTATATATGTGCTGCTATCAATTCAATACTCATTACATTATCTACAAACCTTCTGAGCCCGTGTGGGCTGGGTTGTGAACATAAAAGCATCTGTCTCTTGCTCTCCCATTGGTCAGGAGAACTGCTCTGTCACAGCTCCCTGATTGGCTGAACTGATGCTGCACTTCCTAAACAAAATGGAGCACGAGGTCGTCACCAGAGACAATGACTGAGCAATGATAGAGATCTTTCTTATACTGTAATGCAGATAAATGCAATAACAATCTTGATATCCTGACTTGCTTTCTTTCTACGAGTTCTTTATCATTTTCCAGAAATGAAGTGATCTACTGAGAAGTTTCCAGAAACATAATAAGCAAATAATCCAATCTGAATCAATGACAGGTCCTTGCAGTCTAGGTTTATTTGGCGATAAACAACCACATCATCAATCAGTCTTCACACCGTGACACCTCTCTCACTGCTGTAGGATTGTACAGTCGTACTGAAGCCTATTGATTGGGACACGCAGCTCTATTAAAAAGAAAGCAGGCACAAGGCCTTTTACCTGTGGAGACCACAGGGGAGTGACGAGACAGCTAATGGCACAGAGAATCTATTATAGAGCAATCTCCTTACTGTGTAATTTGAGAGTTGAAGCGATAAAAGACCAATGAAAAAAGCAAGCAGGAAATAAAGATACAGAAAAACGAGGACAGTGGAGCTGCGAGACACCGAGCCCTGTACGAAAAACAGAAAAATGTAAATCGAGAGGGGGACACAAATGCAGTCATGAAGAGGAAGAGAATATGAGATGGAGAAATGAAGGATGAGAAGCGGGATGCTCAAGAGAGTCAATCATGAAGATGAAAAAGTCAGGGGAGAAAAGATGGCGAAATAGGAGGAGGGCGCAAAGAGAGAGTAGACGGGGTGTGACGGGAGGAAAATGAAGATGAGGGGCGAACACGAGGTACAGAGGCGACAGCAGCCAGCCCAACAAGTGGGAGATCGAGAAGGATCCCTGGAGAGGGGAAAAGAGTGAGGAAACAAGAAAAGCAGGAGCCAGAAATAGACGAGAGCGCAGATAGTGAGACAGAAAAAGAAGAGCAGAGGGGTAGAGACAGAACAGACGGTCTCCCCACTGGGCAGGGCCAATACTGCAGAGGAAAAAAAGAGGATGAGAAGATGAAGGAGGGAGAGAGAAGAGGAAAGGAAAGAAGGCTGGTTGGATGGATGCAGCTCCAGCAGTAAGGCAAGTCACTTCAGAGTATATCTATTCCCGTGTGTGTGTGTGTGTGTGTGTGTGTGTGTGTGTGCGCGCGCGCGCGCGCGCATTTGTGTGCGTTGTCTACGCAGTGAGAGAAAGAGTGGATCAAATGAGATCCATTATCTCAGGAGCCGGACGACCATCCAGTCAGCACCACATTACGTCAACATTCTCCGACGCTGGTCTTCTGGGACACCAAGGGAGGTGAGGAAGGTTGTGATCGTGGGGGGAGGAAGAGGGAGGACCAGGGTGGTCTTACATGATGGGTTAAGAGCGGAGGACAGAGTGGGGGAGGGTGGGCAACTAGGAAGCACTGAGAAACGAGAAGAGATGGAGAAGATGGGACAAAGGGAGAAAATGATGGAGGAGGAAGAAATGAAGGAAAGGGAAAAGACGAGGGTTGAAAGACAGGCCTTTAAGGTTGTGGAGGTATTGTTGCTTTGCGCCTTGTCATGTGAGATGTACAGCAAATACGAGCTGCTGACATCACCCTCCTGGTGGTAATTACCAGCGGTACAAGTGGGAATTGACTGGCAGGTTTGGATTCGCCCAACATGCGGTCACAGATATGGAGCAGGCAATAAAAACCACTACAGATTTTAAAAGCAACTTTCATCCACGCCATGTAATCTGTACATTTTGGAGGCTGTTAGCTACAGAATGCACATTGTTTATATGTTCATGTAGAAAAAACATCCACATGCCACTGAAGGTGACGAGAACAGATGGAAAACAGAAATTCAAAAAAGTGAGATAAACGTGATGAATTAAGTGACAAATTGATTTGAAATGCCGAGAAGCAAAGAAGGATCAATTAGATAATAATAAGTCCACAGAGAGTGTGGCAGCTTCACAGCTTGTCCCATTTCACACCAACAGGTCTCACTCTAAAATCCACGACCCCAGGAAGGGATGCAACATGTATTTCAATGCTTCCTCTTTCAGCTTTGATATCCTCTGTCATCCTGGACACACAACCACAACAGCCTGAGAGATAAAACAATGCAACAGAGAAACAACCAAGTCACCATTTTCGGTTTGCTTCAGGAGCAGAAGTGACAAAATGACACAGAAATGAGCCTTTCTGTGTTGCACTGTGGTGGGATAGTTAAAGCAAACTACAGCAGCTCTTTGCTTAATCTGTTACCATCCTTTAATAAATAAAACACAGCAATCAACAAGCTATAAACTGGCTATTTCTCTACGTTAGACGCTGTGTATTCCACTGACATGGGTCATGCTGTTTTCAGCTGCTAAACTTGAGGATTTGAGGATAAACTACAGCATGGAGAATGCAATATCTGTGCGAATTACTGTTGAAAGTCGACTGACAATATAAAAGGTAAGTGACTTTTTCCACAGCCATACAAGTCTGCAAGGTGTGCATAGTTGGTGGAGGTGAATATACCACTTTAGTAAGAAAACATATTATAACAGAAAGCAAATAAACACAAGTCTCCTTTTTCTTGCAGCCCAACTTTCCAACACAATTAAATCTGGACAGTTGGTCTAACACTAAAACAGCATTTTTTTAAAGTCAAATACCACACTAAGGTCTCAGCTTTTCTTCCGATACATGCACTAAAAAAACCTGTGTTTGCAAGTACACTAAATAAATGTTGCACAAGCACTACTACCAGTGCAGGGAGCTTTTGGAGGGCAGAAGGGCAGCACAGGATCCAAAGCTAGACCTCAAACTAAATGTAAGCTCATGTCTTTTTAAAGTTGTTGCTTCCTAAAAGCTATACCATACATTCACTACCTCAGAATACAACATGAGTAGGACTGCACACATTAGTCAGTTTATCTATAAAGCATATTTACAAATCAACAGACGCTGACCAAAGTGCTTTACAGAGAGATTAGAAACATACGACTAATCACATAAAGCACAGACATAAATAAGAGTTAATAAGCTTAGGCTGTCTGGATAAAAATCACACCGCAAACAACAGTGAATGAGCAATAAAGAAAAGCTAGAATGTGATCAGCCATGTCTTCATGGTGACAATTAAACCCTCTTGTCCACATGTAAACTGGGTTTGGAAGCTGAAATGGAATAATTTGGAAATGCAAAACATTAAAAACATTTTGAGAAAGAAGGACATCACACCTCAAATCAGAAACGCATAAAGGTTGCTTTGGAAATTAATGTCCCTGTAACAACAAAAACAATGGCTGATATACTATTTACCAGTTTCTTTGCATTTGGTTAAATATCCATCTAGAAAAATATCCACACTATTATGCAAAAGCTTAAGAGGCTGAAAGAAAGAAACTGAGATAAAACACGTTTGAAACCATCTATGAAGAGGGAGGGTAATTTAGCGCCAGTGACTGAAAATGCTCGATCACCTTTGGGTCGAAGGTGCGTGGTATTGAAAGCAGTCACTGGTCAGCAGGTCTGAGGGATCTGAAGGAGCAACAGTGGTTGAGTAGTTCAGAAACCTAATCTGGTGCTAGCTCATGGAGTGCTTGAAAAAACAAAATAAAAGAATCTTAAAATGAGTTCTGTACTTTACTGGTAGACAGCAGTCAGTACAGACGAGATATGGTCTCTCTTCCTGGTACCACTGAAGTGTCTCGCTGTTGCATTCGAACCACCTGCAGGTGAGATAAGATCGGCTGACTGATTCCTACATAGAGAGAATTACAGCAGTGGAGGCGAGAGGAAATAAAAGCATCAACTGTAGTCACTAAATCTTTAGTGGACAGGAGGGATTTTAACTTTGCAAGTGATCTACGATGAAAGGAGGCAGTGCTGACAGGTGAGTTGATTAGAAACCGAGACATTGACAATTTCTGAGCTACAGGGCCTTCATCCAATGTGAGAAAACAACAGCAACGCAGCAGCACTGGAGCTGCTTTTCTTGTTTTTAGCAGGAAATGTACAGTGCTATGCCTGATGACAACATCTTATACACTGTGTCTGTCATGGAGCTTACATGTATGTTTGTTGGCGTTCGTGGGCCTGCCTGGCACCTGTTCAATTCCATAACTAAGGCTCTGTGCTCCAAAGCACTGCTGGGCGGGCCTTGGCAACAGCCTCGTGTCCCAGATTACACCAACGCCTGCCAGCCTACCTCGAGCACCTGCACGGCCCCTCAGCAAACCGTGCTGAAGGATGCACACCGTCATCTGAAGGCTGTTAGTGCTGCTAATTTGGAGCAAAGTGTACCGTTTGAGAGGCTGTGTTCAACCGTCAGCCGCGAGGTCAGCTTCAAAAATCAATCATCCAAGAGCCAAGATGATCTAAATCAAATTCCATTTAATTTCAGAAAAGCACCTCACTGTACTATCATTTCTGATCTAAAGTGATGTGCAATGTGGGAGGTTAAAACAAGAATTATGATGACTTGAAGTGTGCAGACTGAAGCCAACAGAATAATTGGCTTAGGTGCTAAGTTAATTAGCACGCATGGAGTAAATAAATAGAAATTGCTAATGTGATCGCTATCGTCTGCTGTAGCCACGGCACTTTGCTGAAGGCCAGACAGTAACTGTGTTTGCGCTTTTTTAAGCTCATCATGGTGACGACTGATGAGTGGAGCTGCAGACACACGCTAATCATACACATCTTTGTTGTCGGCTTCAGTTTATTCCTAAAATACTGTTCTTACCGACAGAAAAGCAGCAACTTTGAGCCAAACTCCATGCCTCCAACTGTTTGAAGGAAGAACCAATAATTGTATAAAATCTAATTCTGACCTTGTGTTTTAAAAGCATTTTAGCAGTAAGCTGATCTCTTTCTAAGTGCTTTGTAGTCTTGCTGCTAAAACGCTTTCGGAGCGCCGAGGTCTGGACAGGAATGAAAACTATTTTTGTCGTCATGAGCAGAGGATGGGTGGGAGCTGAAAGAAATCTGTGTGGTGCAGCGACTTGAATGTAATTCGGTAGTCAGCCCGTCTCGGAAAGAGATGTTTTCTATTGTGTAGGTCGGCAGGGGTGTGACCAGACTTCTGTAGCTGGATTGATGAGGGCAGGAGGCAGGGCCAGGCTGACAGATAGGAGTCACCCTGCGGTCAGAGCATCATGCACCTGCAGCATTCTGCCTCTTCTCACCCCTTGAATTTTAATGGATTTTGAGACCGTTTTTTTTGCCATCTGCTGCTACAGGAGCAATAAAATTACATTGCCCACTCAAAATTCTGCCTAAAATGTAAATAAAAGCAATTAATCACACCACATCGAGGACGGGAGTCAAACAATAAATGTAAAACCCTACTACAGTATTATGTCACCAGCTGAAACTATACAGACACACACCTGTACATCAAGTCCGTCTTTCCACTAAATGACTTGCTGAGCAGATGCTGCTTTTAAAACAAAAATGGAAACTATAGACACGATGAAAGGCAAACTAAAAGCAGTAAAACTACAGGAGTCTCCCTGCTCACTTCATAGAGCACCACGCTCACCGGGCTTCATTTATACAACCTACTATACTCAGTTGTCCATGACTTCATCTTTCTGTTACAACTTAACAACTACAGAATAAACAAGCTACAAAATGTTAGTTTTTTTTTCTATACATCAGTGTGGGGTCACACACTTGCAAGAAGCCATGTGGAATTTATTAATCGTAAATCGAATCGGTCTGATTTCTAATCAGAATCTTTACAAGTGCATAAACCCAAAGGCATTGTAACACGGCCTGAATGAAGCAGCAAAAGTGGGACTTCATCCTAAGACAGCACACCACAAGATGCTGAGAATTTCAAACGTCTCCGAGAGCAGAAGGAGGGATGAGGTGATGCCATTTCAAGAAGCGAAAGCCCGCACATTACCGTAACAGCCATCTGGTCCCAACCTGTCTGCCCATCTCATTACTTCATTTCCAGTCCAGATTTTATTTATTTAATTTTGTTTAATTTTCTCCGTGTGGCTCTGAGACCTGTGTGACATTTTTCATCGATTTTCAATACTTGCTTACCACATTGCCTTTCTCATCTTTCTCGCATTTACGGCTCTTTTCTCCCCTTCCTCACCCGTTTCTCCACCTTCACCATGCGTCTGTCTGCAGTGCAGTCAGTCTGGCTGCACCCTCCCTGTCTTCATTACTACCACATCAGCCTCCCCCCTCCACTGTCACAACGGCTGCTGCTTCCAGGGAGGAAACTGGTTTGGCCTCGGCTCACCTCGACCCCTCTGCGCTGACACCCACCTCCACAGGACACGGAGCATTAATTAAGGCATGAACAGCGCAGCAGACAAGAACTGCTGCAGCATCATGCGCACCAGGAGAAACTGTACCGTACTTCTGAAAGTCTCATCAGCGCAGTGACACCCGGACACCCACTGCACAGCTGTTCCCTCTGTGCAACCTACAGCCAGATACCTGCTGCAGTGCACTTATATCCTTGGATGAAAATCTCAAGGTTGTGCTGCTCTAACAGAGCTCTGTGCGTTTGGTAATGCTGACTGAGGCATGTGGAAGGCCCAAAGCCAGAGACGCAAGGTGGGAATTCAAAAAAGGGTGTAACAGTTACTCTGTTTTACCAGATATGGTGTGAAACTCCCTCAGTTTGGTATGACCTGTGATAGCTACTCATAGGTCGCTTATGCTGACATACATGCGCTCCCGAAACACAAATTTTTGCCTGTGAGTGCTACCGGAAACATTTTGGCAGCGCACCAGTTGATGTCAACAGCAACTCAATGATCACAGGCTGAGAACTGAAAGCTGGAGAGACACTGTTCCAGTTTTATTAAACATGTAAGATGTGCTAACTTACACTACATTTGGTAACTGGACTAAAACGTATGACGTCTGGGTTGTAAAAAAGAGAAACAAAAGGCAGCGTTTACTTTGGTCAATTTCTAAAGCTGAAATTGCATTGCTGCCATTAGTGGTCAATTCACAAATTGTGCTCGTCTTAATGGACATTTTTATTCTTTACTGGCGTGTAATCAAGAAGACGGAAAGAAGCAGTTTAGTACCTCAATTGTTACCGTAAACATTTAGAGCAAATTAGGCAATTTAATGAAAGTAAATCAAGCAAAAAAAAGTATTTTCAGTTTGTTTTCTCTGCCGTGACTCCAAAGCTAGATTCATGCTAGACTGTGGATATGTACTAGCCTAGCCACGCTAGACCCAGCTCTGAAGACGCAAGGGTCTAGGCACGCTCGACGGGGAGGGAGGCGGGCTAAAAGGTTGTCTATCAAATCACTCAATTGGGTAGGTATACAACCAATCAGCGCAACGAATAGGCTCCTAGAGCGCTGGAAATCAGAGGATGCGGTAGTTCGGTGAAACCTTATTTATACAGTCAATGGGTGAAGCTCAAGTATATAACAGACATGCTAACAGAAAGATTATTCAGAGTCGGTGCTAATGGAGCTCAACGACTGTTGTCGTTTTTGTTGTCGACCCTGGCAGAGAATTAAATTCGTTGCCGTGGGTTGTCTAGCGCGGCTAGGCTAGTTGTTTACGGTTGTTTCTGTCAGAATCGTCGCGCCTCTGTCGTCACTTTGTTACGCCCGCCTTCTGACTCTACACTTCATGGTGATTCGTCCGGCCAGTTTTAGGAGCATCCAACCTCGACCCTTATGGAGGGTAACTACACCCACCCTGGCAGAGAATTAAATTTGTTGCCGTGGGTTGTCTAGCGTGGCTAGGCTAGATATGTACTGTTACACCACCACTTTTAAAAAAAATCTGAATTTGCTTTCTGATGTGCATAGAAAGCAAAGCAGCAAGGTTCTTCCTGAAATCAAACTTAAATTGGTATTTACTAAAATTACATTAAATCCCCTCCTTGGACCACTGAATATAAAATAAACCCAAAACAATCACAAATCACAAGTCCAGAAAGGACATATAATCGAGTGCCATGGCAACAAAAACCCGGTGATGCACAGAAATGCACCAAAACTCCTTCACCACACATGCTGCATATTAAAGAATACCTCTCTCTGCTTCCAAGCACAAACATTTACCAGGCAACAATGCCAAGATGCAATTAATAAACACGTTTAGAAGTAAAATTCAGTGTCCAAAACAAATTTTCATTCATCTCATGTGTAATCTGCTCTTGATTTTTAGGCATTTCTGTACATGGAAACAAACCAGGTTTACCTGCCAGAGTAAGATAACACAGAAAGGCAAATCATCCCCAGTGTAGGTTATATTATTCATGTCCTTGCTCTTTTCTGTACAGACCACTGTTGAAATTGTTTTAAGTGTGAGCCGAGAATCAGGGCTTCCTGTCGGATGTTTAAAGGTGAGTGAGGAAAGTAAGCATCTTGCTGAAAACAGAGGCAGTGATGTCTTTTTCCTTACAGGATTGTATATCTCTGTCCCTCATATTAACTCACATAGAGAGGTCCAGGTGCATTTAGCAGGAAAGTCAGTTTATGGTGAGTTAAATAGTGAGCAAAATAAGGGATTAACAATGATTTCATCACCTAATATTAGACAAATATAACGATACAGTACATAACACTGGAGGTATTGAGCATTTCTTTCATCATGATTAAAAAAAAAATTCAGCCACTCTCCTCATTCAGAGCCTCTGTGCCACTGCTCAGTCAACCAGTGAAGTCAACCATGTTCCTGAATGACCTACTATCAAACCAGTAGTGAAAGTGGAAGCAGTGCAGCCTCATCACTTCCTCTAGGGAATGCTATTAAGATTTCATAGGGTGGAAAAAATGTTTGAGTGAAGAAGTGAACTGCATACATGCTCCTGTTTCTGGGCTACTGGTGGAGTTAGAGCCGATCCTTGAAGGTTGTTTCTGCTTGTGGAATTTGTTCACTAAAGCAAGCAAATCTGAGTCAATGACAAAGATTTCCTGATTTCATGAAAAGTGGCAACAGATGATATAATGCATTAGACTTAAAAGGACTGGTGCAAACGTGATAAAGTAGATAATTTTCCACACACACAAACACAATATAGACATTTGCTTGAGCTAATAACTGACAACACAGACCAGCATCAAGTGCACTGTCTGCTTGTGCGCATAGGATGTGCACGACTAGTCGTTTAATCGTTTAACCGCCTACTCATTTATTAAACGTTTAGTATTTTACTAGTCGGTTAAACGCTGCATCATGCACCTTGTCCCCGACTGGGCGCCGCCATGCAGCTCTACGCTCAGGCGTGCGCCGCACGCTCGTCTCGTCTGGGCCACCTGGTTGATCCTGCCAGTAGCATATGCTTGTCTCTTTTTTCAACCCCCGCTATCCCCCTCATCATTAGCGGTGTTTTGACCACTCCAGCTACACCCGCCACATCCCTTCCTGCCACCCCGAAGCAAAGCATCGGCTCCAGTATGTGCTACTCGAGGACTGTCATGGCGCACCGACCCGCTGCCGTTACGCACAGACGCAGCGGCACTTTCTGTCTCACTGGACGACTGAACATCTTCATCAGAGGGTGAATATTCCTCTTCAGAATATGAGTAAGCCATTAGTTGACAAAGTATTTTGTCAGCGTTGAGCAGACCTCTCGGTACGGTGAGTTTTCTCACTCTAAAATGTGCCGTCTTACTAACCACTGCATACTGGGAACACCTCACAGGACCTGCCAGTTTGGAGATGCTCCGACCCCAGTCGTCTAGCCATGTTGTCCATATCAAAGTTGCTCAGATCTTTACACTGCCCATTTTTCCTGCTTCCAACTTGAGGAACAGACTGTTCCCTTACTGCTTAAAGTATTCCACTCCTTCGCAGGTGCCACTGCAATAAGATAATAAATGCTGTTCACTACCTGTCAGTGGTTTCTATGTTGTAGCTGACTGGCGCGTATCATTTTCTTCCCTCATCCCTCTTTATATTCATGAAAGAAAGTCAGAGATCAAAACAGAGAGAAAGTTCTTTTTCCTCACTATATAATAATAAACTAGATGATGGAAAAAAGGTAACAATCAATTTAACTCGATTTAATTTTATATTATCATGAAGATTTTTTACTGTACTTTAGGATTATTTCTAGAAATCAATTACAAAACTATAAAGCTGAGAAAATACTACTCTTATGAATCCCTAGAGTAAGTCTGACAAGTGTGTCAGCTTTTTGAGCAGCAGTTTTCCCCCCTCCTGATCGCTGCTGGGAGAAAACATTTTCACTGAGGTGCAACCTGCAGAATAAATACGAGTCAAAAATTTGTGCAAATACCATCTTGAAGATATGCAACTTTGCATACTGCAGGAAGTAATCATGAATTATTGATCAGAATCTAAAACCATGCTCTCAGGATAGATGCCGAGAATAAAAAGAATGAGCCTGGTGAGACCGGGCATGTGGTGCATCCAGATAAGCAACCGAGAAATCACTGCAAGAGAACATACACAAGAGAACTACACAATGAAATCCATACACGTGCACATCATCGCACACTAAACACTCTGGGGACGCAGTGTTAATGCTCCATGTGGCGTGTAAACATCAGCGTTATTGTTTCAGGGACGTGTCGTTGGGCCTTTGTTGTAACAAAGGTTGAATGACACTCAGACCAGAACTTTACTCATTTAGTTCAAAAGACAAAGCGACGCAACACAGGTCCTAAAATAGGCTTCTTCTGGTTCTATCCTGTGCCCCTGAAATGAGTTTGTATGAGTTTGTTCCAGACCTGTCCTCCTTCAAACCCTGTGACCCCCTTTCCACAAAGCCCAGGAGAAATCTAGAGAGGCCCTGAAGAATTTACATGACAGTGCAGCTTTCCCTTTACCAGCTACAATTTAATTCATATTTTTGGTTGTAAAAGGAAAATGAAAACCAAGTAGATTTCTCAAAGAAACCTCCAGGAACAACAGTTGTTCATAAGACCTTTGTGGTCTGACTGGAACAAAGCATGACGGCAGCGTCTTTTATCAGCATTTATGGGGAAATGTTGATACGGCCTTTCATATCCCGTGAACTTAATCAAAAATGTCAAACTTGTAATGGAAATGAGTATGCAACCAGAATTAGTATGTACATATCAAGCCTAAACCAAGATGCGGGTTAACAAAGTTACATTATCAACAACATAAAATGGGTGTAGCACATCACGGCTATGGTTCAGACTCGGTGGATTCAGGATTTTACACAATTACTTTGACAACTCAGAAAACTTTCATGTGAATTATCAATTCATAGGATAAATAAAACTGAAATGACAAAAGTTAGTGTAATGATAACTGATTGCGCATTATTTGGGCTTTAAGTATCTACATGTTTCTACAATTGATATGCTTTGAGTTTAGCTGTATTAAAGTTGTTTAATCAGCAAGGTTTGACAAGCTATAATTTTTTGAAGAAATTATGCCAAAAAATACCCAAATATCAGTTACTCAAATGTAAAACTTGATGGTTTTGTTGGAGTTTTATGATAGTAAAATGAGTAGTTGATAACTTTATAAATAAAGATAAAGAAAACAAGCAGCAGATTATTAAACAACAATGACTAGCAGCATTTGAAAATAAAATCTAAGCGTTAATAACTCAAAACTGCTAAAGCAGCTGCCACTAATGACTCAGAAGTCTTTTTAAAGGTCTTGGTTTATCTGACCAAAAGCCCCACACCCAAACTTATCTTATTTACAATGATACTCAACTGGGGGGAAAAAAAGCTGCAATTTGGTACATTTGATAAAACAGAGCCAACAAATGATGCTGGAAATTTGACAACACAATTTATCAATTAGCTAAATAGCTGCTTCTTCATTTTTTGCTGATAATTACTTGTTGTAGCTTAAAAAATGTTGGTTCTCGCTGTAAAATATCTGGAGTTATCACTGTCAACCTGACACATCAAGGCTGAATGTGTTGAAAGGTTTCCTCTGTTAATCTCTGTTAGCTCTGTGTTAAGCTCTGTCACTGTCCACGGTGGATTGAAACTATATGTAGGAGTATTTATGATGTTAGCCGTGACGCTATCCAAATAATAATGCTTCTTCTATCACATACAACGCTCGGTCTCAGGCCAGGTCACACCCAGCCGAGGAACTACAGGATGAGCTAATCAATAGGTGGAAGGCTCCTAGCCGGAACCTGCACCTGCCAAACCTGCACACCTCCAACAGCTTCCCGGACACTCGGTCGTGTTTGTCTGGTGTACCAGCAGCTAGCTGGACGCAGTCAGCTGAAACAAGCCTGTTTAGCCAACCGGGACCAGCTGAGAGACAGGAGGCTAGGAGCTATACTGCGAGCTAGCATGTGTGCTTGAATGCTAGCCAATTAGCGGGCTAGGTTGTACGTTTTAGGCAGATGGATTAGGTGAACCTTATCCCTGACTGGCTAACAAGTAGACTTTTCTCCTCCAATAACACAACAGGCATCTAAAACCAGTGCGGTCCTCATGCCAGTCTGAGACGAGCACCCAGTGTCGGTGTAAACAGTGAACACATTAGCTGGTACCTTTGTCTCCCTGATGTCCTGCTTTCCTCCTTCAGGGTACCACTGGACGCGGACAAATCCCCTACCGAGAGGCCGACTCGGAGTGTCCACGGCACTCTCAGTGTCCGAACCACATGGGACTCGTCCTCCACCACCCCCTCCTCCTCCGCCGCCGCCGCCGCCACCTCCTTCTCCGCCGCCTCTCCCTCCGCCATCGTCGAGGTCCGAGTCCGAGTTAAAATCCTCCTCGCCGTGGATCATCCGTACGAGGCCAAACCGGACTGAGCCGCGATACCGTCCGGAGACCAGGTCGTGGGAGAACAGCAGCCGCTGGGAGCCGTCCGCCGTGGGTGAGAGAGCCATGGATAGAGGCTCTGAGCCCGGGCTGGCTGCGGGAGAGAGGCCCAATGTCGGTGATGCTGCCGTGGCTGCTGCGTCTGTTGTGGCCGCCGCATCCGATGCTACGGGCTCCGCCATCGCTGCTGTTGTCAGGGAGTGATGCTAGAGCGCGAGGATGACGGTGGAATGAAAAAAAGCTGTAACCTGGAAGCAGCGAAGTACACGTGGTTACGTCGCTACGCAGGGCTACGTAACTAGCGCAGAGGGAGAGCGTCATGACGCAGTACCTGCTGTCACCACGGAGAGGCGCCGTCAGACAGAAGCAGCAGTGAACAGATAAAAACTCAGTTACTGTGGGGACAAAATTATAATATATAATATATAGTCGTTTTGTTTAACGTTTACAGCAAGAAATTACTTCCTCGAATGTATTTTTTTGCCCATAACCGAAAGATATTCAGTTTATTGTCACAGAGAAAGAAAGATATCAGAAAATATTCAGTTTTAGTAAATTAGAATCAGACAATTTTGACCTTTTTTTCTTAAAAAAAACTCAGATCAATTAATTGATCATGAAAATATCTTATGATTTATTTAATAAATTAAAAATAATCGATTAGTTGTTGTAGCTCGAAGAAAAATCCACTTTATTGAAAACAGAGCTTATGGAGCTGTATGCTACATAGTTTTTTTTCTCTGTCTTAAATTCTTGAACATTCAGTTGTTGCTATGTCCATACACACAAAAGACAAATAGAAAGAAAACACATGATTATATTCAAACAAAAAGAATATTTAACATCATTTAATCTTAAAACACCTTCTGTTGGCAATGTCAGTGTAGAATAAAATACTAAAATGATGACTGGTTTCTAATGAGTAGATTACAGCTGGTTATTGTTCTATGCCTCATGTTTGATATCAGTAAGTGGTGACATTAGTGAAACATAAACCTTGTAGTTTGGTTCATTAGAATCTACTCCAAAGTTCTCCAACATAAAAACATTTGCAAAATAAACAACCTGAGCCCCCCCAAAAAGGCAAAAATATAAATAATATCCATATCAAAATATTTAAATTTTTGCAAAATACGAAAAGCATTTTGTACTCTTACAATGTTTGGTTATTTTTATTTGAATCAGGAAAAAAAGTTTTTACAGGTTTTCACCATCTAGTCAAATCAAGACAGTATCATTTTACACGTAAATTTTTTTAAAGGCCAAAACTGTATTTATAATGTGCACGTCAAAAATGTGTATTTTTTTATATATAGTCATTTAATCGCATCGTTTTACTGTACCTCATCTAAAAACATCATTAATTTACCTGGCACTATTTTTATTATTTAAACAGTTTTTGAATATTACAACATTCCGGATTTATGGCACCTTGGCAGCCAAACTTTTTACTTTTATTATTATTTAATTAACATTATGCATCCCTTAATACGAACCACACAAGATAGACCCAGTAAAGCATTCAGTTCTGCTGCCATCCTGTCTGTCAATAAAACTTTTGCTACATCTAGTGAGAAATAAAGTATTTTTTCTTCCCAAAGGTCAACAAGTTGAAGTTGTTATCAGGGATTATTTAACCCTGAAGAGGTGACAAACAAATTCCTACACGTTGTGCAATCCTCTTACGGATCTGGAAAATAAAGCGTGGAAAAATCGTGAACTCTACTTATAGGGACAATGGACAGCCAATGGAAAGTCTCCGTCAGAGAAATCACACGAAGGAGTGGAGTCCTTAAGATGGCCCAGTTAAGCAACACGGAGGACACTCAATCTGCTCAGTGGCAACATTAATTAATGCTGACACTGTGGTGGCTAACCGATCAGAAAACACTTCGACAGCTAGACTCTCATTGCTCTAAAGCACGTTACTGATTGTTAAACCTGGCATGATTACTGACAACAGATTGGTAATATGTTGGTATGGGAGCTCCAACACATGATCAGTAAAATCCAAATCTGCTGCGGGTCTGATGGACGCATGACGAGGATCATTCTCAACCCACCAATGTCCCCCCCTGACCCCGTGTAAATATGTTTATTTTTCAGCGTACTCACGGGGAATGGAAGGCTCGATCTCCCAGCTCACTTCAGGATTATAAACAACCCCCCTCCCCTCCCGCAATGGTATAAATACTGAAGGTGCGCCACTCTCAGCTCAGTCTTTACGCGCACTGGTATAGTCCATATTACGCACGGATCGAGCTTTTACCGGAGTTCGTGTTAAAGCAATCAGAGAGTGCATTCTCAGTGCAACTTCTTTCATTTTCCTTCAAAACTTTCACGGGAAACATCAGATCATGTCGGTGGTGAGCGCAGTGCCGTTCATGAAGCCCCTCCACATGCGCTCTCCGGTGCCGCAGGGTCGCCGCCACACGCTGCCGGCCAGCGAGTTCCGCTCCCTCAGCCCGGAGGACGCCATCAGTGTGTTCGAGATTGAACGAGAAGGTAAACGAGCGATTTATTTTAACTTTATAGAGTTACAGCACTCGCCACGGCGGTCCAACTTTCTTTAAGATAGGCATTCCTGGCGCAATTACGCACGCGAAAATGTTAAGGAAAGTGAATTCATCCAGTCGCAGCAGCTTCCACATACTGGTGATAACTAAAATAATAGTATCTATTGATATAAAATACATTCACATTTTCGTTTTCAGTGACCTCATCCCTATATTTGGTTGCTCTGATCGATATCTTTCCACCACATTTTCAGTATTTGGAACATTGCGCGCACTTGTTTGGCATCCAGGCGCCTTGATGTCTAATTCTCTGATCTCTGACTTTCCTCCTCCTCCTCCTCCTCCTCACACAGCCTTCATCTCGGTGTCCGGCGAGTGTCCACTCCACCTGGACGAGGTGCGTCACTTCCTCAGCCTGTGTCCTGAGCTGTCTCTTGGCTGGTTCGAGGAGGGACGGCTGGTGGCTTTTATCATCGGCTCACTCTGGGACCAGGAGAGGCTTACCATGGTACGACAGAGCGCGGGACACCTGTACACCAATTTGTTTCCGGCTGACCGGCGAGGAAAATGTAACACCAAGGTTCAAAACAGATTAAGAGGGGAGATTTAAATGCTAATTTATGGTAGATTGTGCTCGAAAACGGAACTGGTGATGAGAAATTGTAAAGCAGAGCCACCTAAATTACTATGGCCCTACATTCATGCTTAGAGTGGGGCAGAGATCCATCCAGCTCAATCATGAATTTGTCTCTGCATTATTTCTTGAAATTGGGATACAGTTTTGTTTTGTTTTTTTAAATCGTACTGCTGTGATTATTTTAAGCTGCAGCAAATCTGAAATGAAAGTTTCTGAAGTTTTATCTCTCAAAACAGAAATAGCCTAGAAGGTGGCATCAGTGTCACCCTTACAAGACAAACACACAAATGTACTAAGGAGTCACAGAGAACAAGGTGCTGAATAGAAAGAGGTCACAATATGCCAAATTAGAGTTTAACAGCTTTTCTGAAGCAGCTGAAAGATCTCTGTGCATCAGCTCTATGTGTCCTAATCAGGAGAGAAAAAACAAACACTTTATTCATAATAACACACTTTCAGTTCATGCTCTAAATATCAATCTGGAGGCAAAAACAAACACTTGACTGAGAAGAAGCAGCGAGAGGTTAAAATGATACAAAATATTACCAAATTATAGTGAAATGACTGGTGTTACGGAGAGGATTTAAAACGGCAACTTACAGGCAAAGATTAGCCACTAGTGGTCATATCCGACACTGAAATCTACTGAATTGCTGCATGCTTTCTCAGAAACACCTCACAAACTGCAGCTATGATAGACTATAGATGTGCTTAATTACAGGTTTGAGGTGTTCAGAGTGTGACATTGTACCTTTTCATTTATTTTACAAACAATCAGTAAATTTGCAGATTAACTTTTAGAAACAAAAAGTCAAACTATACTCCTGTATAAACCACTCTATGCCTCTGCTTCATACATGTTAATGCACCACTGATGACAGTTCAGAAATGGACTGAATGACATTTTACAAAGGATTTTAATTGCAGCCTTCAAATCAATACAATTCTTGCCTTTGCAGTTACAGCTCTAAAGCTTTAGAAAATACTTTTTCTTTCAGACCTCTCAGATGTTCCTCTTCTTTTGACACTTAAAAGAAAGATATCAAGACAGACATACATGTTTTCAAGGGTTTTTAGTTGCTCATATTGGTCTTAATTTATGTATTACTTAATCTTACAGGCTGTAATTTTACAGTCAAACACTACAGAAATAAATTAGTTTTTGTAAAATACAGATTCTTTATGTGGATGTTATTTCCAGTTTTGGCCAGTTGTTTTGATTTTTTTTTTTAATTTTTAATACTTTTTTCCTGTGAGTTTACTAGCTACTATCTACAATTTATCAAAACAGGGAAAATCTGTAAAATAATAATAAATTAAAAAAACATTCCTTATTTATAGTATATATAAATATGTTTGATTTAAATGAATTTGATTTACTGTAATAAATGTAATATTTTTGGCATTGATGTGTTTGTATTAAAGCACTTGGCCTTTTGGCTTCTTGCTGCAGCTGTAAATGTCAAAAAAAAAAAGCTCGACAGGTGTCTCAACAACACAGTTACTTATTCTCACAGCTCTCCTGTTGCTCTCTGCTCCCCAGGACGCTCTGACTCTCCACAAGCCCCAAGGCCCCACCGTCCACATCCACGTCCTGGCCGTCCATCGGACCTTCCGCCAGCAGGGGAAAGGCTCCATCCTGATGTGGCGCTACCTGCAGTACCTGCGCTGCCTGCCCTACGTCCGCCGCGCTGTGCTCATGTGCGAGAATTTCCTGGTTCCCTTCTACCAGAAGTCAGGCTTCAAGGTTCAGGGCCCCAGCGAGATCACAGTGGGACCCCTGACCTTCACCGAGATGTTCTACCCAATCAGGGGCCACGCCTTCATGCGGCGTAACAGTGGTTGTTGAAGGCCGAGGGACTTAAAGTGGATCTTTCCTGGCTGTTTGTGATGGTGAGACCCCACCTCCAGTGGAAACAGAAAAGGGGACACATGAGCAGTTTAGCTGTGACCGGTGCAGTGATAGTGTTTGAGATCATCACTGTGAGTGGAACTTGCTCAGCAGGCAGTGAGGTGTGAAATCTGAATTCTGGACAGAGCTGAAAACAAAGAACTGCCATCCAGCTGCAAACAGCTGCTTGGAAAAGTGGTCGGAAACAGAAAAGATGTCGAGCTGTATTTTAGTGTGTCTGTAATCATTAGAGCAAATTCAGCTTTTTTTCCATATAAAGCTATTTTGATAAATGCTGGACATTTATTAATCATAGAATGCAGCTGCCTTGTTTGTTTATATATATATATATATATATATATATATATTTGTCTTTTAACTAGTCTAACATGGTTTCAGGCTCTCAGTGAAGCCTGTGAGGACATACTTAGTAAAATGAAAGTCTATTAATTCTATGTAGGTCTTCTACAGTTGTTTTAGAACATGACTGTCCATGTTTTGCTTTGTATAAATGCAGTAACTGTACATCGATATGCCAAAGTAAACAAGTGATACAAAATAAGATATACAAAGGAGGGATATCAGCTATCAAATGCCAGAAAAGGATTCAATATTAACTTGCTTGTGCATTGTTTAATATTAAGATTTGAGACGTCCTGTCAGTGACTGTTCAAAAAGTCTGTGGCATTAATGTAAACATGTTCAGGAAATCTGTTCTATAAAACCCCCTGTACACATCAGTATTATCTACATATTCTGAGTCTATCTTTTTCAAAGATGTCTTCTTTAGTCTCCTGTCACCTTTTCCTGGTAGACAGTCACCACCTTTGCCTCCCACAGTCTTGAATCAAGACTAATTTGTTTTCTTATGATGCTGTTTTGCTCTTAAACTAATAAAAGGTCTATTTTCTCACTTGTTTTTATATTGCCTAACTGTCCCATTAGGAATTTTCATTTGAGTAGTTGCTGAGAAAACACATCTCACCACTAGGCCCATTCTAGTGGATCTTTAAAAAAAACTTTTTTGTGAGGACAAAGGACCACATGTTATTTAAAGCTCGTTCTTGACCTTGGGAACAAATAATGCTTTTAACACAGCAGACAACATGGGCCTAACATGAAATTTAATTTCCTGCAGACCTGTAAACTTCATTAGAGTGCATTTATTTTGACCGCTTTAATTGACACATATTTTCACATACAAAACCAAAGCAATAAAGAACAATACCTTGACTATGACTTGAAAAATAATTTTAAACTTTTGCCTTTTATCCTATTAAATAGAAAAAAAGGATGAAAATATTTGGTCCCCATGCAAACACAGCTGCTGCTGCATATTCATGATGGTGGATTTGGTTGTTGTGGTTCAGCTCAAACATTCACATGCTCTCATGTCCAAAGGCACAGAAAAGAGGTTTTCTTTAAAAATAAAAAAAAATCAACGCTATTGTTCACACTTTGCCTGAGAGGGCCGAGTCACATGGCTGCAGCAGTCGCTAAAACGGAATAATACATCTACATCTTCAAACATCTGAATTGCTTTTTAACAACTTGTGTCCTGAAAAACACCAGATGATCAGTGAGTCACCTGTCGACAAGCTCACATAATCTCATAACTCACTTAGTAACTAAACTCACATAATCCTCTACACAGGAGTCATTACCAGGGCTTTCCTAACAGCTGGGGTCAACACATACCAGAATCCTGAATTACGACAAACAATGCAGGGCGACATTTAAAGCCAAGGATGTGAGAATTGTTTCATTTTAGGTGTCAGGACTCATCACATTCAAACTGGAACATCTACTGTGGCTCATGGACCACAGCCCAAGCATTCAGCTGCAAGAGCATGTAGAGGACAAGGCTTCCATCCATCCTGATTTACTTTCAAACCATCTGTCTTGTATTGTTTAGCATCAGCGAGTGTAAATAGTGAAACCAGGGCCTCTTACAGTGCATTTCACAAGTTAAGGGCCTGGAGAAAACTTCGACAGGATCACGTGAGTATAGTTTCCACAGTCAAAAAATATAGTATAAAACCTGCTTTGATCTAACAAAAAGCCAGATTAAATCATTGCTCCTAGAATAAATATTACTGTGTGTGATGTATTTCAGAGAAAATCTAGAAAATGCTTTAGGCACAACTGTGACCAGAAAAATATGATCAAATGTAGACATTAAAAGCAGAGATTATTTTAAAATTCATATGTAGCAGGGATATATAGAAAGGTGACTGTAGAAAACAACATGCATATAGGAGAATAAAAAGCAGCATGTGGAGTTGTTTAGTTAGGGTAGGGTCACAAATATGTTGATCTGGAGTCAAAAAGTTAATCACAACCAAATGCAAAACTACAGTGAGGCATCTTTGTAAAATGGCATAGTCCGTTTAAGGCAACTAGTGGTTTTAGATAGAAGACTTGCCTTAGTTGACCACTGATACTAGATTTTTTCTATTTCAGCTGTACAATGAATACTTGGAAAATATTGTTACCTTTAAGCATAACATTTCAGGATCCAAACAACATTGATTGACATGCCAAGTGTGAAAATGTATAACGAGCAAAAATTTTAAAATTGGTTCGGAAAAACCCTTCTCACTATTTTGAGAAGCAGCAGAACATAGCTTTTGTAGTGTTAAATCCAGTGTGGCTGAAAACAAGAAGTACGGGTCGGAAGCATCGGATTTATCTCAGTTTACTGGGCTACAAGGTACCTGATGAACCATTTATGCACCAGTCTGCCTTTTCACTGCAGCGGTTTGTTGTCCATGGACTTAAAGGGAAACTCACTGAGACATTCCCATTGTCTTTAGATTGAAATGACTTTGTAAAATGAAGAGACCCATCAGTCTCTCGCTCTACAGACGTTTTCATTGGTGTCCATCCTGCTTGTTTCAGTTTTAATCTCCTGAGTGTCTTTCCTGTCCTCTGATTCTGAGGACAAACCACCAAGTCGTACCAGACTTGGCTGAGGATTGAAAAGGTTGAATAAGCTTTCCGGAAGTAAGCAAGTCAGCAGGCTGATGAGAAGAGGCTGATCCTCTTCCAATTCACACGGAAGAAAACAACAAAAATATGATTGCCAAATTCTTTAAAGGCCACTACAATGATCAGTAGTGGACCAGCAGCACAGAAGCTCCTCTTAGTTGTTTTTAGTATCTTAAAGACTAGAGCACCACATGGTCAATGTCGTGGTCTATGTCATACTTTTCACAAAACCTGCTTGTGAAGGGTAGACAGGTGAGATGCTCCAGCCAGTGCCAGTTAATTGGGTAAATATAAAACCAAACGATGAGGGAAGAGAACAAGCCGATGTAGACCAACAACGAGACGACAATGAGGATACGTTTCCGATACTTGTCAAATGTCCCGAAGGTGACGTAGGGCAGGAAGGCAAAGGACAGCAGCAAGCCGCTGAGGAAGCCAAAGATGTGGGCGATGTTATCGATCCACGGCAGAAGGCCACACAGGAAGAGGAAGAGGACGATGCACACCAGTTTGAGAAAGGCCTTCCACGGCTTCTCCAGCATCTGCCAACCTTGGAACAGCTCAACAAAGAGGCAAGCAAGGAGGCCAAACTGAGACCCTGCTGGACCCACCTGGAGGGAGAGAATGCAAGAAAAGCACAAGTTACAGAAGATGAAATACCTAAAAAAACATCTTAACATTCTGAACTCCAAGCAGTTACTGGGCATTTTTAATACCAATCACATATTATTGACTGTGGGCTGATTTTTTTATTAATATAAAGTCCTGCATCGCTATGGAAACAGCACAACCATGACTAAAAGAAGAGGGAACTAAAGAATCCCTGCTGTGCAGTATGACACTTTAAAATGTCACAAACAAAAACAAAAATAACAAAACAACGAAGAAAGACAGTTACACGTGTCTGATTATTAATTTTACAAAAAATGAAAAAAAAAATGGAGTCAACATACAGAAGATATTGCAAATGTTTACAGGTTTTACCAATACAAGAAAAATGGTGGGTCTACAAATAACAGATATTTTACTAATTAGATTTGGAATTTGTTTAGATATTTCTCCCCTCTCTGTAAACAACTGTTTCATCTAATTCACTAAAGGTTCTACATGTGCCAAGGTGCATGGAATTTCTTTATTTTTTAACAGAATGTGCTTAGTGCAAACTATATTTTTGGCGCACTTTTAAATGTTGAAAACCTGATGTTTCTTTCAGTTCTTTCAAATGGTATTATTTTTGCAATTTTTCAAATGCTAACATGCCTTTGAAACAGGCTAGCCGGTTTTGGGACTCAGAGGCTTAACGAAGGCTGGTTTTACTCCAGACCAGAAGACGATGAGCTCTTTTACAGTATAAATCCAGCTCCATTTCTAACACCCTCCCATTGTGTCTACAGAAGACCTACATGTATGACTCAGCACATGCATGACACACAGTTATCTTTGACGTGTGCTGGAAATAAAACGCACACATCCTGTTTACTGCTTGCATGGGGCTTTTGGGCAACTATCCACTCCACTTATTTGGTAGATAATAGAGGGTCACACATGCATGTGGAATAGATTTTAAGTCAAATGTGTCAGTCAAGATTTTATTCCTTAATTTCTCAATACCATAAAACATAACTTTTTTTTATATTTAATACATATATCAGCAAGGGATGTTAGAATTTATTTGTCTCCTGATTTCAATCGGACACTGTTTCACAGGGAATTGTGTCAGTGGTATCTGGATAAATGATATTTTAGATGAAAGAATGACATGATTTGTGTCCTGGAGGAATGTAAACTAATTGGGAGCCTGTTTTGGACATCTGAATTGCTGTACACACCAGCGATTTAATAAGCGAATAATGATGACTAATGAAGGCAAACAAAACTGACAAATTCAGTCCAGTTATCAGGTGAGCCGACTAGACTGAGGTGTAATTAACACAGACAGATGCACACGTTGTATTGGACCAGAGCAGCAGAGATTTAACCTGATTACTAAAACTTGGCAGCAAGTTCTCAGGATAGTATTTAAAGTAACAATTATTTACATTGGCTCATAGTGACTACTGCTAACAGAATTAATCCTGATCTGGGAAACTGTAGTTACTATTAATGAATAACAACTCATCAAGTTTTGTCTTTGGTCATAAATCACACAGTAATCCCAATCAATACGCAAAAACAGCTTTGGAGAAGTTTGAGTGACTCTCAGTGGCTCTGTGGGGATTGTGAAACTTGACAAAGGTCATGATTACTGCAGGTAGAACTGTACACAGTCTGTCATAGTTACAGAACTAGTTCTGGAAAAGAACTATAGTATGAGCCCTGTGTCGGGCGATAAAGGTTAACAGATTAGAGTGACGTCAAGGCTGAGTTTGGAGGTTTGGCCTGGTCAGAGGCAGATGGCTAATCTGCGAAGACATTAAACAACCACAAACAGAAAAAGAGCATGGCACTCCACCCACACGCCTCAGACACGCAGGACGACACGCTCCTCACACGGGTGACAATCACTCGCTATTGGCTGCGATGGATAATATTGGGAGTGACGTTTGGTTGAAGCAGTGACTTGAAATACATCTGTTCACCTCAGTACATGTCTGCAAACTCCCTTCGGATTAATAAAGTATCTATCTATGTATCCATCTCTCTCTCGCTCTGCCTTAATCACAAGTCATATTTTCCCTGAATAGGGTTTTGATAAAATTCCCATTTGTGTGTGTGTGTGTGAGTCAAGGAAAGGGACTCATTCAGAATAAATTTGCTCATTGGACTCCGCTTCACTAAAACTTTTAAAATCCAGTCGAACAATGGAACTCTGTCATGTTTAAGTGCCACTTCATTCCTGTTATTTTTTATTTTCAGAAAATGTTGCAACTCAGGCAATTACACTCTCACTTGAGCTAAATTAGGATGTTTTCCTGAGTAGATTCAGTCCTCTGCTCCATATTTGGTCATTTGCGAGGACTCTCTCAATCAGATTTCTAAGTGAAGAATGTAGAATTTCATATATACTCAGTCCATCTATATCATTTGTTATAGGATCAAATGGACTTTACAGTTCACATCTATATAGAGGAAACAAGCAGCCTGTCTAGTAGCAATAGTATAGTACTTAAAGGGGCACCATCTGTCCTCTTAAAGGAAATATATGAATTATATATAACTTACTAATATTGTAAAAGACAGAACAAATAAAAACTATTTCAGCTACTATGATTATTTCTATAACAGCATTACTACATTTACTGAAATATACATTTGTACATAGTATCTACTCTTCCTGAACATCACGGAGTCAAGCAGTGTATAGTACAGCTTGAGAATAGCATAACTTGTCACATGTTCCAACCAGTGCATTCCCAGACAGACTGACTGTCCTGCTCAGTCTAATTCTTCTTGGCAAGTGACACATGTATAATCTCCACTTACACTTCCAGGTAACTATTCCCACAGAACAGTCGTCAAAATCTTATTATCAAATGTCAAATTAGAACCCTGGCAGGTGTGAGATTGTCAACATAAGAAGTCAGAACTACTGTATCAATATTACTTTTCCACTGTATTATTTTAAAGCTTCACTTTTTTAGGTGCCCGCAGGGGTCTGGATTTAATTAATATATTCTAGCATCAAAATGTCAAGTGTAACAAAGTCTCCGACCTTCATCAACGTAAATGTAACTGGAGGAAGACAGAACTCCCTCCTTCACTGGTCATAGTTAAAGCTACATTGCATTATTTTACATATTGTGAAGAAACAGAGATGATGGAGTATCTACAATGACATACTACAAACTAACCATGCAATGATTTCATGAAAACATTATTTAAAAATGTGATAAGGCTGGAAAGCCTGTCAGCCAGTAGATGCAAAATGTGAATTATAGGTAGAGTAATTTGCTTTACTTCAGTCACAGCTGTTGTTTGACTCATATTTGTTTGAGCCATGGGGGCTCCTTGACTCAACAGTTAAAGAATAATCCACCTAAATCGCCTCTTTAAGTGGATTGACTGCCCTCAGTTGTGCCTTGCATGTGCTTCCTCTGGTTATTCCTGGTGTGTGAAGACCTGTGAGCTGGTCTGTGAGAGGGAGAGGTGGATGGTGGGATTTCTGGCTCTCACATCAAGGTTTGTCATTGGGGGCCAGCTTAATAAGATAACAGATGTCTCGATGACATCCACACATAGATGCGATGTCGAAAAAGAAAACACACTTCATATGAATTATCTCTCATGTGTGAGTATGTAAATCATCTGTGCCAAAGTGAAGTCTGAAGCATGTGTCACTGTCAAAGTTCAAAGCCTTCCACAGCAATTGTCCTTTAAATAAAGGGTGAAGTCTGTCATGCATGTGTCAGGAAAACCAGTTCACAAACAGACGTGGATCAGAAACATCACCAGACACGTCTGGTCTATGCAACAATTGTCTTTGTTTTTAACAAAAAAAAAATGTAATCCAATTTACTAAGCACCGTAGCAGTGTCCTTTGTGAACCCACACAATGGCATTAGGTTAATCTCTTAAAGGGGAAATTGGGCTACAGAGACACACACAAAAAACACAGACTTGCTGGTAAAAGTAGGTAATCCGGACTGTGCTTTTCAAATGCTCAGTAATTTGTTGTTTTTGGCTAAAATTAAACTAAAGTGTAATTCAGATGAAGTACGAAATGTGTACTGCCACATGATGGTGTTTTAGGTTTGTGGTGTGAATGAACATTTATTGGCACAAAATGTCAGAAGTTGTCAAATGTGAGTTTCACAGGGTTGACTGGTCAGAGCATTTTAAAATCATGCCCAGACATGACCTAAGACAGTGGTGGTTGCAGCTGACTCAGCAACCACTTTCTCTCTCAGACCTAATCTTGTGTGCCAAGAAGATTGCTTCAACTTAACATCAGCACATCCAACAGGACACAACAAAGTGCCTTGAATGTGGTAATAATGTCCAAATAAAACATATGAAGCTCTGTCCTGTACATCAGATACACAGATGGGTGTGACAGCATACACTATACTTTGAAAGGTTACAGTAACACCACAGAACCTCCTTCTCTCTAAAGTATGTAATCTTTTATTCTCCTTTCTTTATCTCAACAGACATAAAAAACATGCATGCTTACTAATCACAGTGGATGTTCTGGTGGCGTCTTTCTATTACATGTTGTCGTATAAATATAGATTACTTGTCACTCAAATGTTGTGACGTGTTACATCTGATACTGTACCTTCAGATCAAAAGTATATGAACACTGTGGTTCATGCATAGGTTGGATGACACAGCTCTCTTCAGAGGGATGATTCAGCCACAGTAAAGTGGTCTTGTGTGTTATTGACTTGAGCTCGGTTTCTCCAGGCACTTGCAGTTAACCCCATGAGTGTGTCCGGTGCCCCTTTAAACCTTTCTAGACTGAGGTAGTCATGTCTGCTCTAATAATCCCCTGAAGGAGAAAGTCTGCTCCAGAAAGTGAGCTAAACTAAGCTGATATAAACCCATGAGTGGGAACGGCAGCCAAACAAACTATATTTATGATGAAAATGTAGCAACATTTCGGAACCTCATTAAAAACTAATGAAACATGTTTCAGCCAACAGGAAACATTTAGAACAGATTAAACCACTAAGAGGTGTAAATTCAGCAGTGGCTTTTAACAAGAGAACGGAACAGAGAATAAAGTCCAGCAGCCTGAATATTCATTTAATTCATTCAAAGGGCATTAAAAGATTTTGGGGAGCAGGCACACAGGTTAACATCCCTGATATTTGACCAGCACGACTACGCTGTGAGTATTTGATAGTTTGACATGGATTGTGTTGGTTGGATCTTTACTGCATGTCATTCACCTGATAGGTTTCCTTTTTCCTCATAACCTGTCTGTCTCTACTGCTCCTATCTAATACAGAAAAAATGGCAACATAACTGAAAAAAAATTAATGTGTGTGCATCAAGTGTAAGTTCTTAAGCAATTAAAATTAATCAGCTTGGCCTGGGTCACTGCAATCCAATCACTGTGGTGATTAGCATAAAGTAATCTTGGGGGAAAATGTTTTTCTGCCTCTTTTGGGGCGGGGGCAGGGGAAATAACCTGTTTATGTTCTCAATAAGTTTGTGCACCTGGAAAGTTACAGATTTATTTACTTCACATATATGTGCATGAAAACAGTAGATTGCAGAAAGCATTTGTATGTTTGTTAATGCGTCTACGTTAAACTACAAGAGGCGTATGCATTGTGCACATTCTGTTTGTAGCTGGTTTGGTATGTGCGTGAACATGTTTAACACATGGGAAGTTTTGCTCCCTTTGATTATTATATCTATCAAACAATATTATACTTATGATAATATTCTTACTGTGTAACAAGTCTTACTATGTGAACCCATCAGTTTGGGAAATCATGCAACAGAGAATTTAATGTATTTACTATTGGAGCAAATCTAAGTAAGTCAGTGGAACATCTTTTGATTGCATTTGTAAAGATACACATTTTTAAAAAAAAGTAAATTTAAAAAAAGCAAAGAAAAACACAACATGGATAGAAAAGCTCAAAGTGAGCATAGCAGCTCTCCTGTTGATATCATGTCACCAACGATGTATTCATTCTGCTACAGCCTGTACGCCTGATAAACACACAAGTATCCTAGCATGCCAAAATAATGTGCAAACTCTCTCTCTGTGCACCTTATTGGTTTGTATGTCCATGCATGGATGTTTTCATGTGAAGAACTCACCTCAGCTCTGTAGGGCAGGAACAGGGCTGAAGCGAGGTTACCAGTGATGCCACTGAGAATGTATATGATAGAGATGCGTGCCCAACCTGCCAGCTTCTCCAGGTCTCTCAGTATGGTCATCTGGAACACTACTGACACCACACAGTGCAAAAGCCTACAAACACACACATATACATTAGTCTGAGGGTGACACGTCAGTGCAGTGGCATTTACACCACTGCATTATACCAAATATGCATTTTCAGACAAGATTTGCATTTTATTGTCGAGCTCCTTTAGCCTGTTTGCTTGCTTGTGTGAAAGGAGTAAACTTGAGGGAATTCCATTGTACCCAGTATTAGCTTTAAGTATTAACCAGACTCGTGAGCAAACTTATCACGAGCACTGGGGCCTCATTTAGAAATATTTTGTTAGGTCTGAATCCTCAAGGATGCTAACATAATGAAACTTCACCAAGTAATCATTCACAGCCACTGGCAATGAATGAAACAGCTCGTTGACTGTGTAAAAGGCTTAAGAATTCACACAGCATATCAAACATTCTCTGAATGATACTTAGCACTTACAAAGTGGTACCACTGCAGCTTCTCCATATATAACCAACTCAAATAGCTTACTTGTAGTTGATGGCAAAATGTTTTAAAAAGCAAAAAAAATAACCAAGAGCCCCATTTAAATCTGTGCAAAAACATTAACAAAACATAAATATTTGTCTTAGGATTTCAATGAGGTGCATACCCAGCATGGAGGAAGAGAGAGAGCCAGAGACGGTAGAATTGATCAGGAACGTCAGGGTTGAGGAAGGGCAACAAACCGCACACATCATCCAGACAGTGTACCTGCATAAGAACAGCATGGTCAAAAGTATACTGACACACAAACAGACACACACACACATAATGCATGCACACACAAACACACACTACCTGTGAGCAGAGTGTGGCTTCCTCATGAAAGTACCCATGCATGAAAGAGCAATACTCTCTGGTTGTGATCTCACATCTACGGAAGCAACAAGCAAAATGCAATTCAATTTTGTTCCAAATGACCTGGCAATCATTTGACAGTTCACCAAGCACATGATTAACAACTTAGACATGGACCAAGGTGATATGTACTCATGTTTCCCACCTGCCCTTTGTTCCTATGCAGCAAGGCCGTCCCTTGATGTTACAGTCCATGTGCCTGTAGCCTGTGTGGTTCCACTTTTGTGGATATGTACAGACCTGTTAAGGGACATGCAATGAAAGACAAGAAAAATCTTTGATGTTAATATGTTCCTTAATCACTTTTCCTTTTGGAAAGCTCAAACACAGACTAGCTAAGGAAAAGTACAGGATGACAGTCTGCAAAATTTATTTCCTGAATAGTAGCGGTTTCCCCTCACCGGCCACTGGGTGATGTCATCTGGCCACGTATGAGGCTCGGCAGAGGCAGGCTCTTCACACACTCTGGTCACAGCGTGAAACACAGCAAGACACACCAACATGGCAAGTCAGTTTTTCCACAAAATATTGCTTTTCAAGTTTTAATGATGAGTGCCTTGATTATGCTTACTTTTTGATTCTCATTTAATTATGCAAAGTGATCACATGTGCCTTCTCACCTGGGATCCTGGTGACAGACAGAACCAGACGACCTGCTGATGTCCACATTTTCATTGTTCCATTTAATAAAGGTGGCCAGCGTTTCCTGCATAAAGTTGTTATAGTATTCATTATGCAAATATCTTTCCAATTTCACAAAATAACAAACGAATAATACAACAAATGGACCAGAATAAATTGTGTTTATGTAGAGTACAGCATCCTTTACACAACATCTGTTTCACAAACCTTCTTAGGTTACAAGTAGATAAACTTGAAATTAAAAATATGTTTGTATCAAAAAAACTGATTTAGAAATTGAGGTTTTCTCACAGTATTTACTATTGCCAATGTGAATTTGTCAAGGAGGACATAACGAAAAAACAAAGTTCCATCTATCAGACACTACATGCTAAGGTGATTTAAGTCTGTTTGTCTATGAGGAAAAGCTTTACAGCACAGTTAAGAAGCTTTTGATAGAAATATTTAGCCCAACTTTCCAGGTGATTATGTGCTTAAAGATATAAACTCACATTCAAGGCTATGTTTAAGAGTGCACACAGTTTGTATGCTGTAGCTACACATATGAGTATATTAACTTCTCTAAATTAATTTTTCCTCATATCCAGCTGAAATTTCATTTCAGTTGAAATATATTTTGTATGAGTTCTTTGTCAAAGCACGTATTTCAAGTATACACTGACAAGCTAATGCACAAAGGACAAATGACGTACAGAGCAGTCCCAGCTGTGGGTCTGCACACATCCAGAGTTGTCATTCTGAACACAGCAGCCAGATTCTCGTTCAAGGTCTTTGGCCTTCAAGATCAGACTGACGATCTGTGTGTCCTGACGGATGCAAGGGGAGAACTTGGCCCCCAAGTGGATCAGATCATCCTGAAAATTGAAGGAATTGATTGTAAAGATTAACTAATGTGGTGACCCACACATGCGTCTAAAGTGATCTTCAGGAAAAAGTGAATAAAACTTTAGCTCTAATATTTACATGCATTTGTTCCTGATGTAGATCAAGTCTTCTAACACGTTGTAAAAAAAAAACATGTTCAACCAGTCAGTCATGCTTATTTATTTTTTAGAAAATACAGAAACCTATCAGTGAAACTCACAACACAGACACGTAATAATGGCAAATGAACCATAAGTGTTCACTGTGAGGAAGTAAAATGATCCGCTTGACATTTTTAGGTACATGACTGAAAATAGCATATCGTCACTTAAAGAACGGTGTGGGGGAAGAGATAGGTTATTGTTTGGTAAGAACAACAGTATGTGACAGGAAATGAAGTAAGATATGAAGTTAGAAAGCTACAAACTAACAGGACGTGATATTGCACCATGAGAAAATAAATGGTTAACCTCACCCAATAATATAACCGACTACAAAACTGAAGACCAAGGTATTTTTTATTTACCTATGTCTGTATTTTACAGCCTGACTCTGTTCATCATGATTATTTTAAGGAACAGCTGCCTTAGCTTCCCCACATGAAGACAAAGCCTTACATGCACATCATTCAAAGTGGAGACAAAAAACATTCAGTTTAACACAGCAGCTAAACTGAGACTCACAGAGCGGGGACCAATCCAGAAGTTCTCCTGTTGTGTATACTTGACACTCTCATAAATGCCCTTGTTCTTCAGCACCTGCAGAGGGCGACAAAGTGACAGGGACACACAGTCCATCAGTGCTACTGCAGATTGAGGAACACGAGAAAAGCACCAAAACATTTGAAGACTTTGAGAGTAAATTCATGGATGAAAGATAAATTAGAAACAAGTTTTGTTTTGTCTCTTAAATACATAGTTTTGTTTGATGCACTATGTTTACTTGTATAAAAAAATATAGTTACTATGATGACTTTAACATAATGCTTTCAGCCATGTATTGACTGAGCAGAATAAAGTGTACTAAAATAACAGATTTCTACTTTCAATGCTTAATTTCATATTAAACAATTAGAATTACACACTGCAGATGCAAAGGCAGTTCAATGACATTAAATATCCTCATCCATCCATCCATCCATCCATCCATCCATCCATCCATATCAGGTACACCTGTTCCATTTCTTGTTAATACAAATAGCTAATCAGCCGATCACATGGTCGTAACTCAGTGCATTTAGGCAAGTAGACATGGTCAAGAAAACTTACTGAAGTTCATTTCGAGCATCAGAATTGGGAAGAAAAGTGATTTAAGTGACTTTGAACGTGGCATGATCTTTGGTGCCAGATGGGCTGGTCTGAGTATTTTGGAATCTGCTGATCTACTGGGATTTTCATGCACAGCCATTTCTTGGGTTTACAGAGAGCGGTCAAAAAAGTGAAAACTAGCAGTGAGCAGCAGCTGTGGGGACAAAAATGCCCTGTTGATGTGAGAGGTCAGAGAAGAACGGGCAGACTGGTTGGAGGTGATAACTCAAATAACCACTCGTTACAACCAAAGAACGTAGAATATCATCTCTGAACACACAACACGTCCAACCTTGAATAAGATGGGCTACAGCAGCAGAAGACCACACCAGGCGTCACTCCTGTCAGCTAAGAACAGGAAACTGAGGCTACAATTCACACAGGGTCACCAAAATTGGACAACAGAAGATTGGAAAAATGTTGCCTGGTCTGGTGAGTCTCAGTTTCAGCTGCGACATTCAGATGGCAGTGTCAGAAACATGAAAGCATGGATCCATCCTGCCTTGTATTGGTTCAGGCTGCTGGTGGTATAATGCTGTGGGGGATATTTTCTTAGCACACTTTGGTGCCTACCTGAGTAATGTTATTGAACCATGTCAATCCCTTTTTAGTTATTCTTTTAAAAATATGTTTCACAGCATATCCTTCAATTTTAATGAACAGCTATATTATCCCTGATTTTCTTGTGAGAAAAGGCTTAGCTTAGAGCTTCACTCACCAGTTCAGATGTAGAATGTTGTGCAAACCCCACAGGGGCAAAACCATATGTGCAGCAGGCCAGCAATGTGATAACTACGTGGACAAATGTAATCCAGTAGGTAAAGTAGGGTCTAAAAACACAAACACAGATCAGAGAATTTTACTGTATATGAAATAAAACAGGCACAAATCATGACAAGGCAATACATATTGTTAGTCTAGGCATCAAATACCACATTACAGAGAAGACTGTTTTTGGGAAACAAATCTGCCTGAAATGCTGATTTATTGAACTAAAGATTACTATGCCTGTTATTTAAAACCCCCTGATCTCTCTGCAGATTTTCTGCCACTTCTTACTGATATAATGACCCTAAAAATTAAACATTAACAAACATGCAACAGATTTCACTGGTTAGGTTTTCTCTCCAACATCTACAAGTTAATTTGATCAAGTATTAAAATAATCCTTTAGTAAGTCTATGTAATCAAGTGGTACTCATTTCCAACCTGTGGCTGCTGAAGTCGTCCAGCTGTTTCTGGACGTTGCTGCTGAGGCTGCGTCGATAGTGTCGGTTGAGCCACTTCCCCACAACGCCCATACCATACTGACGCTTTTGTTTGTCAAATGCAAAGTGCTTAACTTGGGAGGCAATGCGACCACCACGACGAGGATGAGTCTTTTCGGGTACCACATTTGGTGTCCTGGGGGTCCGAATCATCATGTCCTTACTGGAAGAAGACAAGAAGCCAGAGAGAGGCATAAAAATGGAAAAGAAGAGCGTGAGGCAATTCTGGTGGACAGGGCAGAGATGTGGAGTTTAGTACAACTTGCTAATTCTGCTTTTGATAAAACATCTGTTTTTTATTGGCTTAAAGTAGCCATACCCGATTGACATGGTTTCAGCTGCAGTCAGATCTTTAAGCAAGTGATTTTTGAAGTTTACCACAATTGTGCTCAGTTTTGATCAGTAATAGTGGTAGGACATTCATCATGTGCAGTAAAATATGGTTTATTAGATTTCCAACATGAGCACTACAAACAGTAGGAACAATCAAGAGATTTCAGTTCAGGGACCTTCTAAAGAGTCTTTGTGTATTTATTCACTTACAGGTTGGAGAACTTCATGTCAGGCTGATCGCACGGAGCAAAAGAGGCCGATATGGGAGGTGATTCAAATACATCATCAGCCATAGAGTATAACTCATCATGGGCATCAACCTACGCAACAGAGGTAAGGGAGGTCCCAAAGTAAGTGCAAAGAAGAAAGAAAAAACTAAGAGCAGTGATTAATATGTATTCAGGCATCATTTGTGCTCAGACAGCAGATTTTTGTTTCTATTGTAGAAGAACTAGAGGTAGAGGACAAACAGGACACCTGAAGAGAATCTTGGATGAAAAAAAGAAGAAGCTAGCGATTTCTGAAAAAAGAAGGCTGATAAAAGAGCATGACAAACAACGAAAATGGAATAAAGTGAGGAAGACTGTGGCTGCTGGCATACTTAGAAAGGAACAGAAAGTTAAAAAAGGTTTCAGTGTTTGCCAAAGAAAGTAAAAGTAAAGAGTGCAATTGCTGCCAAAGCAGTGACAGGTTGTTACAGAGAGTGGCTGCTGACCTTGCTGAAGAACAGAGACTCAGATGCGTCTGCAGAATCCACAGTATCTTCGTCCATCCAGCTGGGTCTGGCAAAGCTCCTTCTGGGGAAACTGCGACCAGTCTGTGAGCCTGCCAAGCCACTACGGCCCTGGACAACACACACAACACAGAACAAATGATTTTGCACATGCACAAAGTTTGTTAAGCATTTCTGCATGACTTACAACTATGGTAATAATAGTAAAATACTGAAAGGTATCTAATACATGTTTGTGTATAAAGTCAACAGAACTTTTGCTATTACACTATAGAAAGTATCTTTTGATTTACAGAATTTTTTAAAAGTTTACAAGATAAAAAGGTATGGGTTTAAATATACTTAAAATTATATTTAAGTATTTAGCGCTCATGTTTGTACTATTTTTGCATTAATTTAAAAAAAGGATATGACAGATGTCTATGGTGGTAGATGTGAGACTGTACGAGTTTTACTACAAAAACAGTGTGGTAATGTTTTCTAAATTTGACTCTCTTGCTATGCCATAATTCAAAAAGATCCCAGAGAAATCTGTTTTGGATTTTACTGCAGAGTAAACACAATTCTAAATAGTAATGAAAGTTGTGATTGCTGTGGAGAAAAAATAAACACCCATCTATTTCTATCTGGAATACACCTCCGACATACACACAGGCTTTCTGGTAATCTGCTCACCCTCAGCAGGTTGGACGCAGCCCTGATGCTCATGCGGGCGACAGATTCTCTCTTTCTTCTAGGGAAGCGGCTGTACCCGGAGCGCTGGCTGGTGAAGGAGCTGAGTGAGGTGACTCCTGGTGTGACAGGAACTCCTTGAGTGGTGTGAGGTGTCCTGGGGGAGCGACCGTCCATCTCATCAGGACAACGGAAAGCTCGACCCCGTGCCAGGGGGTCCACAATCTACGGGAAACACAGATTGGTGTCAGCCTGACAAAAATATTAGTGTTACACCATGACATTGCCATGAGCTTGGACACAACCATGTAAACATCTGTTGTAATCACACCATTCGCATACACTGTACTCTGAAAGCTGACTTTCAAGAAGATCATAACTCTCAGGAACAGTCACTCAGATAACTTTAAGATGTGCTGAGTTATCAGTGTTTTTGTGCATGTATGTATGGATACTATGCTGAAAACACAGTGCTGACCCCGTGGAAATTTGGAAATTTTTGTCATTGATGCCCCAAATTAGAATCCCAAAGCAGAAGCAGATTTCAGAATGAAACAAGTGGAAGGAGGTAAGCACAGGATAGAGAACAAAAGATAAATACAATACTAGATGATAAGTAGAGGAGAAGAGCCACCTGCCAAGCACTGAAGACAGAGAGATGATTCATCTGGTGCGCAGATGGTCCACGTCTGTCACCATGCAGGACTTTAATAAAATGTCTCCATACAGACACACTTTATCAAAGCCAGCCACATTTTCCCTTAACTCTCCAAAAAAATCTCCATCTCATTTATTCTGTATGCTCCTCTTGAAAAAGAGGTTTAACTTTTTGGAGTTGGTGAAGCAGAAATGTGAATTCTCAGTAGCTACACAAACAGTAGACACATTTGTTATGTGTCACCCTGTTTATTTTTGCTTTCTGTGTAATCATTTTTTCTTTTCCTCCAACAGGATCAGTATATGACGATGTATCTAAACAGCACAGACTGAATAAAACTTCATTCTGTATTAAACTTATTGGCCTGTGTGGGGTGTGTAGCTCAAGGTACTCTGTAATCATGTGTCTATAATGGTAGGATACCTTGGGCATCCTATGTGTGGCTGGTGAGTCCAGGTTCTGGTCGATGCTGGTGGCCGTCTCAGGCTCTCTGTACTGGGCCTTCAGTTTGCCATAGCGCTGGCTACAGTGGCGTAGGCTCTTCCTGTGCCATACCTGCTGCTTGGTCTCGCAGTCTTCGCCTACCCCAAACCACTGGGCTGTATTCCTAGTGGTACAGGAGAAAATTGGCAGCCACAGTCACGCATGATTCAGAAATGATTTCAAAGGTTGCTGTATGTGTTGTATGGCTCTTAAAAACTTGACGGTTTAATATAAAAGCTGTATGAAGAGGTTTACTTCTGCCATTCTTTTAGTATCCACTAGAACTAGTTAGCCTCCCAAACTCTGTGTTCTTTCTAAAGGGGAACAGCTCTAAAATCAGGGGTTATACAGTCATGGTAAAATGAAATATCTTAGCAGTATTTGCGGTGAAAAAAAAAGAATTTACGATTCACTGAGGAGACATCGAAGACTGAATAATTTGCTGAAAAAGGAGCACAATATGGGACCTTCAAAGGAACGTGGCGAGAGAACATACATGCAAGGACTGTGCCCTGTGCTCTTCAAGTAAGATCTTTTGTTTGTGCTGTCAAAGACTGCAACACACTGAGCATCACAAGAGTTACGAGAAGTCAAATTGGCCAACATATCAGTAAAACATGGCATTTAAATGAAAATGTTCACTGAATAGCATCATTTTCTTTCCTTTGTTGAAAGCTACATTTAAAAAAAACTACAAAAACAACAACAAAGCAAAACTGCTAAAGACTAATAAAACTGTCAGAAAAACTTGCTCTACTTCGACAACACAATTACAAAATGCTGTTTGACCAACACTGCCACAGCTTGAGTAACTTTGATTGTGCTACAATGAGGCTTGTAAGTGTTGTAACACGTAACTGATGAAATTCTGCAATATACAGCAAACACTTCATATTTCACAGTCTTAAGCACTCTGCATTACTAAACTGCTTTACATGTTCTTACGTTTTTTTTTCACTGCACTCAATCATGAGACTCTTGGGACACAATGCTGGTAAATATTGACAAAAAAAACATTAGCTGTCGATTGATTAGAGGCTCGGGACGCGAGCTGGGGATCTTCTAGCTGCAAGAAGACAGTGCTAACCACCGAACCACTGTGCTGCTCATTACAGAGATCCTGAAGAGGAAATTTTTAGTCACTGTATTTAAGGTGAATGACGTGTAGGGAACAGCTCTTGGATATATATTGCACAATACCTTTTGGTGAAAAACACTTGATTGTCTTTCCATGAGTTTATGATTTTGCTGACTATATACACTACCAGTCAAAAGTTTGAACACAGATTCTCATTTAATGTTTTTTAATTTTATTTTCTAGACTATTTACATTGTAGATTCTCATTAAGGCATCAAAACTATGGATGAACATATATGGAATTATGTAGTAAACCAATAAGTGTGAAACAAGTCAAACATGAAGTTCATGGAGAGAATGCCAAGAGTGTACAAAGCAGTTATCAAAGCAAAAGGTGACTATTTTGAAGAGTCTAAAAATATAAAACATGTTCTGACTTATTTCACACTTGTTGTTTACTACATAATTATATATGTCTTCATTCATAGTTTTGATGTATTCAATGAGAATCTACAATGCAAATAGTCATGAAAATAAAGAAAAACCATTAAATGAGAAGGTGTGTCCAAACTTTTGACCAGTAGTGTACGTGTAGGTATTCATTTAAAAACTGTCAGACACAACTATGCCTTACTGCTCTCCAGCTTACCTTCGGATGCTTTGTGACAGTGATGTTTGTCTACCAAACTTCGACCTTCTGTCTCTGGCTGAAAAGCCTCCATCTCCGGCTCCACTGACGCTCTCAGACACAGAACCAGTTGCTTGACCACTTACACTTTTTTTCAGAGACGGTCGCACTGGCTGTTTACGAAAAAGGAGAAATAATGTTGCTGTTAGAGCACAGGAATTGTTGATGCAATAAAGCAACAATGCAATAGCAATGTCTGTACAGAGTAAAAAATGTTCAGTGTAAGAGTGACTACTACAATAACCTGTATAAAGTGGCAGCAGCAAAGCAGGAAAGACAGATAAATGTACTGTAAGATTACATATAGACCTATAAAAGCACCACAGCACTTAACTGTAATAAGCCGATAAAACATAGTGAATTATTGCAGAGCCCTCAGGAATCTAAACAACATCTCAGATGAAATTAGCATCAAACTATAAGGCAGCATAAAAGTAATTTGGTAATTAGAATTAGTGGCAAGATTAAATCCTGGTACTAAGATATTTGGATTAAGTGCTCAATTAATGTGGTCACAAATGCTTTCAGTCAATATTTAGTCTGGTCACGTACCGCTACAAGGTCCAGAAGAAAAACACCCTATCAACCCAATCTCTTAAGCACCCACTTGAGTATGCTGCTAAGTGTTCTTCTGTTATGTGGGGTGCAGTGATTCCTCAGAGAGCCCATTAACCTAACCTGCAGCAACTCTGATTTGGTGAGGCTAATGGCACTGTCATTCTGAGAGCTAATGGGCCTCGAAGTGAGCTGTAAGTTAGCCATATGTTCAGGCTGAGGCTTATTATGACAGGGCTTTACACAGTGTCTGTTCCACTGTAGACATGCTATCAGAGAAAACAAAATACTGTACATGTAAATTCCAGGATTTATCCTGTTTAATCAAGATTCTTCTTAAATTCAAAACACAATGTGTCATGGTAGAACTCAAGTTTCCAAGTGTCCATATAGCGGTTTCAGTATTAACTACAGTACATGAAGCAGCAATCCTCTCCAGATTTAGAACTATTTAAAGCTGTCTTAGTAATGGAAAAGTCAATAGCCCATACAGCACAAAGCTATAACAAATACTGAATTTGCACAAAATTTGAATGCTTACAACACTGCTTGTCGTTTAGGAACAGTTTAACTGTAGCACGCTCAACTGAACTCTGACTACTGACTGCTTTGTGTCGCTGAAATGTCACTGCTTGTATCCTAAGCATGGGGCCCACAGAGGGATAATGTATGGCCTTGTGTCCATAAACTGAGACAGCTGTCCAAAATGCCTCTTTGCCTAAGCCACTGGCAAATTCAGAGACACAGAGTAATACCATGCTGTCCTATTAATGTGTTAGGTGCTTTTAAAAATAAAGCACAGCCCAAAGTCAGCCGGACTCAATCTCAATCATTTAAATCAGTAAAGACAATCCTGGCAATTTCACCACACACACCGTCAGCATCAAGGTTAGTATGAACTGCTTCTGTACACCAAGAAATAAGTTGAAATGATAAATATGCTTATTGCTAAAAATTATTTCTGACAGTAAATAGTACATGTTGTAATAGGGTTTGCACTCCAATGGTGCCATGTGCCATAGGAAAGCAGTGTACACTATGAGAGGATGTAGTAAATCATGTGACAACATCTTCTGAAGGACTGTCTCTCACATGAAGCAGTGAAGGAGAGGATCAAGCTGAAACAACCAACTTACCCGTTTTTCAGGGCTGTGTGACATCATCTGCTCAGGTGGAGGGATGGCTATTACAAGGCTGGGTGGCTTCTTGCTCTTTAGACGACTATCTGTTTGGCTTTCATATGGAGGAGGCTCCTCCCAGTCCTGTGATGCCATCCTGTCAGAGTGCTGGAGATGAGAAAATCATAATGGACACAAGTTATAAACACAATTCAATAGTGTTAGTTCAAATGCCATTACTACACAAGTTTATGGGAGTCTATACGTAGCCTCCACTAAAACTCTTGTAATGTAGATTTTCAAACAGGATTACTATCAAAACATGTTGAGAAATATAGTAATAAACAACCTTTTTTTTTTTCAAAAACAAGAAAAAGTCATGTTACTAAATCTAAACTTTGGGTCCACTGCCATCAGTAGTTGCAGATGTTACTCTATCACTGTGATGTTGGTTGTCAATAAGAAATACTTTCTTTTCTGGCATTGCTACAGCAGGCATCCTGTTCAAATGTGAATTCAAGTTGATATTGTCTAATTAAATATTTACCTATATTTTAAAAGGATTATTGGGGCAGGGTGAAAATATTTATCTTAGCTCAATTCTCAGCTAACAAAAAATAAGAGATTAAATCTATCAGAAAATGTTCAGCTTCACAAACTGGAATGTTTTTTGTCTGCTGTTGTATCAAGTCTTTCCTGGTGAATCTGTGCACAACAGTGGATACACTTCTTTTCTTTAAAGCCTCAACAATAAATCAAAAAAGGAACTCTCACAGTCTGTTGAAACAAACAGTGTCTTTGAGAGCATTTGGCTCTCTTCCATTTCAATCTGCTACAAAAAAGCCATTGCCAACTTTCCTTGCTTTTAGATTACCTTTGTAGGCAATTTCTTAAGTGATCCTTAAAGGGGTGTTGCATTCATTTCCAGCAAATGAGAAACTATGTTATATAAAGGATAGTAACCTTGTCGTACCACAGTGTTTACCTCACTGGTTTAAGTTTATGTAATTATATAGGAAGAGGTGAAAGGAAATGAGAACAATGTCCCTTTCAGAGTGTTTCATTTTGACTAAAATTATTGATCAAGTCATTGTCGTGACCACTTGATTAAAAAAAACTGTGCCAAATTGTTAAAAAAAAAATTTTTTTCAAAATTAATTGAATTTAATATTTTTTAACATTCCAATTATTTTGACCATTAAAACATGATTCTAAACCCAGAGATCTGTTGGCTGCAATTATCTGCCCATGAACAATTATCAGGACATTGCATAGAAAATGCTTTGGGAAAACCATTTAGTGACAAAACAAGAAACATATATGCCTTTGACTAACTTAGTGAATTAAATACCTGACAAATAAACATACATTAACATGCCCAATTAAGCAACTATATAGCCAGAGCTGTGCTTGCACTAGGGAAAATTTGTCTCTAGCCACTGTGGCTAAAGTGCTAGAATTTTGTTTAGCCACATTTTTTCAGTATCTGTACTGCGGCACGCGAAATTTTGAAAAAATGGATTCCTTTTCCTGCATTCTGGTGCATTTTGAGGCCAAAAATTATGTTGCTTCAGTTTATTTCAACATTTTAATTAAAAAGTTACTCACACACAATTTGCATCTGGACTATTTTTATTTCTAAGTAATAAGAAATATGCACAACAATTCCTGTAAAAAAAATCTATATATCAATCATGTCACTGTAACATAAAAGACATACTCATTCAATACTTGTTAAGACTAGAAAGTACTGAATCTTACTTTCCTGACGAGATTCATGAAAAAAGCTAATGAGATTCATCTAAACAACAATATTGTTTTTGCCATAGAATGGCTTTCTTCGAAAACTACAAAGTGTCACTGGAAAGTACTCTCAGTCATTAAATTATGCCTCAGACTAGAAATTACTAATTTGTATTACAAAATAATGCAGACTACATATTTCTATTTAAAATGATTTTCGATCGCCCTCTCCTTGTCCTCCTTCCCAGGGTTAGTCCGAATCCTTTTTTCTGATTGGCTGAGACAAGACACGTGACAGTGTGCATCTATTAATGATCGGAAGCATTCGGGTCGTTCTGGTTATACTCGGTAGCGCTCTTCAGTAAAGGAGACACGGTTTGTTATTTTTTTTATTATCGCTCGGCAAATTACGAAGAAGTTGTAAGTTAACCCTTTTTTCACATTTATTAGGCAAAATTAGCTTCGCCGCCGTGGCTAAACATGCTAAAAATGGCTTCGCCATCCTGAGGAAGGCTTTGCCTATGGCGAAGTGGCGAATGGCTAGCGCAAGCACAGCAGAGACATTACTGCCCACTGATTTGCAGCACAGTCCACAACACAATAGTAGACTCAGAAATAATTTAAGGAATTTGGTTAACCACCAACAACAACAAAAAATCTAAAATGGATTGTGCAGCACTTAGTGTACTTGGGCTACTAATGAAAAAGCAACTGATACACCAGCTGTTAAGCTGGTGGGAGTGACACCCAATGACATCAGATGACAGTAATCAATAGTGCTTTCCAATCATCATGCATCCTTCAAGTGGTTAGTAATCCATATTCTTTTCCTCTGCTGAAACAGTCTTGCACTTGTTTTTATTGATTTCTTGCAATACTGGTACCCTATAAGCTTAAGCTTGTTCTACTTCTGTGCCAGCTTATAATTCAGAGGGTGTCACCATATATTCTACACCAAGTTATTTTGGAAAAATAGTCATCAAAGTTCCAGTAAAGGATGACTCCTGTGTCTTACTACCCACGTTAACAAACAGCAGGTCATATTTACTGTGCATACATGTGTACGCATACCATGCCCACTGGATGACACAAATACCACATCCTAAATCTTGTCATTTGATTAGATGTAGCTGAGCAGCCATAATGACGCTCCTTACTTTGCGTGCACACGGAGAGAATTAAATTTTCAAACTCACTTATCTATGTCTTGCGGTCTTTACCAATCACAGTCGATGGCAGAGCAAGCAGTCAGTCTATTCCTGGAGCTCAGAGTGTCTCAAAGCATTACAGCAAGTATTTCCAACGAAATCAAAGGCATTGCAGGCATGGACCTATTATGTCACAAGCCTTCCCCAAAATATCCATTATGGTCCTAAAAGCCTTGAATGCTGTCCTAGAGTTGTGGTTTATAAAATCAATGCGAGACCCTGGCTGTCTGCGACAGGAATGGCAGTAGCACAGAAACCTGACACCAGCTCAGTCAATAGCCTAGTTTCAACTACACAGCCAAGGAATGGTTAGACAGCGCTGACTATATTGTTCTTAGCACTTTCCTTTGTGCTTGTTCCCTCAAAAACACCATTTCTATTAAAAGGGGTGTGCATTTACATTCTGCCATCATTTTTTATTTTGATTTGAAGCTTGGACAGAATGCCTGATTCAGTCCTCTTGAGACAGCACATACTGGCAATCTAGCCTGTGGTTCAGTAGAGAGTGGTGGGTAGAAGATGGAACCCACCCACTTAGATAATGAAATAGCAAGGAATTTGTCTAATGGATAGAGTGCTCAAGTGACAGAGAGACTGCTGCTGACCACACTTTATCAATGCAGACAGGCAGTTGTTAGGATACACAATGAAAACTAATGGGAACAGATTAGACTGTACTATCCAGAGCCAAGATAAGTGTACAGAGAGACTAGAGACATATGTAAGGCATTTACATGGAGCTTTTAAGATTTAAACAACAGTTGTAACTATATTCATTTTAAAATTTCAGCTCTATCTTTAGATTAAGTCATGCATACATTAAAGCAATATCATGACAAACTATGATTTGTTTTTCTTAAATAAACAACAGGTATGAGAGACAGCACGGATCTCAACTGATCCAGAGGCCAGATCCTCCATGCAAGCCCATTTCACAAGGGGAGTAACATTTATTTTAATATATTGTTAACCTGGGCTGCAACTTACTTTTTCATTTTTTTCCCCCCAACTTCATTTTCCTCCAGTCTTTCATTGCACGGCTGCACGATGACACTTTGGGTTTGTCACATTTGCGTTTCAGCAAACAGCCTCTAATTATGCAATTTCAAAATAAGCATTTCAAATACACACGTGGACAAAATTGTTGGTACCCCTCAGTTAAAGAAGGAAAAACCCACAATTCTCACTGAAATCACTTGAAACTCACAAAAGTAACAATAAATAAAAATTTATTGAAAATTAAATAATCAAAAACAGCCATTACTTTTGAATTGTTGATTAGCATAATTATTTAAAAAAACAAACTAATGAAACAGGCCTGGACAAAAATGATGGTACCTCTATAAAAGATTGAAAACTATTTGACCAGAGTGACATGATTAACTCAGGTGTGTCATTTAATTGACATCACAGGTGTTTCCAAACTCATAATCAGTCAGTCTGCCTATTTAAAGGGAGACAAGTAGTCACCCTGCTGTTTGGTGAAAAGGTGTGTACCACACTGAACATGGACAACAGAAAGCGAAGGAGAGAATTGTCCCAGGACATCCGAAAAAAAATGATAGACAAACATCTTAAAGGTAAAGGCTATAAGACCATCTCTAAACAGCTTGAAGTTCCTGTGACAACAGTGGCTCATATTATTCAGAAGTTCAAGACCCACGGGACAGTAGCCAACCTCCCTGGACGTGGCCGCAAGAGGAAAATTGATGACAAATTGAAGAGAATTGTATCCAAAGAGCCCAGAGCAACCTCCAAAGAAATTAAAGGTGAACTCCAAGGCCAAGGTACATCAGTGTCAGATCGCACCATTCGTCGTTGTTTGAGCCAAAGTGGACTTCATGGGAGACGACCAAGGAGGACACCACTGCTGAAAAAAACTCATAAAAAAGCCAGACTGGAATTTGCAAAAATGCATGTTGACAAGCCACAAAGCTTCTGGGAGAATGTCCTTTGGACAGATGAGACCAAACTGGAGCTTTTTGGTAAGGCACATCAACTCTATGTTCATAGACTGAAAAACCAAGCATACGAAGAAAAGAACACTGTCCCTACGGTGAAACATGGAGGAGGCTCAGTAATGTTTTGGGGCTGCTTTGCTGCATCTGGCACAGGGTGTCTTGAAAGTGTGCAAGGTACGATGAAATCTGAAGACTATCAAGGCATTCTGGAGAGAAATGTGCTGCCTAGTGTCAGAAAGCTTGGTCTCAGTCGCAGGTCATGGGTCTTCCAACAGGACAACGATCCAAAAACACCCAAGAATGGCTGAGAGAAAAGCGTTGGACTATTCTAAAGTGGCCTTCTATGAGCCCAGATCTGAATCCCATTGAACATATGTGGAAGGAGCTGAAACATGCCATTTGGAGAAGACACCCATCAAACCTGAGACAACTGGAGCTGTTTGCTCATGAGGAGTGGGCCAAAATACCTGTTGACAGCTGCAGAACGCTCATTGACAAATACAGAAATCGTTTAATTGCAGTGATTGCCTCAAAAGGTTGTGCAACAAAATATTAAGTTATGGGTACCATCATTTTTGTCCAGCCCTATTTCATTAGTTTGTTTTTTTAAATAATTATGTTAATCAACAATTCAAAAGTGATGGCTGATTTTGATTATTTAATTTTCAATAAATTTTTATTTATTGTTACTTTTGTGAGTTTCAAGTGATTTCAGTGAGAATTGTGGGTTTTTCCTTCTTTAACTGAGGGGTACCAACAATTTTGTCCACGTGTGTAACACTACCAGCAGTCTGATGCACTGTGACATATCTACACCTAAAACAAAGACTGACCTCGACCACCGACAGGTTAAACAGAGGTGAACCATTTCTGATTTCATGTGTAGATTAATGTGACTGTGTTGCGCATGGAGAAACTTACCGTTTTCAAGGAACACAACTGTGCAATGCACTATTCTACTGAACATGTAGAGCACTGTAAAGGAGGAAGAAAAACGAGCTTCTTGGTATCACAAGGAATATACTGCTGTTGGCATGTGCTGTTCAATAAAAAACACTAGATTTTTTCCTCAGAGTGTTCCAGTGGTCTGTCGTAGGAACTCAAATTATTTGGTAGACCCTTCAGCCGAAGGTTGATGGTTTGGAACAAGGAGATTAATTCAATAAACAGAATGCAGCCTCATCATGAGAGTATAAAAATAGTGACATCCATTTTATGGTGCAACTCAAGTAAATCATTTTGCAAGTGGCTATTTCTTGTTAAGATAAATTAATTCTGACTTGCTCAATGGTGACAGCCTATTAAGAAATTAGGCAAAAATGTTTTTTCCTCCAACAGGTATTCACAGATAAGGAAACATTTCTACTGGTGTTACACAGCAAGCCTGTTATGATAGACCGCTCATACCACAAGCATGAAAAATATCTCAAGAATGAGCTCAGTTATTTTTATTTAATCCATTCCCATGATTTTCTCCAGCTGTCGGGAAATGGTAGCACCTCAGCACGATGGGGTACCATGAAGTCTCATTTGCTAAGTAAACATAAGCATCTATGCACATTCACTCAAGGATTAATCACACCTACTAGCTAATGCGACATTTTGGGTGAGTTTTATACAATTTGTCATGCTCCGGTTGTATTTCCATGAACACGGAAAGACAGGAATGACAAATCAAAAGCAAGTTAAAACTTGCTAAGAAAACAAACAAAATCTACAACAAGACCATTAGCATGCAAAGAAACAAAGAAGAAGCTGCAGGAAAGATAATTCAGTGTCAGATTCCTCAGTCTCTGAGATGAGGGTTATATGTTAGTGGATTCCAAACACTGATGTGTCAGAGGGAGGGAAGTACATGACCACAATGACATCATCCATAAGTGATGATGTCACATGACATGGAAAATACCATTTCTAACAAGTGTGCCTGCATGTCTCAGTCTCTCTGGTGTCGAACAATTCATTGATTTAACGAAAGCTCCCTACTTCACTATTAATCAGCAGAACAGGGTGTATGTTCACCACCTTTAGACTGAGATCATATGCTCCTTTGGAGGGTGTCACCATGGTTCACTCTCATCCCACAGGGATAAGTCTGCCCTGTGAATGCGGCAGTGTATTTGTTTGTGTGTATTCCCCTTCGCCCGATGCTCCAGGCAGCACTATGAAAAGGCTGGAGTGTGCTCATTCAATCAGAGCTGTGTAGTTCTGAGTACATGTAACAGACTGCAAAAGTGCTTGAGACAAACTACCCCTATCTTATAAGGTAGTGTCTACAGATACGGACCCGTACCCGGAGCCTGTGGCCTACAGATACGGCACTTTCCCTTATCATAAATATTAATGAGACGTACATGAATATTAATGAGCCGGCTGATGAACGCGCTTTGTGATTGGCTGGTAATCCGACGTGCATGAATATTAATGAGCCGGTTTGGTAATCCGAGTGATGAAGGCGCTTCCGTGATTCGAGGTGAATCTGCGTGCCGAGCCTGTCATGTCAGTCATCTGTTGTTCTCTTTTCTATCATGCATAATGTCTTATAAATATCATTATCTGACTTTTTCACGGACAGCGATTTGGGGGTTGAAATCAGCACTACTATTAAAAATAGCAAAACTTTTTATTCACGTGATCCTGTTCTAATAAAGCACAAACAGCAAACAAAACAAATGGCGGAACTAACAGCCAGCAAACTACAAGTATTTTTTTTAACCTTCAAAAGTAGCGACAGACTATTACATTTTAAGAACCTAAACAAAACCCTGACGTATTTTCTACGTCTGTCAACACAGACACTGCACGTCAGTCACTTTAATGTTAGCGGACTCTGTTGAATGGCTAAGTTACATAACCACAAACAAATCTCACAATATCACAGTAAATCGAGTTTGTGGGGTTTTTTTTTATTCATGCCGAATTAAAGAGCTGCTCTTCACCATTCACGAGTGTTTGTTTCATATTCGACATCCTTAACTTTATCTTGTAAATTAGCGTCCGAAATTAAATGGGAACATTTGCAATGGAGTTCGTCATCCGCTTCCACCACTGAACGCGGTAAACTAATTAATAGGAACTGGACTTCAAACAATTTAGACATGGCGTCTAAAAGCGTAAAAACTGCAATGTCTAAAGTGTGAGAGGAGACGGTGTATTTTTGGTTAAATTATACAATGTTCGCCGTCAGAGTCATTCATATAAACTGCCTGTAATGTGCAGCAAATAGTAGTTAACCGGCGCCAGCTCTTCAGTGACCTTAACGGTCCGTACCTCTAGTACAGATGCTACGGGTACGGGTCCGGGTCCGTACCCGTAGCATCAACCATCTTATAAACACCAAACACAAACCCACATGTAGGGGTGGGGAGAAAATATCATGTTTCATTTTCTGTCACACTCACTCTACACAACAGCTGACTGTCTTCACTTGGACTGTAGGTCCAGTTAGGTTACATGTAGACTGCACCAGATGCTAAACAAGAGTGTCTGTCTGACTTATTAACTGACTAACTTTACCTTAAATATGAAAAAATATATATAAAAAAATCACTTGACATTAGAACACTCTAGTTTAACTTTTTTCAAAATCATTTTTGGTCACACACCTGTCTGTGCACTGCACCTACCACGGAGCAACTACTGCAGCCTGCAATGTGGGGGCTTTAGAGGACATTGGGAAATTGTCTGTATTGATGACAAAATGTTCAGCAAGTCATGTATTTTGCCTGTGACGAGGTGGGAACCAATTGAGAATGTTGGTTGCTACCAATGAAAAAGTTAGTCTGAATTCCTGTATGATACAAAATCACATCTACAACAAAAAAAATTGAGACATCAACTATGACTATTACACAGGCAACAAAACTTCTTCACTCACTCTGTATTTTTGGCATTCTTTGCCCATCTGAACCAGGGGAATGGTTGAGAATTGACACTATGCGCCTCCACAGCAGTAAAAAGCGTGTTCTTGGTTCTTACTGTGCAGAGAAAAAACTAAGCTGAACTCAATCACTGTAAGCACCAAGCTCGCCCTTTTTTCTTCTCTTCCATTTGAAGTATCTGCATGACTTGTCTGAGCAACTCATAGTGGTCCAGCAAGCACGTTTACTTTAAGGATGAAACTAACTAGCATTAACAACTGTGCTGTGCCAGTGAACAGAGCATGTTTGTCCAATTGGGAAATGATGTAAATATGAGCTAAGGACAAAGATGTGACTGTTTTCCCACGATAAATGATAAACGGAGTACTGCTACTGGCTACTGGAATGCATAAGACTGAGTAATGGTATCTGTGCAGTGAGCAGACCATAATGAATAATAATTTTCCAATTCTCAGACCCACAATGCAAGGGTTTCATCTATCATTTCACTAAACTGTATTCCACTTATTCCCTCAGCCTCGGGATTTATTGGTTGGTAAATCTAAATGCATTCAGTGACAGTGTCCAGTCTCCTCTGAAATGAAGCTATGGACAAATATTTACAGGAAAGGTTTTCCATGCAATACAAATATGAAAGCCAGATCTGCATTAGAGCTTCAAGGATAAGTTTTCTACTGTTAAGATATTTGCATAACTTTTTAGATCAAATATTCACTTTGAATATTCTTTCAAGAAAAAAAATAATCAGTATTCTCTTTTTTTTTCTCTATGACTCTCTATTAAATGTATTCCTTTATCGAGGTTTTCTGCATTTTTTTTTTCTCTATGACAGAGATGACATGAATTGGGCTTTGGGAAACAACAATTACCATTTTATATACCAAACAACTAATTGTTTATTTAAGAAATAATAAACATAAAATGACAGTAAAAATATCATTAGTTGCAGCCCTGGTCTGCATAAAAAGATAAAGCAGTTTGTAGTTGATAAGTATATGAAAGCACACTCTATACTTAAGCAAGGCATTCTTCTCATTCTCACCACATATTTTTGGTCTTGTTGGCTTTTACCATCAAAAGTCAGAATAATTCTGAGTCAGGCAGCGATCATTTCGCATGTCACATGGTGCCGTTTCTGACACTGCTGGGAATGTGTGATAAGCAAGTACTGGGCTCCAGACAATGTTGCACAACTTCTTCCCTTTTGTCACAGAGATTTGAATTTGCTTGTTCACACTTGCTTCGCCTATAGCAACCACCGAAATTTATCCTAGAATAACCATGTCCAACACACTTAGAAATCTAGATTAAATGAATAGTAATTCTGAGATTAGTCTTTTGAACAAATTAATAATGTTAGCATGCAGCCGAGGTAGGTGCTGTTTGGTTTATTCTGACATGGGTGAAGCTAAATGAGGAACTGATCATCACATATGTGACTTTTCGCTTCTTCTGAACTTCCACTAAATTTTACATCTGTCTTCCGATGTAGAGACTGACGAGGACAAGCACAAAAGCATGCCTCACTGTAGGTGAACCACGAGCATTAACTACTTAAACAAGATTGTGTTAAACCTTAAACTGCATTACTGCATATTAAACCATTTTAAACAGGATGAGTGCTGTTTTGATTTACTAATAAATGGTCATTAACTAAATATTACAAAAACATTAGATGAGAGCAATTATGAATGAACACAGAAATCTAAAATCCATAATTTCATACATGGAAGCACTCAGAGGATTAATTTAAAAAGTTATGAAGCGTCAGTAAAATGACAAGTGAGGAATTCGTGATACTAGAAACTGCAATTATTTATTTATTAGAACTGAGCACAACATTGAGGGTTGAACAAGTGATGATGTTTAGATGTTTAAGTTCACACAGACTTTATGTCTCTGAGTCTAAATGAGCAAATTCAATTTCAATTCAATTTTATTTATATAGTGTCAATTTACAACATTTGTCATCTCATAGCACCTATCATAATAAGGTGAAGACCTTGTGAATTTTTTAACAAAGAACAGAGAACCCAACAATTCCCTATGAGCAAGCAGTTGGTGCTGGTGGGAAGAAACCGAAAACAAAACAAAAAGTAAACAAAGTGGTCTGGATGCGCACCAGATTTTAATGGGTTCTTCCTGTGCCAATGCTCCACCTCCACCAGTAGTTTTTGCATGATCTTGGAGACAAGCAGACTGACAAACAAACAACTCTGATTGCATACCACTGTTTTAGCTCTCACCTTGGCAGAACAATCAGACATTCTTTCCCATTTCTAGATATATGATATTAATACAGTATACTGCTCTTTTGTATGCTTTGCCATGTTTGTCTAGACCAAACACTGGTCAGACTGTCACAATATTTCTTACAGATATTCATCATCTCTTGAAGATCAATGAAGATGAAGACATAAATTTCTTCACTTTGTCACCATGGTCTGTCCAAAATTCCCACTTCCTAATTTCACTTAAAAGCTGTGGTTTTTCTTTCTAATGCCGGCCTTTTGTGATTTATACAAGCTACAGTGTTGCTATTTTAACACTGCCCTTTATCTTTTGATCTTTATTCATCTTTTATCATCTTAGGCAACTTCCAACTCTGAAACAAGAGTTGCATAAGAGCTGAGACAGACCCCTTAGTGTTGTCTGGTACAGGGGCTGAACATAAAATCTCGTGTATTTCTAGTTAACAACATTCCAATCATCACATCCCTTTCTCGATTCAGTCACACCTGCTCATCACTTCTGCTGTACTTCTGAGTATGAACTTAAAGTATAACTGTAATGTTTCAGATTTAATCCACAAGAAGACGGATAAATTACTGAAGTTAACATGCATTTAGTTGAACATGCAGATATATAAACCTGTATCCTTTAGTGTGAGCAGTGTATAGCTGAAGAAAACAATCAGATGCGTTGTGGAAGTTTGGATCCCAAAAACTGCAGTCCCATATTTTGGAAAATTGTTTCCTGCTTTCAAATATTTATCCAAGCAATGAGCAATTTCATGGAATTAGACGGAAAGACTACAGAAGTACAGGCTGTATATGAAACTTATTTTTTCCCCTAGTTCCCATGCTTGAAAACAAAATAAATTCCATGCTGTAAGTGAATACCCTGAAAGGACAGAGGCTGAAAGAGCCTTTCTAGTGCATGGGCCAGCAGCCAGTTGGCAGAGAAGAAGTGCTCTGCTATAACAAGACCTTTTTAGGACAATCAAAATCTTTACGGGAGCACTGAAAAGACATCCTCTTTGTACGCTTCACAGTTACATTTTCAAAAGGTGGATAACAAGCCTGGTTTGGTTGCTAGGTGTGTAGGGTTAAAACTGATCATGACTGAGCAGACAGTCATTATGCCAGCAAATGCTACTGAAGGCGTAGGAGAGTGTGCGAGCTTCAGTGGTGTCGGTGTGCTTGACAGAGAAACAATCGAAACTGCCCCCTCATTTTTCACTTCTAACCACAATAGCTCTTGTTGATGACTCTAAACAAAACCTTGGGTCTTTAGGTATCCCATTACCTTTCTTTGGCTGATAAAATAGATCAATACTTCCATTTCAAAGCCATTAGAAGACAGTAATTCAAGTTCACCATCGAGACATCTTGTATGAAAAGCTCTCAGCTTCAACTAACCATTCCAAAAACACTGCACCCTTTTCCAAGAGTCTGCATGCCCAAACCTGCGTAACAGCAACTTACTATGTAATCCCTCACCAAAAGCCTTGCTCCCAGTTCCTCACAATTCTAAGATGTAACCTGCATAACAATGTGTGCACGCATTATAAAAAACACACAAAATGCATGAATGTATGTTGCAACGTGCCACCCAAAAAAAAAAAAAAAAAAAGATTTTGTCAGAGGATGCTTTGTCAACTGTCCCATGTTGCCTTTTATAAATCAAATAGACTAAGCAGTCTTCTCTCACTCACTATCACACATTAACTGCAGTGCCAGACATATTACGAGTTTGGATATTTAATCCTTCTGTCTCCCTGATGAAGACACAGTAGTGTTGAAACATTAGCCTGTTTGCACAATAAAATTCTACAAATTAAGCAGCATGTTCCAGCCTCCTTTAGTGCTCAGGATATTTAGTCCCTTCTTGTATCTGGCAAGAAACATGGTGGGAAATTAGCTTTTCAAAGCCACAATAAACATAAACAGTCCATATAAATTATTCCCCCCACCACTGGGAGTTTTATAGCCAAGTCTGAGTATCCACAGGAATCCTTTTACGGTTTATGAGCATGTGGGTTCCAAAGCATTTCCGGAGTATCCTAATATTTTGAGATTTAAAGTGTTGTGCACTCGGGATCTAGGGTTGGATAATAAAAGGGAAAAAAGACGTACTGTTTCTGGGTGTGTTATAGCATAGCAGCTGAAAACAGATAAGATCATGGAAGGAAAACCCCTAGAGGGGGGTGATATGACAGACTGGAATACCCACAATGCAAGTGGACAAGCCTGGGGTGTGTGTGTGTGTGTGTGTGGGGGGGGGGGGGGTAGCTTCTAATTATACAGACATGAATTATTGGTTGTAACTTCAGGCACTGCATTCTTTTTTGTTGTGAGATAAAATGGACTGTGGTGTGCTATTGATGGGGCGGTAACAACGAAAACAAACTTCTGAGCAGGTGCATTCAACGGTAACTTTTATCAAAAAAGACTATTAAGTGTAGCTCTCTGGAAATCTATTAAGGACCTTAAAGACCAACAGACTACATTTGGAAACCACGAGAGATATCTACTACACCAGTTTCAGACTATTTTGACAGGAAACTAAATCAGAAAGAAAGTAACTGCTTAGTAGTAGAGGATAGGTAAAGATAAGATAAAACCTTATTAGTCCTTTTGGGTCAACCAAGAAAGAATTTGTTTGCTGTTTTTGACTACGTGGGACCTTTCGGCTGAACTAACGTGAATTTACAAAAATGCAGTGTAAACTTTGGCATTTGAATTTAGATATCGTTTTAGTTTTTCCAGCCCATTAAACCAGTGACAGATAGGAAACTGGTGCAGATGACATGACACTACAAGCATGCAGACACAACTGTTGTGTTGTTGTTTGTTGTACAACCTACATCTTGTTTTCTAAACGTATTATATAAATTTCCTCTTTTTCTGCTTTGCTTTACAGCTGCAAAATTTCCCATGATGTGCTATTGTAGACTGAAATGGAAAACACCCTGTTGTACCACTTTTCACAGCTTCCTCAAGTACACAGACACATACAGTCTAATTTTAACTTAACACTGCATGTAGCATGAGGTAATACAGAGTACAGTGTGAATGTATTATCCAAAAAAACAAAATGCTACTACAATACTGGGTGTAATATTATAAATCTACAACAAGAACACTGAAATACTGCATGAATCATAACTATTAAGTATAACAACTGTAAACAACTGGGTTCATCGACCTAGTAGTAATTCTTGATTATGTCATCACTTTTCTCTTTAAGCAGTTCCCAGAATTAACTGTGCAGCTGGTGTGTATACAGTCATAATGTCTTTGTAATAATTCACATGATTCAGGGGGCTCAGTAGACGTGAGCTGTATTTATTGAGAATATGTAACTAACGCCTTCAGTGTGGCTACAGCATCTAGAAAAACAGACTGATCATCCACCTATTATTTCAAAAACGACATCAGGCTTTCATGGTGTGACTTTGAGTACCAGTAAATATCATGACACAAATACTGCTGACAGTTTGGACCACAGCACCCACTTCCATCCCACATACATTGCTGGACTAAATATATACACGAGAGGTGGCTAAAAATGCAAGTCTAAATTCTGTTATTTAAAAGTATTTGCACCTGAACTTGCTGTACTACTCTGAACCATCACTCAACACATCTGCAAGGTGCTGAGCAACACTGACCTACATTTTCACCCTGTTTGGAAATTCATGGCAATTCCGTTATTGTGATGTGTTTGCCAGCTCTCACACATATTTCTGAGACTGTATCCTCAGTGGACCCCTGTGAGAGCTGCTAATAGACGAAAATTGGTGGAGGGTTATGGAAGGCTAAGCCGGAGTTATGAGGCAACATTGACATACAGTCTATGAACTCAGCTGCCATTTGTGTGCATTAACTTTTAATATAAAAAGTAATAACCGACTGGATTGTCTCATTTTATATATATCTAAAAATAAAAATATTTTCAATATTAACTATACTTAAACTGTAACCGGTAAAGGGTATGAGTTTCATGTCAGTCGTTAAATATTAAAAAAATGTCAGTTTCGGTGTGCAGTCTTTAAAATTCCGGGTTCACGCAGTGTGTAAACACTACCTCCTGCATTGTTGGAGAAACAAATGGGAGGGGTGTAAACGTTATCAGCACCTGAATTTGTGGGCACATGGTGACTATAATTTACTTAAGGGGGATAACAAGTAGGAAAATTTGAGCTGAGTAACTCCATTCGTGTGAATTTGCCCCGGCGGGTTTAGCAACAAAGGACTTGCACGGACACGCTTTCGGCGGCGCGTTTAACGTTAGAAAGAAACGGCCGTTTTTAAGCTAACACCGGGAATGACATTAGCCGCGTTCTCATTAAAACTTAACTGGGTTCTAACACGTCGAACCCAAATTTAACGCAAAACTTACACACAATGATTTTGACATAAAATTTGTTGTCGTTTTTAAAAACTCGATAATAACCGTTGAAGCAGCCGCCGTAAGTTAACTTTTAGCCGCTTTAACGTCCCAAAACCGAATGGAAAGTCTCGTTCCACTCACCTGCGAGAAGAAATAACTGGGTTGAAATTCATTAGCAGGGGGAATAAGTCCGACACGCCACGATACTGAAGGCTACTGTTCACCAGTGTGTCACTACTTCCCTCTTTCTCTCTTCCAACATCCTTGAATGCAACTCCGCGGAGGAGCCGGGGGGGCGGAGTTACCACTTTATCTTATCCACAGAGGAGACGAGCTGGGCCCGTTCCAGCTCCTTCAACAGCCCGCCGCCTGTGGAAGCTGCACTAGCCCACAGTGCTACTAGTTGTTCACTCCTACACGAACATGCAGCGTGCTGTAGTGTACGTTCCTGTGCAGTTTTTACACTAGAGAAGGAAAATAAGAACACTAGATCGGTCAAATTACATAACACACTTTTGAAGAAGAAGAATTCAGTCAGTAGAAATTGTCCATCAGAGGAAATTAAATTTGTGATAAAGTGTATAGTTTCCAATGATCCAAAGCTTTGGAACAGCATTTCCTTTTTAATTAAATATTCCTCCTTCAATGATATTTTTAAGAGATGTACATTATTTTAATGGGTTCTGGCTGCTCTTAATTGTCTTAATATTTATTCTTTAGAAATCTTACAAGTTGTTCCACTTTGTTTTGATTCAAATTAGATTTTACAAGTCTTATCTTCTCGTCTTGATGTTTTGCACATAATTTTGTTGCTGCCTGTCTGATAGAAAACTGGCTGAATCATGTGCAGCATCAACTCAGGTTCTTTATATGTGATATGCACAGATCAAGCTTAACATTATGACCACCTGCCTAATATCGTGTTGGTCCCCTTTATGCTCCTCTGACCCAGTGGAACATGGACACAGGACCTCTGGGATGTCCTGTGGCAGTGAATTCAGTGGGGCCTGTGGGTTGCAGGGTGGAGCTTACCTAGATCAGGCTTATCCTGGCACATACAGATGATCAATACGATTTGGATCTGGGGAATGTGGAACCTGGGTTAAGAGAGGCCAGACTGAGATGGTTTGGACATGTCCAGAGGAGAGAGAGCCAGGCAGGAGGCCTAGAGGAAGACCAAAGAGGAGGTTTATCGATGTGGTTAGGGAGGACATGAAGGTGGTTGGTGTGGGAGAGGAGGATGCAGAGGACAGGGTTAGATGGAGGCAATTGATTTGCTGTGGCGACCCCTGAAGGGAAAAGCCGAAAGGAAAAGGAGTGTGGAACCTGGGTGAACACCATAGCTCTCTCCAAGCCACTCCTGAGCAGTTTTTGTGATGTGTCGGGGTGGATTGTCCTGCTGAGGGTGAAAACTGGCCTCAAGGACCGCTGTTGCCTTGGGTGGTGAGGGGTTGGAGGGTTGCTTGACCTGCAATGTTTAGGTGGGTGGTACATGTCAAACATCCATATGAATGTCAGGACTTAAGGTTTCCAGGCAGAACATTGCATTATAACAAGATGATGGATGTCATTTACTTCACCTGTCAGTGGTCATAATGTTGTGGCTGATCTGTGTATGAATACATTTGGAAAATAAATTTGAGAATAACAGTGACCAAACAGTAACAGTCATTACATTTGTTTTTTAAACTAATGTATAGTGAGAAATAACCTTTTTTAAAAACTTGTCAATTTTTCATCTTGAATCTGGGTGCCTAGTTTTCCGCAATCTAACTTTTTCGAGTCAGAAACAACCAAGGACTCAATAACTTAGATCACTTTATATAATGTATCTCAGTAGCATTTTAAATTAGAACCTCTCCGATTAATGGCTTCATCTTTCACGCTGTTTTTCAAAGAAGGCTTTTAGTCAGCTTGAAAATCAATTCAAGCACATTACAAGATCAAGATAAAGACAACACATGTGTATTATTTATTTTTTTATTAAGATAGTTCAAGTCAAATTATTTACCAATCATTAAAAATCAGCAAGTTGACAAATTATCACATGAAATATGCTTAACAAACAGCTTAGTCACTGTGCAGAAACGATGATTTCAGGTTTATGTAAATGCAGAAAAGAAAACACTAAGAGCCTTGTGAGTGAACATTCTCCATTAGTTAGGGAAAGAAACCTTCCTCAGGCACATACTTATCACACAAATCATCTTTACAGTTTACAGTGAGGCATTAGAATAAAGCTCTCTTTCCATCGTAGTGTCATTACAGTCACAAAATCTCATAAAAATGTATTTTAGTAGCTCTGTTGCTAATTTTACTCACTTTCAGTAGCTCCTATTTAGGCATTTGATTGCTCACAGAGAAAAATTAATGACTACAGTCTGAGATAAACAAAAGTGCATAAATATACCAATTCTGAAATGTTATATTTTTGCTGGTTCAGTCAATTTATCACAGATTTTCCTAAAACATTGTTTTGTGAACTGCAATAACAAAAAACAGGAAAACTGATCTACACATAAGTTACAGTTTGTCTAAAATGTGCTTGATTAAAAGCAAACTAAAACATGAACCAGACGCTGACCAGGGTGCAACTCTTCATAATACATCAACCCCACACAGTAGGGAGGGAGAATACTAATGCACATACACAGTGCATATGTAGCTTCAATGAATGCTTAGCAGGTGCCAGAAATTCAAACTTACTCCTCTCACAGGGGCTTTTCATACATTTGACATACTTAACCTCACCACATCATCTGCAGAAAACTTTGACACACAAACACATTCAAAACTTTGTGAATGCTAGTAAAATAATTAATTCTAATGATCCAACACACAGCTGCAAAATCAGCCAAATTTGTCAGAAACTGAAGAATTTTGGACCACAAAGTGCTGACTAATCTCCTACAAGTGTTTGGAAGTCCCAAATCATTCCACTGTCTCATACATTGTCCTCTTCTGGACCTCTTGGCTGTCTATTGAGCCAAGTTTCTATCAATGGAGTACAATTAACCTCTGTGCCAGTGCATGTCTAGTTGAATTAGTCAAATATGACATTCATTATACAGCAACAGATTTGAAAGGTGGTGGAACTGAGACTAAATGCAGATCGCTCTACTGTTAGTTTTTTTTTTCTGTCTTGTGGGAGAGTAAAGTGGCATATAGATTCAAAGTGACCACAGCCACCGTTCTCTACAAAGGAGGAAACCAACAACTTCAATCAGACATCTTTCTAGACCACAAGGATGAAGTATTTGGTACTAAAATTATACATTTTGATTGAAACATCTACTTGAGGGTGTGACCATTAAGGTGCAGTAATTATAATTCTCACTGAACCTGCATACAATGTATGCAGAGGTTTTATTCAACAATGCAAAAATCAGTTTTGTCATAGCATTTTACAGGACAATTTGCCCAGTGCAAACTGTAATTAACTTTGAAGTCTGTCATAATATATTTCATGGGTGCAGTCTTGTCTGACTCTGAGCAACCTTGTGAAAGTCAACTGATGAATCTCATGAACAAATTCATGACTTTTCAACAGATATTACAAACACTCAGTTATTTTTAAGTAGCATGTTGATCCTTGTAATCAGGGGAAACAGCCAAAACAAATGTTGCTGTTGGTTTGCTCATTGACATTATGTAACATTCATAATGGCATTCTGTTCTTCTTGAGAAAAAACAAAGTTATCATGGCATTTCTATCTTGACTGGCTCAGACAGGAGGCTTCAGGCACACAGCAGAAAATGAAGACGTGAAAGATGAGATACTCTAACTCTACAATGGACATACTGCTGAGAAAACATGGCAATCTAAAACTGTAAATACGATTGTTTTTTAATCTCATAAAAGCTATTTCTATAAACACAGACTCACTTTATTTCATTAGTACTCATCATTGATTTTCATTCCTGGTTTTCTCATTTTCTGTCCACCCCTGTCTTTTTGTTATATCATCTCTCCATCATTCTTGAGGGTCAGTTTTATGTCTACCGTGGCCTTTGAAGGGACTGATTGTATTCGGTTTCCTGGTATATACCAGGTGGTGGCAAATGAAGAGCATCATGGGGTTGATACGAGAGGTTAGCACTGTTACACTTGTTCCCATGCATGTAGATTTGAAGGGTCACAGTCAGGAGGGAAGGTCCAGTTAAGGCCAGCTCACAGGTTGGACCGCAGAGGCTTCAAGTACTTGTGGAAGGATTCATGGACCTGAAGAAGTAAGTAAAAAAAATAAAAAAAAAATGCATGAAGCAAGGTTTAAGCTGAAATAATGTGCAGAACCTAAGGCGATAATGTATATGATGACAGACCAAGTTTGAAGCACAAGATGGCATTTGGATCTACAATCTGTTAGGGCTAACTTAGTCAAAGAAATCTATTTAAATCAAGATACCTTTCATTCCTGTAAATTATGCAACTTACAAGAATAATGTGACCCTTGGAATTCAATCTTCACTGTACAAAGATATTTACTTAGAATACAAATTAACTTCTTTTGTTGTTAGGATTTAATAATAGTTAACTTTAGCCAATTGCGCACAAAGTTTTTGAGCTGTTCAGCTGGTGATAAATTCATGACCACAGTGCGTCCACCACACAGATTCTCCTCTGACCAGAGACCATAAAAGGCTCCCTAAAATGCAGATTAATTCAAATGGCACAATATCACAGATGACAAGAGAACAGGCCGTTCGGGATGCTGGCAGTTAGTGCTGCAGCCAGACATTTGAACATCCACAACTCCACTGTGTGTCATCTAAGAAATTATTGCAGACAACACGGTACAACGGATAATCTGCCATGTTTGGATGGATCCTGTTCCCCAAAACATTCCACAAGCCAGCATGGACAACTTTATTAACTCCTAGTGTCACAGATATGTGGCATTACATAATGCAAATGGTGAATGCTCCGACTCGTAGAATTTGGTCCATTACCCAACTCTTGATCTGAATGTTATCATTTCCAATATTATTTCCTATTTGGTTGGTTCATGCTGTAGAAATGCCATGTGTTGGCACAACAAATACAAACTTTCCTATGTTAAAAACAATAGATGAATTTAAGAGAAATGCTGCGTTTAGATTTCTGTTCAGTATATGGTACCAACACCCTGCAATAATAAAGGAGTATAGTAGCTTCAATACAATGCACCAGTCAGCAAAACTAACACCACATGCATAACGGCTGCATGCAGTCAGAGCTACAACCAGTAAAGTCAAATGTGTCACAGCCATAATCATAGTAACCAAAGCACTAGGGTGGCTGCACTCAGTCAGTGACAGCTGTGTCATTCCAAGCCTGCCATCATTATCACTACTCCAGTCTGTCTCAACAGTGGCCAGTAAGAGAGCTGGTGAACCAGTTCCTCTGTTCTTCCTTTCTAAATGCAATTGTGCAGACATAAGTGGGCAGGCACAGCTGAGGGTGCACAGACTCTCACTGTAGCCACAACTAGAGTGGGCTGCTATAATACATGATAATGGATCATAATACAGCTAGCTAAGTCTTTCTCCATGGGTCAGGAGAAATGGAAATGTTTAAATAATTCCACAATCTTTATAGTGATGGCCATGTCACAATATACAACAATTTAAATGAAGCTGTAAAAATATTTTTAAAGCTTTTTAACTCTAAAATATTAGTGGTGCCAATATTCCAACCAGCAAAATTATTACTATAGGCATCTATGTCTTAATCTGCTTCTATCATCGAGTTAAGATTTGAAAATGGTATTATTACTGGCGTATCACGAATACAGACTGTCATTTTTCATTTTTTATTGGTTGTGAAGCTTCAACAGAGTAGATCTCATCTCATAAAAGCCCATCTGAGGCGAGAGTAAGGAGACAGATGTGTGAGAATGGTATGCTGCAGATGAATGCAAGAGCAACTTTTATTGCCACCATGATTGAGCAATGAAATGTGACAACTATTGTGTTACTCCAGTGACCCAGACCAACCTCTGTGGCATTAAGGGGTGAGCGGCGAGCCCATTCGAACATGTGCTCGTAGACGTTCCCATCATATCGTCCCAGAACTGAATTCAGCTTCTTATCATGGATGTCAAAGGCATCTACAAGTGCCACAGCATTGCGCCTCAACTGAGAGAGCAGCTCCTTGATGCGAAGAGAACTCTGCATCACTTGGGGAACACTCAGCAGTCCAGCCTGAAAATAATAGAAAAAGATGGAGACCTCAGTCAGCTGCCCAAATGATAAGAGAACAGACAGCAGAGATATTGGGTTGTCACCGATAAACAAAAACACAGCAAAAAAAAAGACGCTTGGCATACAGATCTAACGCACAAAAGCCCCATTTTGTTAGTTCAACGATAAAGAGAAAATTAAGGCTTCTTCATCTGAAAGCTGACAGAGGACCTGGCAGCCCAGGAAATATGCAAATAACTGGAGCAACTTTAATGAATATGTCTGCAACACCTACAATATGCACTGTCTGTGGACCATATCATTTAAATATACTGTGATTTTTCTGACCTGTAGGAAGTCTCCAGAGTTCTTTGTGATGCCGTGCAGAGCGTAGAGCAGAGCCAGGGCTGACAGCACTGAGTGTATGGCTGTGTCACCAACCTCCCCTAGCTTGTCAGCAAAGAGCTTCACTACAACATAGTGGCAGTGCGCCTGGAAACAAACGGGAAGGAAGGAAGCTGAATGAATAATGGAAACTCAGAGCAACAAGTGAGGCCAAAAAAAAGGAAAAAAATATGGAGGAGCGAGTAGAATATGAGTTTGACTTTAAAAAATAAAAGAGCACAATTTCTGCACTTGTTATTCTTCTAAAGACAAATCTCTGAATCAAGCTATGGAATGTTTTAAACTACATAATGATAACATAAATACAAAATACATTGATGCCACAACCACGGCTACACTGGCTCACAACTGCATTTGATAAAGAGATGAAAAAGCAGATTAAAATCAGGAAATTAATTCATAGCATCTTTCTATAACGAACTTAACTTACATCTGAGGCTCTGACCAGGTCGATAGCGCTGTTGTTCCAGGCATCCTCTTGGCTCCTCCTGCGCTGCAACTCCTGCTGGATGCTCTTCGCTGCCAAGTCAACTAGACTATAAACACAGATATATAATCTGCATTAACCAAAGAGTGGAGGAGTGCATTAAGAACTCACAGATACTTTACACCTTAACAGCCTGACCAACTTGTCCGTACAATTTCATGGCTGACACTAAAGCACCTAAGAGTTTTCCTTTGTTTTCACTAATTAGCTATTGACAATCAAATCTATCATTCTTAAATTAAAGAATACGACAAATTAAAATGCTAAAAAAATAAAATAAAACATTCTTAACACACACCAGACTTGGTGACTCTTTGAGCTCACTACAGCTGACACTGACTGCCAAACAGATTCAGATGTGACTACGGCTCATAGTGTTCAGTGACACAATCAACAGAGTACATCATGTCTATAAAAAAAAAAAAAAATTACAAATGCAATGTGCAAGAAGAAACCCGCAGACTGAAGCTGGAAAGTTAATTAATGTTGACAACTTAAAAACAACACCTTAGACACAAAAACAGACTATGTGTCAGCCTTAATCCCTCCTCTCTTTTAGGCATTAAGCAGAAACCAAGTGCACATTTTTTCTACGTATGGAAACGTAGAAACCAGAAATGAAGACACAGATCACGGTCACAGTTAGTAGGTAATTGCCTTACATGGCAGCTCGGAGTTTGTAGACCTCCACCAGGCTGCTCAGGTCATTAACGTCAACCACGGTTGGTCTAGCAGCAACAGGTTGTGGCTGCACCCCCCGACTCTGTGCTTCATTCAGGTATGACACAATGCCACTCAGCCGTTGGCCTGCTTTGGCCTGTCGGTAGCTTTTCACCAGATACCTGCAGAGGAAAAAGTGGAGGGCACTCACAGTTTAGGCTTTGAACAGGTTTAAAAAGTAGTGTCAGTTTACAATGAAAGGGAAAAGTCACAGAAAAAATACAATTTTGGCATTTTTCTTTCTTCGTTCAGTTATTTCAGCAACTTTAAAAACCTGTGTGAAATCAGTTTATAAAGAAGTTCAACTCAGTTTTAGCAGTGATGATGTGTATACTTTGTACATATTTTTTTAAAGCTTCACATTAAACTCGATGACAGTAATCACAATCATAGTCATTAAAAAAAAAACACCTGATACTAGTCTGTGGTAATATAGCAACCTATTCATCCCACTTCATTCTTGTTTACAACATCATTATCATTGTCCAGTTCATCTAACTGAACATTTAAAAAAAAAAACTGTTCAAATGTCCTTAAAAGGGAAATAATGTCCCTTCAAAGAACAAAATCTCACATAACCCGTTTCGGAAATTGAACTGCTGACCTTTATAGAACTGGTGATATAAAACCATTTTTGGCAGCATGTTTGCTTTTCCTGTGGGAGGAGTGAGGGTGTGTCTCCACTTGTGGTATAGTAAGCTGTTGTGTGGGTGTATGTTTACGTCTGTATTTGTCCCTGTTTTGATCTTACGGTTTTAAAAAAAAACAAGATAAAAATGCAAAAAAGTACTGCATGCTATGTAATTTAAGCATCTGTACTTAGCAATTAAACAGACTGTGTGAGCAAACAACTCCGTAATGAAAGACACATATCTGCAGGTGGAAAACTTGGCAGGCTGTGAACTCAGCCCTACACACATTTCTGTGGGACGAGTTACCTGGCAGTCTGCAGCATCATGACGGTATTCTCTCCCTCGTAGGTGCAGGTAGGGGTGAAATCGACATAAATGTCTGGCAAGGCACTGCTTCGAGAGTAACCGTGGCCACCACATGACATGCGGCACACCTCGATGGCAGAGTTGGCTTCCCATGTGGTGAAGGCCTTCAGACCCGCAGACAAGGCATGGAGCTTCAGATTGGAGGGAAAGAGGGTGAGAATTGCTTCATGCAGTCAATTTTAAACTCAATAGGTCCTGAAGCCGTGATCACAATGCACTTGCTGCATATACACAATACTGTGCAGGGCTTCGGACTAATTTTTTCACTGGTAGCACCGGTGAGACCAATTTTCTCAATTGGCCACACCTCCCACCTTGTCAGAGGAAAAACTCATTACTTGCTGAACATCTGCTTATCGAGAGACACTACAACTTAAGAATATTCCTTAAACACCCCACACTGCAGGGTACCTATGGTACTCAGACAAGTGTGTGACCAAAAGTGACTTTGAAATAGGTTAAACTAGGGCATTCTAATGTCATATTTATCCAACATGCACATGGGGAAAACTTGCAAGTATTCGCATTTTGCGCTGGTGGATCGTAAACAGAGCTTCAAAATGCAAAAAGAAGAAACAGGAGCAAGAGACAAAAAACAGAGAATAGGCAATTTGTTGAAAATGCGTTTAAGGTCAAACAGGCTGTTCAACCGCTGACCAGTGTATAACAGTGACTTTTTTTTCCACATGCAGTCTTTCTATGAGCGGAAAAAAACAGTGCTGCACATTTCGTGAGATCATCGCATTTTTGACTGTAAATTCTGCAGTACACCAAAATTATAAAAGTACTACTTCCCACCACTGTTAGGGTTAGCTGCCTGTGCCGGTTAGAATGACACGCATACAGCTTAACAACCACTTGAAATTTTAACTTGCACACTGCAGTCTGGAGCCTTACTGTGAATTTTCACTTTCATTAATTTTTTGTAATTTTTTTAGATATCGTATGTTTATAGGCTGACCTGATGGCTGAGTGCTTAGGGAGTATACTGCATGGGTCAAAGAGCCTGACAGACCAAGCTAACATGAATATCAAGATGCAAACTTATCTGGAGTTGTAATGATTAAACCAGTGTTAACCATAAACGTAACTGCCACACACCTCCCCAAGAATAGTTGGAATGACCTAGACTGACGTTCAGTCTACTTTAACAAAAGGTGTCATCCTCAGTAGTTTATCATTAGACCTAGATCACATCCTACATGTGGATGTCAAGTCAGTACCTCAGGCAGCTCGCTGAAATTCCCATGGTTGATGTCTTCACTGATGCGGAGGTAGGTTTGCTTCATATACTGGCCAACAAATTTGAAGGCATAGGCCATGGCCAGCAGAGGGAACAGTTTGTACTGCTGCGTCTGGTAGTCGAGGATTTGAGGCTCCGGCTCTCTGTGGAAGAGTGGCAATAGATTTGAGTTTAAAATCGCCGTCATTTCCAAATGTATAACTTTGACCATCGAGGCTTTGTGAATTTAACATGCCATGTACTCTTGTTCCAGAGGACCTATCCAAGATGTGCAGGAATTCTAGTTGACACATTTTAGACTTTCTGTAATCCAATTCTTATCATACACTCACATACTTATAATCTGGTACATAATACCTTTTGTGCTTTGTACAAATTACCATGTTCTCGAGGGACCTTTGCAACTTTTGCAAATCAATTGTCTTGTAGGTCATTATTTATGGAATTAACAGTTTACATCGTGCACTCAAATTCCAAAACTTGAAAATCCAGGGCTTTTAAGTAAAATCAAATTTTGAGCCTCCATATATATCCTTAATCATATGTTTTCTTGTACTTGCAACTCCTGAACTACGCAATGTTTTTCTTGTTTGCTGAAGTGCGTTTTATCAAAGGTCAAAGGTTCTTTATCGTCATATCATTCCACATTGGCACATGAAACAATACGAAACTGGACCCTGGTCCCAGTTTCAGCCATAAGACAATATAAAAACACTTTTATAAAAGACAATATAAGTACAAAGAGACACACTAATATATACAAACCTACAACATAAATATATGTGCAATGAACCATCAGTTAGTGCAATACAGGTAGGAGCTTTAGCTCCAAAGTAGTGATTATGGAGTAACTGACCCCGCCCGGATTTCAGACTGGTGACGAACAGCACTGTAGCGGATGGCGATGGTGCAAGCCTTTGCAAGTGCCACTGCTGATGAGCCAACAATCATTGAGCGGATGAACACCATAGTGCCATAGGTCAGCTTGGTACTCGGTGGCTTCACATAGGAGCCATCTGGCGCCACCTAGTGGACACAGAGTCATTCTAGCTTCTAAATGCAATTTATTGGGTGTAATTACAATGATGGCAATTTTTTCAGATGAAAAAAGGACAAGCCTTAGACATCAAGAACTGTCTATCAACTTTAAAAGTTTCTTAATTCCATCTAACCTCAGTAAACCAATGTGGTTTTAATGTAGCTACTCAAATACTGTAACATCACCTTGGAGTATTTCATCAGCATGTTCTCCCGTGGAATTCGTACATTCTCCAATTTCAGGAAGCCATTGTCAACTTCATGAAAGCCAAACTTGGGGCCGATATCTCCAACTACAATACCTAAGAGAGACAAAGAAAGTGAGAGAGTAAGCACAAGGGTGACAAAATAAGACAAGACGGAAAAAGAAGGGGGGCAGAAACAGGAAAGAACAGGATGACTGGCTTTACCACAAACACCATATCAAAAAAGACTTTGCAGACTGTGGTTACCTGGCAGGGGTTTGTGTGTGTTTATGTCACGGATCTGTACAATGAAAGCGTGCAGACCATGGCAATTTCCAAGACTGTACAGCTGGGCCAAAACTATGGCATAGTTGGAGGTCTTTCCAACTAGAAACAGAAAGAGAGAGAATGTAAAACTAGTTTACTCTAAACGTCAGTCAGGTTTAGTCTGTGCAAAGGCACTTAATATCTTGAGAAAAAACTATAATGATTATTGTTCTTTATTCATGATTAAATTCCCTTTCTATGATCACAGAAATGTTTACAATATGCAATTTCAAAGCTGCAAAATAACTCTGGGTCTGGTACTGAGCCTAACAGAACAAACACATGACAGTGTAAATGTGCTTACGTCCTCCAGGCCACCATTTGATGGAGCTCACAGTGGGGCTGTTCAAGACAAACTCCTGTGTGGATGGGTCATATGTGGCTGTGGTCTCCAGCCCTCTGAGGTGTGTGCCTGGAGTGAGACAATACATCAAAGAGACCACCAAACACACACATAGAAGACACACATGCAGAGTATACAGCTGAAAAGCCTAAATGAGTTAATAAACACCACTGACAAAGAAACAATCACATATTTATCTGTTAAGCATAAAACTAAGCGCTAACATTAGCTTATATGACAAGACTAAAGGATCAGTCACACATGATATCATAACAGTGTAGCGTCAGTAACACAAGCAAAAATATAACTGACAACATTTAACAGAATAATGAATAAAAAATGTGTTTGGCCCAACAGTTTGAAATTAGCATGAATTAGACTCTGATCTCATTTCAATTTAGAATAAAATGGATGAAACCAAAATAAAGGAGTGAAGCCCTACAGTTTGTATGTGTTTGACAGATCTGAATATATAGCAGTCGTATTTTAAGACAGACAATTTCATGCCATATGTGCAGCATGCCATTCAAGCTAAATTGCATCTTGGTGTACTTGTCTGCAATAAAGGACAGATTCCAACCCAAGACAAAGAAATCAAACAAAAGAAAAAACAAAGATTGTTAGTGAAGACAAAAACACATTAAAACAGGCAGATAAAACAACAAGAAGGGTAGTTTTCTAAGTAGGTAGTACGTTTTTTTGACAATCAGGGAATAGAACATCCAGTGAGGGACTATGAGGTTTGGGCACGAAATCAAACAGAAAAATCTATTTTTGGTACAAACGGAAAGCATATTTTCAGAGCTGTGACCACCATTTTCTTACTTTTGAAAAAATCTATTCGCTAAACAGGCCGTTTAAAATGATGGATGATTATAGATATTTTCACTCCATATACTATCATTTGAGCCTAAATTAGCATAGACAATCAAGCAAAATTGTTAATTTGATAAGAATCTCAGTCATCACTCTTGCATCATTACTCGCATTTTATACAAATAATGGCAAGGACGTTAGATTCCCACAACAATTATCTTTTCCAGATAACTATTAATGGAAGTTAAGAAGAAATCTGCATTTTAAAAACATATCAGTAATCACTACAAAATGTATTAGTCAGTCCCTCCTGGATTTGGCGGGCGTATTTCGTGATTGTTGCGGCCGAAAATGCCTGAATTCGCAGCAGCTTTTCTAAAAAATTGTGATAAAAGTTGCGATGTTTTAAGCTAATTTGTTGTGAAGAAATTGCGGGAGACAGTGCCAATTGCTAAAAAGCTGCATTTTTTCCAGCTTGTAGAACATGTTTCAACACTATAATTGACAATATTTATTCCAAAATTAATTAACATTCCAACCCATTTCCACAAAAGCTTGCGGTGACTGGACAAAATTGCAAGGCCACGCAAAATGTGCGGAGATTGGTTGATTTCGCGTGAATTCGCGCGATCGCAACATCGCGAATTCCTGGAGGGACTGGTTAGTCCTCCATTATGTAAACGAGAAATGATAGACTTTAAAACATGCAATATAGAACCAAAAATATCATTATTACTGTAGAACTTTAGTGTATATCGAGAGCACAGTGAATAACCCCGTTTTCTTTTTGACGGTTCAGTCTGAAAAAAACAAAAAGAAATCCCAAAACACTTCCAAGCACGTCTGATGTTTTGCACTGCTTTGTTTTAGTGCCATTTTACCGTGGCCCATCTCTGTCTGAGCGTAGGTGCCGATGATCTCTAGGTTCCAGGCGGGCATGAAGAAGCGGTCCATTTGCTCTGGGGTGGCCTGGTTGAGAAGTGTAGGCAGGAACATCCCCAGATGCAGATCCAAAGGCTCTGGCCTGTCAGGGTGCACACAGCTTGGCCACGCAACACAGGGTGCAAATGGAGGGAAAAAAGTAAGTGGTGATGTGGAAAAATGCAAGGAGGGAAATGTAGAGGGAAGGATGGAAAGCCAAAGACAAATATTTAAGCCAACGTAGATGCACATGCATGAGAAGAGAAAAGGACGATTATGGGTTAGAATTGATGTTGTTCCAAACAAGAAGTGTGGCAGGAAATAAAGACCATTTTTGTGGGCCAGCAGTAAAGATGGAAGTGACAAAGACAAATTAAAACAGCTTGTCAGAATGTCATACATACTGGAATCACTGAATTTGGTTTATCACATGCGTATGATCATAAGTGACTTAAAACAACACTGCATCAATACATTTCCCCACACCCCATGTGAGACTTAAATCTTGGCCAGAGTTTAGTTTGCTGGTGGTGTATACAGTTTCTGATCATAAGCTGATCAAATCTGTGACAAATTTCTGACTTTCCGTCTCCTTTTCACTTGAAAAAAAATTGTTGCATGTAAAATTATTTTATTTAGCATTTATTAAACCAGGTTAGTCCCATTGAGATCAGAGATCTCCTGTGCAAGGGCAGCAGCATCGTCACAATAAACAACAGTAAACAACAGATAAAATTAACAACATTAAGAGACTTGCTCACGTAACACTTGCACACAGACCAGCTAGACTGTAAGGATTTAACCAGAACTTTACACTCATTCAGTGTAACGAGGGCTTGAAGTTGAAGTTCAGATTGTAATTTATTCCAAGCATCAGGTGCAGAAAACCTAAATGCTTTCTTGGCCAGTTCAGATCGTACTTTGGAGACAACAAACTGCAGAGTATCCACAGATCGGAGATTGTGACCTCCATGTTTCCTTGTCAAAAGACAAGACAAATAGGAAGGAACCATACCCTGAATGGTTCTGTAAATAAACACATACTAATGACTGAGACGTCAGGCACTTAAAGATGTCCAGCTAACTTTAGAATAGAGCTCACAATGGTAAGGGGACCACATCTAAAATGAATCTCAGCGCCCCATGGTACACACTATCCAACATGCTAAGACAACACATCTCCATAGTCAATAAGTCAATTACCTGTCCAGTTACTGTTGTGTAAATGATACCTGCATTGAAATCATGTTGTCTGAAAGTCATTGCCTGAAATAAACTATTAACTAACTATTAACTAAATAACAGGCAAAAAGGTTGTTTCTACCAATTTCTGTTTGACACAAAGAGAAAAGCAAGACTTGTTTATGTAATAACATCCAAATAACAGCTTCAGGGTTTGTTTGGTTTTTTTTTTTAGAAATGTCTTGTTCTAAACCAGTAAGGTGTTCCACTGGTCAGTTTGAAAGCCCGCACAAATGATTGAGAACTTCAGAATTTACTTCATAATTGTATAAATATCAGAATTTACTTCATAATTGTATAAATTGTCAAGTGGGGCCTAGTTATTTGAGATCCCAGGAGCAACCACCGCCAAAATAAAAGCTTTAAGCAGACCAATGAAAAGTTAAAATGAGAAACTATATAAGTTAACCACATGATTATGCTTATGCTTGATGCAAGAATGATTTTAATAGGCTGATATATATTCTGAAAATGATGACTGCTATAGAAGAGAATGATTTAAAATGAGTTATTTGATCATGCTAAGAAGAATGATTTAAGAAGTGATTCTGTGTAACTAAGTGAGTTTTGAATTGAAGTAATCTGAGCTGTTCTGAGCTGTGTGCAGGGCAAAAAGCAGAAGACACCATGACACTGCAGAAAGGAGGACATTGAGGAAGTTCTGTGGCCAAATATGGTCTTGGCAACATGTCTCAAGCAGCCTGATGAGACGGGGGCTTTCTACCACCACCACCCAACTGAGAAGACAGCTGAGACGCCCGCACTTGTGTTCCAGCTGCTACAAAAGATAAGTGCCAGACCAACGATTGGCTATCGGGACCTTTCCACTCCCCCTGCCTATGAAGAACACCAAAGAAGACTTCGTACCGAGTCTGCTGGTCCACGGAGGAGTTCAACTAGATGTAGGTCAAGACCGGGCGTGACAGCTTGGCAGCGCTGTCCGCTCTCTCTCCTAAATTACTAATTAGAGAAGATTCTTAGGTACGCTCAGCTTAGTTTAATTTAGTTAAGTTAGAAATAATCAGAAATAATTAAATTGTTTAATCATGAATTAATGCTGTGCCCCTGCTAATAATTGCTTAATAAAACGCTATATTGCATTTAAAGAGAAGTCTTATGAGATTATTATGATTCACCTATTCTGCATAGTGGTAAAAAGTTAAGTTGATTGTGTGCATTAAATCTAATGGTTCTTAAAGGTTACTTTAATCCAACTAGTTATTTAAACATTACCCCTGAGGTTAGTATTCCAAACCTCTAAAACGAACCTAGGAATATCAGCAAGTGCCACAGTTTTAAGAGGAAAGCTGTCGTTAACAAACGTGGTCAATAAATCAATTCTACTACTTAGGAGGGCTGCTTAGTAAGAGAGTATTTATTGGAGTAAGAGGGGTAAGACGTTTGAAAGAAGACAGTTAGGACCTAGGCGAGTATTCCTCGACACCAGCTTAATTATTCTACTGAAACCTGTTAGGTGGAATACTAATAGGCAGATAGAATTTAACCCTTTAAACGGAGAGCTGGTCCTGAATTAACCTGAGGAAAGGGTTAAGGAAGGCTATACTGACCGACAAAATGAATATTGAACCTACTCATCTGTTTCATGTAGGTTTCTCTCAGCAGTGAAAAGAAGCAGACTGACAAGATTTGGATATTTTCTACACTAAAATTGAGCCGTGGCAGATAATAATGGACAGGTGCATTCATTTTAGGGAACACGGTGTCACTACCATCCGTGTGCCAGAACCACAGACAATGTTAAAGGCCAGCAGGACAACAAAAGTGGTCAAGGGAAGATTAGGTCATTAAACTGTTTGGTATCAAGGACTCTAACCTAGTCTAGACCAAACCAAAGCACAATTTCAATAAATAAAGTCCTAAACTTCCAGTGGAACTTTGTCCACATTGCAAACATCATAACATCAAATTGGCCTTGTTAGAAAAAGGCAACAAACAATTGCTGGCTTGGCCTACATTCTCTCTCGCACAGATTTGCCAGCCTCTCAGATTACAAAGAGACTTTCAAAGGCCTCATTATGGGCTCCCAGACGACACTGCAGTTCTGCAGCGCATGATGTTGCTTGTCTTGCTTTCAATACAAGACTTCATGAAAACAGACAAAATAAATACATTTCTGACCAGTTTTAGTTTTCAGTTCCTAGTATCTGTCAATTCATACACCAGTGTCAGCAAGAAAGACTAAATTACTGATTCAGATAATTGGAAACTGAGTTGATCATTTGTTAAAAAAATAAAAAGATGGAATGTAATCAATAGCAATAGTCTAAATACACACAAGTTTCATCATCGGTGTAGAATCATTACATAAAGAAGGAGTAAGGGAGATGAGAGACTGAAAGCAGAAGAACTGATTAACGCTGATGGAGGAAACACAAAGTAGTTCTTATTTAAAGATACCACAAATTTTGAAGGTGTAAGGGAGAACCACTAGTGGGGCTATGTTAATAAAATGAATATATCTACATGTACCTAGTAAAGCAGTAGCGTTATCCCTCTTGTTAATACAGCATGTACAACTGTTAGAACACACAAGCAACTACTTTTAAATTTCTACATGATTTGGATCTGTCAAACACAAGAAATCTCCAGAGCTACTCCTGGTATTGAATAGTTTTTCAGACTTGCTGAAAATGGCCATTTGTTCACCCGTCATCATTTCGGCTAAACATTCTAATAACACAAATTTCAATTTGTTCCATTTTAGCTGAGTATAATTAAGTTTTGTTCAAGGGCCTTAAGCAAAAAATCCAATAGATAAGTCTAAGGCTGAATCTAGGACTGACCGTGACCCATCTCAGTTTGGGCATATGTGCCCACGATCTGGAAGGATTCTGCCAGAGGCAACCATTTCCTTGACTGCTCAGGGTCACACATGTTGTACAGGGTTGGGAGGAACATGGCAAAGTGTAGACCCATAGCCTCAGGCCTGTTGACACTAACCATACTGGGTGAAGGGAAGGTGAAGGATTAACAGTTGAAGTGCAGATTCACTGTATTCAAACATTATAGAGGTTATGCATATGGTGATTAACGATACAACGTGATATTAAGGTTGACCTCCAAGTTTACCACCTGTATACAAATTAATAACTTGTAACTCGTTAAGTGTCATCTGAGAAGTTATTCAGGTATTGAAAACAAGGAAACAATCCTGGATGATGTCTTTATGGAAACCAATCCTTTGCTCACCTATCCTACAGTCATTTACTGTGGAATAGAGCAGGCAAAGTACAAAAAGTACAACTAGATACAATTAAAATGATAAGTACTTATATAGACATATACATACATATAGATCAAATAGGTCTGACAGAGCACCTGTGCATGGCACAAAGCACGGTGAAAGCTGAAACAAATTCTCAGAAAAGTCTGTAAAGGCAGTCGCTTTTATGGGTTGTGTAGTGCTTGTTTACACTATATCTGTCTAACAAGTGAAATCATTTTAGGAGCATGTGCAGCCTCTGATACAGTGCAAGTAAAGATGTATTGTATCAAAGAGCTTAAAAAACACTGACAGTCAACATAAACACAAAAGAAGCCTCCACTTCTTTAAAGAAACATCAATAATATTACGCTACATTGTACAAGCAGTAACAGCACGGAGCTTGTATACCCTTTGACACAATTTTTTTTTTTTTTATCTCAAATGGACTTTGTTCCAACTGAGTTTGCCAGTTTGAAAGCCATGCATGTGTACACAGGTGACTGGTTAGGTGGCTCCAGTACACATTTCTTCTGAAGTCAAATTTAAGTGATTCTTTACATCTTGTGCAATTACTGGAAATCGCTGCCATGATTTTGATTAGCCATCACTGAACCACTGTGAGATTCCTACACGACAACATGTCCCCCCACAATAGGCCCATTTGTAGAAAAAAATAAACATTATTAAGCCTCTATTAACTAAATAGCTGTAACACCATTGGTACTTAAAATTAACAGACAGTAACGTCACTTTGTCCATTGCACATAAGGAGAGGCGGGTTATATAATTTGACTACAGTCACAAAGTACAGTCAGGGTGTAGAGGCCTTATAGTCCATCTACCATAAATAATATACTCTATGCACAACACACCTATGATTCTGTCACTGGTATGAATAGTTTTCTTCATATGTAAAAACATTGTTAAAGCATATTAAGGAGTACACGGAGCTGTCACCTTTAGCTTTTGGCTGAATCTACTGTGATTGTGACCAATGAAAACTCTTAAATTCCTTGTGAGGCACTTTAAAGGAGTGACAGTGGATCTGACCGTGCATGCGCCACATACCTCTTGTAGTGCTGGATCTCTTCTGGGTCAGCAATGCCATACTCTCTGAGCTTCAAGATCATTTGAACACTTTTTCTGACAGCCTGATCATAGCGTTCACTGCGGGACAGGAAGTTTGGGTCGTCCTCTTTAAAGTCTGGGTCGCTGAAAACCAGGGACTCTGAAGTGGATAGAGGAATGATCAGAAACACATACATCAATGCTTCATTTTATATTTTTTTTCTGTTTACCAGACGACTTGATTTAACCTTCTGTTCTTTGTTGTCTTACCCTCTGTCACTGATTAGCAGCTACCCACAAATTAATCACTATTCACCTTAGTATTTACATACAGCCTCCTGCCTACCTTCTGACCATCCCTATAAAATGTGTACTCTGGAAATGTTCTAGGTCGGCGTACATTTGCAGACTCATGCTTTGTGTCAGTAAACCCACTGTATACCAGAAAACTAATAAACACCCTACTACATCAAACTTTGGGTGAAATTTCTTCAACAGTATAAACAAGTTTGCTAAATGACACTAAAGCCGATGTTACCTCTAAAACGTGCAAAACCACCTTAACATACCTAAGTTAAAAAATGCCGTCTTAAATGGGCCATACGTGAGACAAGTTTCTAAATAACGTAAAAGTTTCTTGTAATGCCGGACACCGACTACTACCTGGCGACCGCTGTAAAGTAGCTGCTAGCAACCTTTCAGCTAACCGCCGACTATAGCATTGCTGTGGTAAAGTTGTCTATGTTTCTCCTTCACAACTAACTTGCAACAAATCGCCCCTATCATTACATTAAAATAAAATTCTCGGCCCTAACAATTAAAATAACAGTTTATGCTAAGAAGTCAGAACAAACAAACTCACCAATTTCTCGTCGTCTAGTGGTCTTTTCTGGGCCGCCGTCCAAAATATTGGTCAGTTTATTGACGTCAAATGTAGCATTTTCACGCTCTCTCGCAATATCAGGATTCATGGCTCCAAAACAGACTATAAACAACAGTTATTGTGGAAAATTACAAACACTAATATCTTTCAACGTCCTGCAACCTGACAAGACCTGCCCGTGGACTATGGTTTACCCGACTCTAGACGGCCTCTTTTTAACGCAGGCGCAAAGAGGTGGAGAATGACAGGTCATGTGACATGTACCCCGGAAGTATCCAGTCTACCGCAACACTTCAAACTTCATTGTGTAGATTTTCCAAACAGATTTTACATTGCGATGCTTCCCTCAGCTGCAGTGTTTCATTTTCCCTGGGAAATAAACTCTGGAAATATGCAGGAAGGAGAATCAGTGAGAACATTTGGCAGGTGGGTTTTGTTGTACAGCCCCTCAGTTGTAATGCTCTGAGTGGAAAACGACTTATTTATTCTACACCGGATTTGCTTGATGCTGCTTTAAGAGCTTATAAGTAAGTTTGGCAAGTCAAAGCACACAGTATATTTTTTATTTGGAAAAAAATGTTGTTTTTCAGTTTTTACTAAGAGAATAGATGTTCCACAAATCTGAAACTGTTTAAATTCTCTGCACCACCTGCTTATGAATCTAGTCCAGGTTTTTAAGTAAAGTAAACTTTACTTGGTCGGCTGTGGCCTGAATGGAGTTTACTTTTAACAGATTGAATGCAAGTTTTCACAAATCTGACCATATGAAACATACTTTTAGAAACTACGTATTCATCTGATCTATACTTGACATTTTTGTTTATAAACTTAACCTGATGAGATCTAAATGAAGAAGAAGTAACTTTAAAAAAGAAAATCTTTTTTTTTTTTTTAAATACAGTTACTCTTTGTCAAACTCTGTAAACTCTGTTTAACTGCAGCTAGCAAAGGTTTAAAAAGGTTTACTGACACAGAGTATGAGTCTGCAAAGGTAAGCTGACCCAGAACATCTGCAGAGTATACATTTTATAGGGATGGTCAGAGGGCTGGGAGGAGGTTATGGAATGAAGGAGTGACACTAGAAGGTGTCTGTAGCAAAAGATGTGCTATTACAAGGATTTCTGGTAGGACCACTAGGAATAATAGATTCAATTGTGTCATCATGACTGAGTTGGACACTAAGCCTACTGATGTTTTGAATGATTTTTCAGACTTGTCTGCTATCAGCCTGAGGACTCCAGGGCTACACTGTCGGCTCAGCATGCTTCGAAAGAGCACCACGTGGTTGTCCATACTTTGTTTGTGGAGCCCTTTAACCCAATAATTGGAGCCCAATACATAGTTCTGGGTGAGATAGAAAATAATAAGGGTAAGAAAAGATTTGATCTATTATGACTGTGAAGTATTTTAAATATTGCCTTGATTTTTTTACCTGCAGTTTTGAGTTTTTCTTGGTATAAGTCAAAACCTTTTGCAGAATCAGCAGTTGTTGAGTAATAAAGATGATTTTTAAACTATCCTAGTGGAAAGAAAGAATACATTAATGGACTGTGTTGGGCCTGTGGCCAGTCAGCAACTACTATGTTTGTTTTTTCCTTACATCATGCATAAAATTTAATTACCAGTATTTTTTTTGCTTCTATTTCATGGTAAATCTCATTCAGTGAAGTAGCTCTTTGAAATAGTTGCAGGACTCTTTGCCCCTATTACCTGTCTGTTATCTGTATTTTGTTGCCTCACAGGGGTTGGTGTGATGGTCCAGGCCCGTGTGCTGAACTGTGTTGATGGTGTAAACATCGCCCTTCTACAGAAAGCCATCAGTGAGCAAAGGAGCTTCTTCACAGAGAGGGAGTGCAAACAGAGTGAGACTGCACAACCTGCGGATGCAACCTGATCAGACTCTTCACTCATCTTTCCTAGGGGGAGAGGGGGGCTCTTTAATTGCCAAGGCTCCACTGCTGCCTCTTAAGCTGCTGTGTGTTTGCCTTTGATTTTAAGACTTCCCTCAGCAGCAGTGAGGGAAGCATTGCAGTTTACATGACCAAATTGATATCCTCTGACCTCAACAGTTTTCTGCATTTTATCGTCGGTTGCTTGTAACAATGAAAGCTCCAAATTAATAGAGTGATATTTGGTTTTCATGCTTGATCACTGAGTAACTAATAGTAGACATATTGTGTCCATGACTTGTGAATATGTTGCATTTTTAGCTCAGTCCTTCAGTCCTGAAATATCAGAATTGTTTATATTATTTTATAAGATGGAAGATAGTAATGTTAACGTTATTTCTGATGCAGCTTTATGGTCATTTAGCTTCATTTGAGGCTATACTGTAGATAATAAATATAACTAAGGTTAAAGTATTATAGTGTGTGTCCTTTTCATCTGATTACTTGTCATACAACCCTTCAGATCTGTTCTAGCCCCTCCTTGGTGGCCTTTTGCAAATGTTTGTATTACAGGATACATCCAGTGCTTAATGTATTGGCAATTATCATGTTTTCATACACTGGATGGAGTGGTGCCCATTTTTTGTCATTTGTTATCAGTGTAGGAAGACACCCTTTTCTTCCTGACACACTTGTGGTGCATTAAATAGGAAGCTGTGGTAAAAGACACAAATTGTGTGTGTTTAACTGTGTTCTGGGTGGCAGGTTGAAAAAATGTGTAGTGAACATGAAAATAAAGGAGTCAGTGCTGTTCGAGTATTATAATTTAAATTTATTGATATTTGTTTTTATGAAGTATCAAACAAGATTGAGTTTAAAGTGAACAGTGTCAAAGACAACCCATGAGTAATACAGAATCAAATCAATCTTGGCAAACAGCATTGCACCGTGTCCCAATATCCCTAATAACACAATCATATCAAAGATAAACTGCATTTATAATCTTTTTTTTAAATTAAATCAACAACAAGACATCTGCCCACATCAGACATGTTTGGTAAACAAATGCAACTCAGCAGCAATCATTTTAGTGAGACAGAAAGCTTTGCAGTAGAAGACTTTACCTGAGTCAAAATGCACATTGTAAATATTGTATGGATTTCAAATGGGTGGCTAACCCTAACCCATGTCTAATTTTTCATTCTTATTACAACACTCTGCAGACCAGATAACTCCAAACAGTAAACATGTCTAGAATCTCGCGTATCTATTGTAGCTTTGATTGTAGCCAGATTCTTTGGAAGAGGCCGGCAACATTGGTAGACCTGACACTGGGTCTGGCTTACAGCGATCCAGAGCTTGTTTGTAGTTGATCCTCTCCTTTGTAATTGGGTCTGTAATATCTTTGATGTAGGTTGTCTCAGCTTGTAGCTCCCTCATCATTGTGCTGTCGATCATTTTGGACCCAATGGCATCCATGATGCTTACTCTGCGACCAGTGTTGGGGTTGACCAGCCCTCCGGTCAGGTGCTGAGCCTCCATGTAGCGAATGGCGTTGTCTTTTGGCATCCAGCCTTTCTGAACAGCTTCTCCCACAGACAAACACTCTCTGGTCATGGGGTCTTCGACTCCTGCAAAAGCCTTTTGTGCATTGAGCAGCCGCTGGAGTTGACTGTCCTCAATGAGGCCTCTGCTTCCTGCCTTGTGAACTGTGCATCTCTCTTTGCTGTGGATGTCAATGATGCCACCCGTTGCTGCTTGAGCCTCCAGAAGCCTTTGGGCGGTGGTGGCATCGATGAGTTTGCGCATGACGGCACTACGTACTGTGAAGCAGGTATCGGTGTTTGTGTCCACTACTCCAGCAATCGGGTAACCCTCTTTAGCAGTGGTCATGTCTGGTGCAGCTGATTTCATAGTTGTGCTGGACTTTGGGATGATTGAGTTGAACTGGGGCTGCTTCTTATGGTCACCTGCGACCAGCAAGGCAAACTCTGAGATGGGAAGCTTGCCTTTTTTGTACTGTTGTAGATCATACTCTGTCAGTCTTCCCTCCTTCAGAGCATTTTTAATGGAGTACTGCTTTCCACTTTTGCGATCCTGCAGCACAGATGTCTCCCCATCAGGTCCCATGGAAGTAATCTCCTCCCAGTCACACTCCAGCTCCTGCAGATTAATGTATTGCGTGCGGTCAATCAGGCCCTGAAGATACGCTTCATAAGGAGACATGTCTTTTCCTGTGTCTGGATCCAGAATGGTGATTTTGGTGGAGACGTTGGTCTCTTTGGTCCTCGTCTCGGCGTGCTCCTCTTTCTGCAGGCTCTGCAGAAGATCACGTATGGTGCTGTCTTGCAGATGGATCTTGTCTTTTTCATCCAGGATCTCCCTCTCAACTCTCATAATGTCAGACTCCATCTTAAGGCTCCTCTGCCTGCTCATCTGCGTTCTTTCGCTTATAAGTCGACTCTGCTGCTGGAAGGACAGACTGATGTCATGTCGTTTGCTCTCCAGCATTCTGAGTTCTTGTGTGAGGTCATCCTTCTCCCTCTGTAAGGCACCTCTGTTCAACGTGAGGGTTGTCTCTTCTCTTGAAGTGCTGGATTTGGAGCTCATCAGATGGTTGACTTTATCATTGAGACGTCTAATTTCATCCTCCAAGTCCTGTCTGGCAAATTTACTCTGAGACACCTGTTCCCTCAGCCGATCCCTCTCAGCTTCAACAGCCTGGTCTTTCTCAACACGGACAACCTCTTTGTACACCGTTCTTTCACCAGACTTCTCTTTCTGCAGGATTTCAAGCTTTACAGTGGTGTTGCGGATGTCTCTCTCAAGACGCAGAATGTCGCTGGTTTCCTTATCCATGTCTGACCGCAAACCGCTTGTCATCCTCTCCAGTTTTGGATCTCTCTCAACTTTCAGTACCTCCTCCACAACTATACTTTCCTCAACAGGAGGTGGGGCATTTTCCAGCTGTGTGATGCGCAGTTGGATCTCCCTGAGCTCAGACTCAGCTTGAATTCTCTTCTGGCGCTCGTCGCTCTCTCTGAGGGTCCTCTGTTTGTCTTCCACCTTTGTTCTTAACTGTTGCAACTCTAAATCGACCTGACGCCGGGTCTTCACTTCGTCATCCAGGCTCCTGCTGAGCCTTTCGTGTTCCAGTACTTGCCGTGGATCCCTCTGTAAACGGACAATCTCCTGCACAACCACTTTCTCCTCTGGTTTCTGCCTCTCCAACAGGATGTATTTGTTTGCAGGTCAAACACCATTTCTTCAATGGAGCGACGCAGCTGGGCCTCTTCCCTCACATTCTTTCTCAGGCGGTCAGCTTCTTTCTCTAGCAGTGGATCAGGTTCATACTTAATGACTTCTCTGGTGACAAGTTTGGTCTCTACTTTGGATTTTTCAGCCTTCCATTCATCTCTGTCTCTCCTGAGTATTCTCACCTGCTCCTGGAGGGAGTTGTAAGTGGTGTGTAGATAGTTCACCTGATCATTTAGCCTTTGAATCTCTCTCTCATTTTCTGGACTTCTTTCTTCTTTAACTACTTCTTGGAGAACTTCCTTCAGTTCTACTTTGGGCTTCTCAGAACGAAGGACGTTCAGGTCAGTCGTGACCGTGGTGATCTCCCTGTCGAGATCAGAACGCTGCTCGCTGGAGTCTTGTATGTCTTTGCGGAGCCGCATTATCTCCACCTCTGTGTTTGGGTCAACCCGGTATATCTCATTAACAATTTCCTTCAGCTCAACTCTTGGTTTCCAGTCCTGAACTTCTCTGTAGCGGCTGTGGAGAGCCATCACTTCTTTGGACAAAGAGTTGTTTTCAATCCTTTCTTCCTCCAGGCCAGTTCGAATCTTCTTAGACTCGGTGATCAGGTCAGGGTCTTGTTCAACCTTTTTGACCTCTTTAGTAATGATCTTTGGCTGGATGTTAGGAATCAGCCTCTCGAGTGCATTAATCTGACTCCTTGTCTGGAAGATTTCATCGTTGATGAACTTGGTCTTGTTGCTCTCTTCAGAAATTTCGGTCTCAAATGATTGCACTGCTCTCAACATCTGTGCATCCTTTTCCACTTTAATCACTTCCTTCTTAACCACTCTTTCTTTGATGGGTGGTTTCTTCTGCTGGAGAATTGTGACTTCTGTTTTCATCTGAATCTGCGCCCCATCTTTCACTCGAATTTCATCTCTCATCCTTGATATTTCATCTCTCAGCTTAGCAGCTTCTACATCCAGCTGGGGATCTTTCTCAAACTCTGTCACCTCTCTAGTCACCAGTTTTGGTGGGGTGTTCTTGAGGGTGTCTGCCAGGATAGTGATTTTGTTGTTTATTACCTCGACCTCAGTCTGGGTGGTGCTACGCTTCAGAGACTCTTGGTGCAGTTTGCTCTGCAGATCAGCCAAATCACTTTCCAGTTTTGGTTCACGGTAGTAATGCAGTACTTCTTTCTCCTCAACGCGCTCCACTCCTCTGCGACTCTTCAGTGACAGCAGCCTGTCTTTGAAGGTTCTCAGGTTAATCTCAGTATGAGCTGTCCTGTCCTTCTCATCTTCCAGATCCTTAAACAGACTCTCTATCTCAAAAGCATTCCTCTGCTGGCTTTCAAGCTGCACTTGCTGCTGTGATGCCACTTGAACTTTCTCTTCATTCTGCAGGAGGAAAAGCAAATTATTTGAACATCAATGAAGTCATCACATGATTTGTGATGCAGCTTTAGTTGTTTAATAAAGAACATCAGTTACATTGAAAAGGTCATTTAAAGGGGAAAAAAGTTTTTTATTCAAGATATTTTTTCTTACCTGTAAAAGTAAGTTCTTAGCCAAGCCCATCTGTTTTTGCCGTTGGGTGTTTTCGGCCGTTGCCTCAGCATAACGGTTCACCAAATCTTTTTCCTGTAATTAACAATACATCAGTCACCTTGTTTTTTTAAATAAAAATAATGAATTTAGATTATGTTCAACGAAAGGAATGTTACCTCTTTCTGAACAGTATCAGAAAGTGCAAGCACACGAGGTTTCTTTGGAACAGTGGCACCAGCATCCTCAAGTGTACTGTTGTATTTGTCAACGTTGGTCTCGTACTCCTGCACAAATGTTCACAATTAAGTGAAGTTTTCAGTTTATGTAGTGTCATTTATGACTAATTTCTTAATTATTTTTTTCAGTAAAACGGCCATGAGTTTGAAAGGGAATCCATTTTATATCTGATTTTAAAGTTGTAGATTATTTATTTTCTATATATGACTCTAATCACCAATGAATTTAATAATTCATATCATTTGTTTTCATTTATTGCTATGCACTACAATTTGTTTGAGCCTTACATTGAGTAGATTCTGGACGTCCTGCGACAGGTCAGTCACTCTGTCAATGTCATCCTGCTTCCGCTTCAAGTCATCCGTCACCCTCTATGGGGAAAAGTTTAACAGACATTTAAGTTATGGATAACATCTGACATTTCATATAGTCAATTGCTATAGATTTATTGAGGATGAGAACTTATAAATCAATAAATCACTGACAAAGGGATTACGAGAAAGGGTTCCTCAGAGAAACAAGAAAAAGGACCCTCCACTATTCTGCATCGGATACAGTCATGAAGTCGGCAGACAGACTCACCTCTTGAGAGCTCTGCTTGGCAGCGATCTGAGACACATCATCGTTGGGGCTTATCTGGTTTGTTGGCAGATTGTTCAGGAAGGAGTTCAAGGATTTGCTTGTGCTCTGAAACTCCTGGTTCTTGGCTGCAGCCTCTTGTAAGATGTTTTCCCTGTGAGGAATATCACAGGTATAACAACTTAGCCCAATGCAATTAAAAATGTCTCTTTCTTAGTGGTAGTAAATGAGCAAAGCTTTGCAATCTAGTTATATGCATGCACCACAGGCTGCCTTTTTCACATTAAAGCTGAAGAGGAAAAACTATCTGCATTCTACAAAATAAAGCAACATTAGAAAAAAAATTAAAATCTAACTAAATATGTAAGTTATGTTTTTAATCATTGCTGTTGCTCAGGTTCATCTTGCGATATAAAGCCTCTGTTGAACTAATAAATGTCTGTGTCAGCAAACCTACTGACTTTCTAATTTAACTGAAGTGACTGAATGAGTGTATTCACAGTCTGGCTCTCACCTCTCCTTCAGCTGGTTGGCAACGTTTGTGTAACGGTTCTGCAGCTGCTTGACCTCTGTTTTCTGGCGCTGGATGTCGGGGCAGTACTCCTGGTATCCCTGCTGCAGAGAGCTGCACAGCTGCTCTGTCGTCTCCAGATCTTTGCTCAGCTTCTTCATGTCGTCCTGAGCCGCCACCACGGCCTTTCGCTGGTTCTGAATACAAGAGAAGAGACTTTCAATTTAACATGAATGTCACATCTAAGTTGTGTAAGAGAAAATTGGGCTTTGTGCGGCAGAGATAAGATTGTGAAGGAAAATCAGATTGCTTCACCTGAATGTCATTAGTGCGGGCTGGAATTGCATTTGGGGTGTCAGAGATGGGACCATCTTCACTCAGCTCTTTCTCAAACCCAGAAACAAGACCATCCACCTTCTTAATCTGATTCTCCAGGTTAAGAGATGAGTTTGCTCTGAAAGAAACAAATCAGTGTACTGACATTATCAAGACACATAAAGCAAAGCTACAAAGTGACAGGAGTGTGCTTTTTTTCATCATCTGAATCCTAAACAGTTTCTGGGCACATTTTTTTTGTGTGTGTGTTTTTTGCTTCTGTAACATTTTTCTTCACTTTTCACTATAATATGAAGTCCTGCACCTCATAGAAAGAGCACAACCATGGCTGACAGCAGAGAGACCTAAAAGAATGTCTTCTCTGCAGTAAGACACATCTTTAATGCAGTAAATCATAAAAGAGAACAAAATGAAAGTTTAATATCTTAGATTTTTTTATTTTACAAAGATTGAAAAACCTGGAATTAGCATGTATGACATTTTGTCAAGTGTTCACAGGAGTTACTGATACTGTAGAAACAATGGTGGCTCTACATGCAATAGATATTTTCTAATTTATACTTTTAATTAGTTTCTATACTTTTCCTATCTGCACTCATGTCAGTCATGGCCTCTTGGTAGTACACATAATGTTTTCTTCTTGTCTGTTTTCGGCAATTTTTAAAATTAGACATGCAAAATAAGGTGATTTTTATTGAAAAAAAATCACGATTTTAAGCTGAACCAAGCTGTTTTTCTTAATGGAATCGTGCATGATGAGTTCAAGGACTGTGAGAAAGTTGAAAATCTGACGATTCTTTCTATTTTGACTGATAAATGGTGTCATATTGTTGATTTATCTGAAAGATAAAATGCCTTTTTGGATTATCTTTTTGGATTTAGAGGATAAAATCTTATATTTTATTTTGTGCATTCTTTGTGAAAACTTTGCTAGACATTTTTTCATTATGACAAAACAATCCACCACCTCAAAATGTACACTTACTTCTTATTGAAGAGATCGGCAAGTTCAGCGATGCCGTCGTACTTGTTGTTGGCAGCACTGAGTTTGAGTGGCAGAGCAGACGACGTACCGCTCGGATCTTTAGAGAGTAGCGGCTGCAGGTCGGACTGTGCTGCCTGCCTCTGCTGCTCCAGAGCCTTCAGGGCTTTGGCAGCTTCCTGTAAAGGGTTAATGTAGATACTTTAGACACATCACAAAAAAAGCATCTGGGGTTACTCCTTTATCAATCTGTGATCTCCTATGATGTGAATTTGGCTTCAGAAGTTTCTCTGCAGTTTCTAGAATATCATCATTCTCCATCTGCTCATGCAAACAGCAGAGTGAAGAAGAACTAGATGGAAAGTATGAATGCATGTATGCTCAAACATGCAGGAGGATAATGACAGCTCATCATAGTAATATAAGAGGAAAGCAGCACATGTTTCATCATAGTTTTCAAAATTTGTGTGCTGTAAAATGTGTTGGTTACAGTTTGACAGGCCATTTCTAAATGTCACAGCATGTGTGTATTATAAGACGCTGCACAGCCGGTGTGTCATAATGAACATAAACTTAAAGCCATGGTATATAACATTTAAGAACTTAACACATTAGAGCTGATTGGTGCAGTGTTGATTTAAGTTTCTTCGTCTCACCTCCTGATCCTTCAGCCTCTTGGCCAGATCTCCGGCCGGATCACTGCGGTTCAGTGGAGCTCGCAGGCGACTCAGCATGCTCTCCTCAGCGTTGGCCAGGTCATCGTCCAGCTTGTCCAGCTGCTGAGCCAGAGCTGTGACTTTAGGGTCCACTGGGGCAGAAGAAACTGGTGCAGATTGAGGGAACAGAAAAGGTGGTTTATTGTTGATCTCACTGTGGCATTATGAAGACATAGACACTACTTATCTGAGTATATACAAACAATGACCATTTCTAATTAGGATAACTAAGGATTTAATTCAAAGACAACAAACCTGATTTCTGGGATCTGGAGACATCTGATTTGTGATTCTTCAGCGACGCTGCCAGAGCAGCTCTTCTCTTTTTGATGTCTGCTAGCTCAGTGCCCAAACTGATGAATTGCAAACATGCAAAGAGGGGAGACAGAAATGTTACTAGCATTAATCTTGCATTGGTGATTGTCGCTGCATAATGACACAACTTTGTATTACTTACAGATCCACTTTGTCAATGGCGTCTGGGTCAGGTGGTGGGATCTGGAAGCAAACTCCTGGGAAGGTCCTAGTTACCCCATCAGTGGAGATAACGTCCCAGTTCTCATTGTCTGAGTTTGATTTCAGGGTGAACTTGTCACCTCTTTTCAGAGAATCCTACATAACAGTGATGAAGAAATAACAAAATAAAATCTTTGCACTGAGGCCCAAGATTAAAACAGCTGAGCTGAAGCACCTCATCTGCTGATATTTCTAGATTTTTGTTTCGTTCAACAGCTGACAGGAGTTGAAGCTGCACCTTGTCTGTTTCCCAGTCACACAGCGACTCCACCGTGATGGGTCTGGTGGGGTTGGTGCGCCGTAGCTTCAAAGGAGCGATGGTAGTGCTGCGTCTCCTCAGGTCAGCCAGCAGCTGTTCGGAGTTTTGGACAGCTTTCTCCTCCGCCTGGTGGGAAACAAACACAGAGGAAAACATGTCTTATAATTAATCATGGCAACATGGCAGCAGGATGAAGATTCTACTGACGTTTACACTTTTATCTCTGTTTAGTGTTTCGACACATTTTGAAGAATCCATAATGCTCAGAAAGCATGAGATATCACACATGATGGCCCTAAATTTTGTGTTATCTTCTATTTAAACTACAGGAAATCTGCTGGTGTATGGCTCTATTTGCTTTTAAATGTGTACTGTACTATTTTTTGCAAGCTTATTGTGCTGTGCGTATTGATTTTAGGAGGTATTTAGTTTTCTTTTGTCTCTCGGGTTCATATTTTTTACCTTTTTCTACTCTTTAAAATTACTTTTACTCATTTACAGTTGATTTGTGTTCACATATGAACACACAAACTTTTGACAAACAGTAATGATGACACTAAAAATGGACGTATAATGTTTTGAAATGTACTTTTTCTGCTTCATATTAAACAAACGTTTTCTTTACTAATCATTAGATTTTCATAAAGCCCAAAGCATATCACATAGGCATATATTGTGTCATTTTTCGCCTTTTAGAGTTCACCTCTAAAAATTCTACTCTTTTCCAATTCTCTCATCTTTTCTTCAGTTAAGTGTTATTTTTCTCCCTTATATGACTGGATTCCTCTCTAACTCTTTCTCCTCTTTAGCTAAACTGGCTTTAAGTGGGGTTCAAGTTGAATTTCTTGTACATGTCTGTCCTTAGTGGGCTCTGCCTGTGTAAATATGACTCCTATATTACCTCGAGCTGCAGCAGCGTCTCTGAGTTGCTCTTCTTGCTGATGGACTTGGGGTCCAGGCTGTTGTTGAGTTTAGTCAGCGTCTCTGACAGCTGATCCGTGTCCATTTGGTACTGGAAAACGGCATCAGACAACGTTTTTTAATCACAAAATCTCAACATGGTGCATCAGAAAGAGACAAAAATGTGGTCATTTTCTCGCTCATGCTTACGAAACTGTAGTGTATTCGGACCAACCTTTTTATATTCCTCCACATTGTCCAGATGTGTCTCTTGGCAAATGCAGAGGTTGAGGAACTTCTGCCACTCGTTTCGTACACCATCTCTCTGAGCCTGGAAAAGTAACACAGAGAGGTAAACTGTATTGAAATGGCTTCCAGAACATAACTTTAACAGGATGAAGATGATGAAATGTTTGAAGTTACAGATTTGGGCTTTGTAAGTGTCTTCTGGGTCATGACAGCTACCTGAATCGTGGCAGCAGCTGGATGCTTCAGTTCAGTGAGTCTGTCTCCTTCATCCTGGACTTTGTTCACTTCACCTTCATGGGACAGCAGACTGTTGCTCTTGAAATTCTGATTGAGATCAAATCAAAGTTGTTTATGTGTTTGGTCATCCAAATACAGAAAAACACCTTCCATCGTTCTGGACGAGCCGCAACTCATCCTGACTGAGACTTCTAAGTTACCAGGAATTGTATTTATTTCACAGCACATCAGCTGTTACCTCATACTGCCGGCGGACATCAGGTGGATCTATCATGTGGTCGCTCCAGTCCTGCTTCTTGATCTTGTCCTGTTCTTCTCCCAGGAAGGCCAGTTCCTTGTCGCTGCCCTGCATGTATTCATACAGGCTGTTCAGGTAGTGACGACGCCACTTGGAGTTGTCCTGAGGAGAAAATAAAACCGAATAAGTCAAAATGAAACTCAAACGAAAATGTGTGTTTCATTTGAAAATTTTATTGACTAATACACCAAATTAAAGCAGTAAATCTGAGACACCTAATGGAAAAAAGAGCATCTGTATCATACTAATCTGAAATAATCAGGTGCACATCAGAGAAAATATAATGGTTGCTTATGGGGGCAGATACGTTGTTTGTGAAAACTTTCTGTCAAATTTGATGCTAATGTTTCGGAATTGTGTCTGATACAGCTGGTAAAGATGAAAAAACCCACATTGTGACAGAGCATGAGCCTATTTTTGAGATATTAAACTGTTTAAAAAGCATAAAAAATACAACTAAAATTTGTTCTCTTGTTTTATAACAAACTTTTGGGGGGTTCAGAGACGTCTCTGCAGCTAGATTTTCATTCTGAAGTCAGTTTCTGTCAGATTAAACCACATGTAGACTTGAGATTGTAAATGCATATTGTAATATCTTTAACATTTATTGAGCAGCGGATGTTTAAAATGTTTTTTTAAAGAAGAAAAAAGAAAGAAACACTTGCCACTTTTTACAATGGACTTTTTTTTCTATTTCTGGGTTCCTGTATCTGATCAAATTGCAATGAACCGTGTCACCAGAAACAAATGCAAACCAGGTACATGACTGCCTCCATAAGCCTAATGATAGGTATGCAGTGTTTCTAAATATCCATTCTAAATTTGATCAGTCCCTCTGTAAACGTGGCTGAGACTTGATAAATGATCCCCTGATGACTAATATTTTGGATTCTCGGTTTTCTTGAGGAAGAAATTTTAAAAAGGTGGAGAAATTTAAATAATCACTTCAACTGACATGAAAGTGTCTTTTTTTGTTTTGTTCCAATGAAATATTTTAATTCATTCCCTATATAGTTTTTGATAACTAAAAAAAATAAAGCCTGCAAATGCTGTTTTCACATGTGAACAAACAAACTCACCATCAGATTATTGTACTGTTTCTTCAGGGCTGTGTAGTTCTCCTAAAAGACAAAGCAGTAGCATGCATTGTGAGCTGATTTTTAATTCAGATTAAAGATGGAAGGCACTGAATGCAAAGTGCTCTTCTGATGTGAAAACATCCAGAACATCATGTGAATGTGTTCTCATCATGTTCACCTTGCTGCCGGCGGAGCTGACACAGAGCTGCGAGTTGTAGGCCTCGATCTCTTTGTGCAGGATGTTGTGGGCGGCGATCTGCTTCTTCAGGTCTGCCATGGTAGGGCCGTACTCCTCCGCATTCACCTTTTTCTGAGAGCGTCAGATGAGAGAGGTGTACAGTTAGTGGTATGTTGAGGATAAATAACCATTAAAGGGCAGGCCCGACAAGCTCAGGCGTTCTTTAATTAGTTGTAATCACTCAACACTCTGTGATGAGTTTATTGAAGGTGGCGAGACACCATAAAGCAAAGCTGGTTGGCAGATACACTCTGTTACTGTTTATAAGGCATCCTCAAGTATGTAGGGCAGAAATGAAGTGACAGTAATCTGTTACAGCCTCTTTAAAATGAACAAGTCAAGGCTCAAACAAACAAAGAGACCAGCAATATGAACTGGACACAGGCACTGCAGGTGAATTGGTGAAGGAAAAACGTCAAACTTTATTTACCTATAAGTGAACTAATCAGGGTAGAAATAACGGTAAACGGAAAAGGGCTGTAGCTGCAGGCCAAAAGAAACAAAAGAGGGGTGGTGAACGTGGCTAACCCCGCAATGGAAAGAACGAAAGGAAAACGGCGAAAACAGGACTACCAGCAACTACAGCCAAACTAAAACAACAAAACCCAGCAATCTAAACATGCATGGGGGAAGAAAGAATCAAATCCCTGAAATGAAAAAAACTCATGGTTAATCCCCAAAAAGAAAGTTTGCAAACACACACAAAAAGCCCCTCACGCGTTTGTCTGGGGAGGACATGTGGCTTTGTGATGCTCATATCTCTGCTCTGACTGCTGCTCTCTAGTGCCTCCCTAAATACCCTCCTCCTCCCTAAGTGCACTCAGGTGTGCTGTAGTTGCACAGGTAAAGGGACGAGGGAGATCAGAGAGAGCAAGGAGAGAGGCAGCAGCCAGCCCCACGTAACATAACCCATTAATCTGTCTGTGCATTTTTGAGCTCAAAATACTGTAAAGATGGTTAATTTTACCATGACGGTATAACTCCTGGCATTAGGACTGTTTTGGGCCTTGAAAACCAGTTTGCTGCTGCTATACCCGCCCCTTTCAGGAAGAATACTCTCTGCCAGAGCTGGGTGACTATTGGTTAGTTCGGTCTGGTTTAAATTTGTACTCAGTAGTAAAGCTGGGAGGCTCGAGGAATGGTAGGAGTAAACCTCTTTATATCTTACCAGCTTTTGTTTCACATTTAACAACCACAAAACACAAAATGAATGGATTTTCACCATAAAAGACCTTTGGACAATAACTGTAAATCATCCTGTGCCTGTCATTACCGGCCTATTATCCTACCCTGTCTGTGGATTTCTACTTCAAGCCCTTCAGTTATTACGAGATACTTAAGTCACAAATATATAAATATAAATAATAGTAATATTCTACAATGTCAGGGCATGACCTTTTTTAAGAAATGGTACTTGAATGGAAGAAAGTCGTGCATTTTTCTTCGATTATTGTCAGCTGCACATGAATACACATTTGGTGGCGCAGCAGGACGATATATATAGATCAAATTAAAATAAAACAGCAGCATTCATCACAACGAAGGAGCATAACTGTAAGAAAAATCTAAAACACTGCAGACGTTATCCTTTAAGCTCAAAGATTAATATCAAATATTGGCATTCAAAGACATTTTAAGCTTTAAGATTAAGAGCCAAATGCTCAGACAGTGTTACTGCACTTACTTGCTTATCATTTAAAACAGGCCCCCAGTCAATTCTGGGCATCAGCGACACATCATCAATCTGCTCGTAGATGTCTCTGTAGAAGGCACAATCCTTCAGCCAACGCTCGTGAAGTAGGATGACACTGGAGACACAAAAAAACAGAAAGCTGAGGTTAATATTTGAGGAAAAGGTTCATTATTAGAGAAAACCAATAAATGAGCCACTGAAATGAGAACGTCAAAAGAATAAATGCAAGCAAAATATAAACTGAAACAGGCCCCAGAAGTGACCTCAGAAGAAATCCGCCTGCTGTATTCTGCTACATATGTTTTGATCTCTGCTCTTGAAGCCTCAGAAAACCTCTGTGCAACTACATAGTGGCCTCTCTGTGTTGCATTGATTTATTCATTCCGTATCAACTCACTCGCTCTCTATTTCTCTGGCTTGCGGGTGTTTGAGCTTCTTGGTTTTGTCGACATCCAAGAAAAGGTCCTTCAGCAGACCCTCAGCGTCACCCAGCTTAACTGAGACTTCATTCTGATGCTCAAAGGTTAGGTCTTTCTTCTCATTTTCAGCATCCTGGTGGAAGCGAGCAAAAGGAAAGTTTTTTTTGTGTGATGCTTCAGGCAAATTAAAGATGAAAGGATGTCAGAGCACCAGTGTGTCTGTTCTCACCACAGCTAGCCGCTCCTCAGCTCGGAGGATGTCTTTCTCCACCTGGTCGGCATTCTTTTGCATCTGGGCGATCAGCAAGGCCAAGTTGCTGGCTTGGGACCTGCAGAGGGAGGAGAAGGGTTCGAAAAAAGGTCACAGATGAAACCACAAACACAGATCAACTCAGAAATAATCCAGAACTGCTTCAGTCCGAGGCGCAGATTTCAAAAGACACGGCAGTTTCTAATGACAGCAGATTTTCTTGATAAAATTCCTCTGTTGAGGTGAGAGCAGAGGTGGAAGTATGTGATCAGTGCTGTTTGTCTGCTGTTTGGCAGTTTGTGGGCAAGATTACACAAGAACTCCTGGGCTGAATTTCATGAAAAATGGCAGGCAAAAAGATCTGTCACAGGAGTAGGGTTAGATCTGGACTTTTTTCTGGCCATTTTAGTTTGAATATTGGTTCATGAAAGTACTACCAGAACTTAAATGAACTTCTGTAAGGCAGCGAGCAAGATTTTATCAAAGATCTGGGCTTCCATAAGAAAGGAAATCAAATTCCATATCAGGTGAGGAAAAGGAAAATGCTTAATTTCGCTTTCTCATACCATCAAAAATACATTTTTTATGAACAGAAGAAAAACAATTTGTGTGGATTTGTGGCCACATTTCACATCAGCATGTGAGCTAAAAACAACAAAGTTAACTCGTAAATTATTTCCATCATCAAAGATCTGCAGAGAGATATTATCATCCTGTGTGTTCAGTAAGGTGATGGGTCACGGTGAGGATGTTTCCACCTGTGAAGCCACACCCGAGACGTTCCTTAAATTCTAACCATTCTCCAGCAGTTGACTGTTCCTGTCCCTCCCTGTGTCGCTGTTTGAGCTGCTCTCTGGTAATGCCACTCAGTGTTTGGCTGAGAAATGTAAAGTGATGCCTCGGGCAGACAAAAGGAAGGAGGAGATCCTGCCGCTGGCAACAAGAGATAAACTACACCCAGATAACTAAAAATGGGGCCAAGTTGTGGTTTTGGAGCCAAAAATGCTAAACAAATGAGGGCTTTCTGGTAACTAAACCACCAGGGTCTGAATAAACAAGGAGCTAGTGATTGATTCAGGTGATTAGATGAAAGTATTTGCATACAGTCATAGAAACTGTGCAGATATGTTTGTGACAAATTGGCACAAAGCTCACACACAGCAGAGCTTTTTGTCTGTCGTTGCACTTACAGCCAGTTCAGTTTCCTCCAGCAGGTGCAGAACAGCATCTCAAACGCTGAATATTTTAGGTAATATGCTTTATGGTTTCAAAAAGTCAACATTAAAAGGTTTCTTATAAATGTGCAAGTGCATAAAAATATCTGTAATTTTTTTTTTTTTTGCCACAAAGTAATTCCCCTGCATGCAGCCTTTCAGTGCCAGGGCTGGAAAATTACTTGACATTTTCTTTCGCAAAAGCCTTAAACACCGAGAAATATCTTCATATTATGCAGCATATATTTTTTACAGTCTGCTCCACATCAGTTGGGAAAATAGAGTGAAATCACAGCTGTGTAAATTGAGACACAAAACTCCAGTAAGGCCCTTTTTACTGACATGTAACGGATTATCCTAAATGTGGGAAGACATTTTATTTGCTAAACCTTTTAATGTGTATGAAATGGTGCACGATGCATCCAGATTGTTTCCATTTGATGATGGTACATTTGTGGGAAAAAAAAGCTTAGAATTCTTTGGTCTGAATGCAAAATCTATGCAGAAATGGGGGCTTGGGTGCAGAAATTTAAGCTACTTATCAAATGATCAAAAAAGAGGAGCTTGGTGAAAGCTTGTCTGACAGTTTTTCTCTTTGATAGAAATCTTGTGAATAACTTTTAGGAAAACCAGGAGTGTTTAGGAGGACTGTGAAAAGCAGTATCACTATATAATAGCCCTCGATTTTTAATCATTTCTCCACATCCAAGGCTGATACAAGCTCTTTTCATGTCCACTTTGAGCTATCCTTGACTGCTCCGTGATGCTGAAGCTTCTAAGGGACACTAAATATATCTGAATAAAAATTAAAAGTTTTCTTTCGAGGCTCCTCCTAAACACAGGCATAATACAGGAAAACAGAAGCGCAGTGTAAAAAGCATGAACTGAACAGCTGGAACAAGCAGATACACTCAGACGGTGAGGAATGAAATGATTGTGAAATGAATAGTGAACATATTTTTGGGGATACTCCCTGACATGCTTGCTGCAATAATGCTGATGTGTAACACCGATCCAAAGAATGCTGATGATGCATCCAACACCTCGCCACTTAACTTGGCCTGCATACCAAAGGGGTTTACAAAGATGTGGCTTCCAGGGGAGAAAACAAGCAAACGTCAACTGAGACAGATTTACGGCAGCCCCCACACAGCTCCTGGGTGATGGAGCGACAGGAATGAGGAGACGAGATCCTCCTCCTGATCTCATCTGGTTCTGCAGCCGCTCTCACAATAACCTCCCTGTTGCTGCTCACTCAGCAGGAAATGCAGGACACACGAGTACTATTTCTTAGCCTTTCCATCGTCTTAGCCGAAGAAACGAGCTGTTTAAATTTACAGAAGAACAGAAAGTATGAATGCAGGTATTGTAGATAGAGTAGTTGGAGACATCTCTCTCTGCTGGTAGGTAGAAAAAATGAAAGAATAATGGTTCATGTTGGACGTTTTACTGATTTTCTCTTGTAAAGGGATTTTTTCACGCAAATTTGATACTTTTCACTTACTTCCAGGTAAAAAAAAACTATGAATGGCTCAGTTTTTTTTTAGTTTACTTACTAAATCCTACAGACTCTAAAGATCTGAGTTTGCCTTCTTGTCCTTAAATCTTTTCAGTTGTTTTGCAGGTGCATACTGAAACTTTCTTTCAGTGTAGTGAATATACTGACAAATATTGACAACTTCTTATGAGAACCAATGTGTGGTTGGGGAGGGAGCAAAGGTTTGTCTGTCTCCTTCACTTGAGCTGTCAAAAGCACATTTTTCACTCATTCTTGGTTTACAAGGAGCTGAATGACAGGTCACACCCATACTTAGCCTAGGATACATACGTCTACATCCAGCCTGTGCTCTTTTATGAGGCAGTGGTCTGAGTTTTGCTTAATGTGCCTCCTGAGTGGGTGTTTTGTTGGCAGGTGACTTGATTTTGTGGTGATCTGAGTTTTGGGTACTTTAGAAGCCTTAAGAAGCTGCTGCCTGTGTGGTTAATAGGTAAAAATGAGGGTTTTTTTTGTTTTTTTGTGTAAAATGAGCTAAATTCCAACTTTTCCAAGTTTCCAAATTTGAACAAATCAAAATATAATTTATTAAAAACTGCTCAACACATAATTGTTTCGTGTTTTTTTTTCATTTGTGGATGACAATAAGACTAAATTGCTAGCAGCTATGACCAATTTGGCTTGAAAGTGGGATAACTGGATAACCCACATAATTTAGAAGGGTTTGCCAGCATTTCTTTTTGTGTCAGTTAGTTGCAAGATCACAAAAGCTTGTAGCACAATCACTCCTTGATTGGGTGAACCTCTCCGTTTTCCTCCCACCTCAGTTCATACTGTAAAATTTGAAGAAAAAATTGTTGAAATACGGGGGGTTGAAGGCAGCTGAGAGTCTGATTAATCTGCTGTCATTCCTCTTAATGTCTAAAGTGAAAATGCTGTTTGTAGCATGTTTAACAAAATGACTACCACAGCAAAGAAATAGACTTTGAAGGTTGAAGCCTTGTGACATCTTCAGTGCCGATAATAGATCACTGCTTCACCAACAATATGATACAACTAACTAATCACTTCAGCAGGATGGTTGATGAGAGATATTCAGTCATCAGTCAGTCATATTTCCGTCACTTTTGAGGTCATTTAGACCTGATCTTAACGACTACTTTCTTAACCTTTGCGATAACAGACGTTGTCATAATAAAGAGTTATGAGGGCTTTCTTTTTGTCCTCTAACAGAGGTTGAGTCACCACAATGATACAATATTAACTGTGCTATGTTCCAATAAGATGAGTAGTACACACAAACACACCACTAGGATCTGCTCTTTACCTGTCCACCTGCTGAAATTAGATTCTTTCTCCTAGATTAGAAAGTGACTGTGGTTGTGGTTTTACTCTGAAACTAAAACAAGTGATTAGCTCTTTTGATCACTGAATAATCATTTAGGTCATTTACAAAGAAATAAAAAAGACATTTGCAGGCTTGTGTTTCTAAAATATGAATTTTGGCCTAAAATGTCACTTTGGGGGCTCTGATTTGGATTTTACTGACATGTCACAGACTAAACAATTAACCAATTATTTGGGGATGGAAACAACGGCTGGTCCTGCGTCACACCATCATGAACGGCTATGAACCAACGCCCACATCAGAGAAAGAAACCAGCTTAGCAGTTCACAGGGCAGAGACAAGGTGAAACCACAGGCTGGTCGCTACCCAACAGTGGAATCAGTGTTGTGACATCGGACAAGAACAAAAAGGTGAAACTATTAGTCAGTTTGGCTGCTAAATGTAAGGCTCCTTCTGTCAGCTGACATGCAGGCAGCTCCGTCACGTATTGTATGTTTAAAAATGGATTTAAAGACATTATGTCAATGAAATCACTTCAAGTCAAATCAGGACAGCCTGCCCTCAAATGCAGCAACATTAAAAACACAGTTTTGAGATATTAAGTGTGGTAACTTTAATGTGTACATTCGTGAATAAAGATTCCTTTTTTGTCTGCCTTTCTTTGAGTTTATGGCTGAGCACATATCATTCACCAAATTCAGATTATTATTAGACTTTGATGCAGAATTTCAGCAGTATTCTAAGAATCACATATTTCTACATTTCTACATCTGACAGGACGTGTTAAACCTGAGAGAACAGCAGCTCTCTGATAACTATTTTATACAAATATCCAGTAATAGAATCACCAGCCCTGCCAGTATTTGTGCTTGAGAAGCAACAAAAGCTTTATTTTTCACTTTCTTTCACTCTGACTTCTACACATAAACATATTTTGACTTGTTGCACCTGTTGCATTGAAGGACATCATCCCAGCTCATGTTTACAAGGTAAACCTGGCCTCGGGCTCCGTTAGCAGCTCTCACGGGATTAACTCTGACATATCTGAGCTCTTGCAGTGAGTAAAGACCTTCGCCTCAGCACTCATCAATTTCCAAACAGCCATAATGTAACATGAGGGGAATCACAACACACTCAGAGAAAGAGGGCAGGAAACATGACACAGTTCTCGACTGTGGAAGAACAGGAGGAGGAGGAACATGACCGAGATAACGGTGTCACTGCACACATGCTTTCATTCAGGGTACAAAAATATTTTAAAAAAGCACTCACTTGCTGATCTTGCCCGAGAGCTTGATCGTTCCGTCTTTGTTTTCCTTTTTCTTAAACATCTTGGAGGAGGTCAAGCAGAGCTCCCCTGCGCAAAAATCTCACCCTCTCGCTCTTACTCCTTCTTGGTCTCTGTCTTCCTCACCCTGTGGCTCCCACTTTGTGTCTCCTCTAACTTTGGTTTCCTCTCACACACACCCAGACACACACACTCATGTCACCGCCGTGTTTAACACCAGCAGCTCCTCCCAGACAGGTTAACAGGAGTGTCAACGCCCAGACATCCACCTTGTAGAGGAGGACCGGACCGACCTGTTCCCTGCACTCTCCCTCCCTTCCACCTTCAGCCCGGCCCTTCCTTTTCAGTGGGGCCCTGACTCAGTCTTGTGTAGGAGACATCAGGGGCCCTCAAAACGCCAGGGACGTGTGATTCATTGGTTTGGAAGGACACTGGGTTCCTGCAACAAAGCATGTTTTCTTTGTATAAATAGAGATCACTAATGAATACACGTGAGAAAATCCAATTAAAAGCAACGAATGAGTCCAAATCTGGCAAATAATTGGTTTAACATGGAGCTAAAATTTTCCCTGGTGGTGTAGGATGATTTGTTGGATATTTTTCCCTATCTCATTTTGTCTGTTTTTTTATATTTCTGGTCATGTCTCTGCCATCACTGTCCCAAAAAGACATCACTGTGAATCACAGACTGAAAGTACATAAATTGACTCCCAAATTGATAATTCAAAATATACTATGCAAACTGGAGTTGCAATGGACTTCACAAAAGAAGAGCACCAAAAACACACTTAAAATATAATGAAATCTTTTAAATGAGCAATAATAAAACATTATTAAGAAATTAAATTTTTGACAAATGTCAGTTTGTACAGGTGGGTTTTAGCAGCTTGTTGAACTGACTGAGCTTTTCTGACTGTAAGGGAGATCTTGCTCCACAACACTGAAGCTAAAAGTGTAAAAGCATGCTTCTCCTTTGTTTTAAGCCTGGACAGTGGAGTTCTTGACAGAAACTCATTCTCTCATATGGGTAAAAAATAAAAAGTTCCAAGATCATGCAAAGAATTCAAAGAAATAAACAGAACATGTCGTGAAAAAGGGCCCTCTCTGCCAAGTATTTGTGAGTGCACGAGCTGCTGAGTTTTTAATTAACTATAAAGGGACAATTGCTGCATTATGAAGAGAAGTGAATAATAAACTGGAGTTTGAACAGCTTCCAGATTTCTGGCCGGGTGCTTCATGTTGATTGCTAGTGGTCCAAGGTAGGAGGTGATACAGTCTGACCAACTGCCAGGACTTCAGTCTTATCTGTGTTAAGTTGTGGGAAATTAGAAGTCATCCAGTTCTTCAGTGCAGCAAGGAAATATGGCGGAGAACCTACATTTTCTGGGCTAAAAAAGACATAAACTTATGACATAACAGGCAGGATAACGGTGAATAATATCTCTAAGGAACAACAGATGTAAACTGAACAAAATAGGGCTGAGGATGGAGCCCTGTGGGACGCCATGTGACACAAGCTCAGTTCAAGAAGTGAAGTTGCTAACAGAAGCTTGGAAAACACATTTTGATTAGTTTGATAAAAACTGCTTCAGAGCAGTTTCACTCGTTTCCTGAGTCTGCTGACAGAATGGTCAGCTTACCAGAGTCCACATTAACTGAAGTGTCATTTGATTCTGTGTGCAGAGCTCTTTCTAAAAACTAGAATGGAGGTTGTCAAACATGTTTTAAATACATCTTTCCGATTGTTTCTAAAAGACATTCAGGAGCCACCTTTCAACTGTGTAACCAAAGCTAATTTGGATTTAGGACAGTAGTTTTGGGGAAGAGTTGCATCTAAATCAGGATACAGTGTTTAAAATAGTGCAGGACCAAACCAGGAAAAAGTGACTCATTCATAAGGTTAAGACGATTCAAGGTGGTGACTCTCAGAGCCTCTCTGAGCAACTTGGGAGGGAGAATAATCACATTTACAAACAGTAAAACCAATCATGTTATTTTTAGACTTTGGTGCCAAATTTTAGCATATCCTTTTTAAGTGCATATGTACATATTTCTACATTTTTAACTGCAAAAACCTGACAGGACACATGAACTTTGGAGGAAAACTGCTGATCGACTATTACTTCATACAAATACCCAGAAATATCCACAAATATAGCCACTAGCATGAATATTTTGCAAGCGATTGAAGGTTTAAATCCTGGTTTACCTCTGGGAAAACTTTGTGCTTGAGAAGAAAATTTAAAAAAAAGAAAATTATATTTTACTTTCTGTCACTTTGACCTGCAGTTGTAAACTCAGTCCTGGACCAGACCACATTAAAGATTTATTCACAAGTCTAAGAAGGCAGAGGTGATGACTCCTAAAACCTCTTTGAACAGCTCGGGAGGAAAAATCTCAGACTTACAAACAGTAAAACTAATCATGTTGCATTTTCTCTCATTTCTTATCCTTGCTTTTGTGTTTGAATCCCTGATTTCTTCTTCTTTTATCATTCAAAGTTCAAATCCACCCTCACTCTGACACCCTCAGTCACGGCTCAGATAAACTGTGAGCTACAAACACCAACACACAGTGTGTACAGTCAACAACGGAACAACCGGAGACGAGGAGTGTTACATAACGTCTTCATATGGAGGTACATGTCATAATGTTAGCGACTGGACGCGGCTCCATACATTGCAAACTCTCCATGTGCAGCACCTACAGACGTGCACATCTTTCGGAATCAGGGCGTCTCTCTGCAGCATATCAACAATAGGAAACCATGGTGAGGAATGCAGCGGGGCAGCTTTCTTTACAGCTGAGCAGCGAGAGCACACATTTTTGATTGGTCCAGTCATACAGTGTTTCTCTCTCTGGGTGCGTCCACCTGTCTGGAAAAACAGATACTCTTTCCGTTGCTCAGGTACAGGTTATATTGTGGTTGTTCCAAAGTGACAACCTGTTGGAATATTTTATCCAACTGGAAATGTTTTTGTGGAAAAAACTTTCTTTTAATAAACAAATTTGGACATGAAAAATAGAAATGTAATTTTGAGAACTTTAGCTATCTTGGAGGGAGGAGATACTTTCTGACACCAACATTTTCTGTCAAAATAAGACACTGAGCAAGGCACTGAATCCCATAATAGACTGTTTTAGAGAACAGTTAAGGAAAATGTTAAGCTATGCTGGGGCCCAAAAGATGGAAAAATGAGAGAATAATTCATTCTGAAGGGGGCATAAAAGTCCAAAAAATGTAAACCTCATGATGAAAAGCATCATCAAAGTCATCAGGATTCATGATCTGAACCAAAGCAGCAACAGAGATGAGGTTGTAACGCTGCTCTCAGACCATTCAGGGAGTCAGAGGTCCCTGAAGTGGCTGGGTCTCGTACCTGCTGTGCTTCAAACAGCATCAAACGCATCCTCAGGCTCATTTTAATCATTTTGTTGGCAGCTTAAACATGGCAACTATGTATTTGCATATCTCCACATTCCTAACAGTTCAATTGAGAGGAAACAGGGTGTGTCGGCCTCTTTCACTGAGTGACATACTGCACGGTTGTCTGGATGTTTTACAAAAGCTGCGGTACTTCTACTGAACCTTGGACTTAATCACCTGAGCAGACGTAGCATACTGTACATTCTATGGGACAAAGTTATTTAACAAATGCAGATTTTTCAAAGGGAATAACCTCTTATTTCTTGCCACCTCATTACAGTAAAATAGAGACGTTAATAAACCGCACAAACATGGACTTATCTCTGGTTTCTTCCTACATATTTAGCTCGCATGTCTTCAGCCCATCCAGGCAGAGCACATTTCTGTGTCTTCTGGAGCGACGAAGGAATCCTTTAAAGGCCGGTGATGACAGGAGGCAGATAAGACATCAAACAGAGATGTCATGTATGTGGGGAAGAGAAGGACGATTTATTTAATTAAATATCGTCAATGTTGAAATGCAGAGAGAGAAAAGAAATGCCTGGCAGGTGGATGGCAACAAACACACCTATGTAATCATTCAAACTTGTGAACATGTGTGTACAAAAAGTAAACCTAAACACACTCACACACCTCACTCAGGCATCCCACACACTCCCACTCACACACCCACACCTTGACAGAGGCAGAGACACACACGTCTGACACAACTTTCTACAGACACACATCTTTTTACATGCGAAATTTTCACAATGTTTTTACATTAATTGTATGTTGCCTTTTTTTTTTTTTTTTTTTTAAATGCAGTTACATTTTTTCCTGTTGGTTTTGGAACAATTTAATGTATTTTTATTTTTATTACAATTTCTCTGTTTGGCTAAGTTACAAATATTATGCAGTAAAGTATCAATTTACCTAGTGACTGTAATAAAAAAAAAAAAACAAAATTACAATATTTCTACTATATTTCAATCAACAAAAAAATTAGTTTACAGATATTCCTGCGATATGAAAGAATATAGCAGCATACATATATTTTACAGATTTTACTTGTTCTGTTAAATTACATATAATAGAATCACTGAAAAAAGGAATTAACATGTTGACTGTAAAGCAACCCCCCCAAAAAACAAATAGCAGTCCAAAACTGTAAATAAGGTCCACATCAAAAATCTGTATTTCTTTATAGATAGTAATTTGTTCTCTCTTTAACAACACACTTTTTGTACTGTGTTTATATCAATAAAAAGATTTTACAGATATTGTAAGAAGAATTATGTATATTAAGGACAGAAAAAGGTCACCATTATTTACTGTTGTTTTACATTTTTTTTATTAAACATTAACTTAAAACATTTTCAAAAAATCTGTATGAAATTACATGTTAACTGCAAACATAGTTAACTCGCTTTGAACATCATCAACTGTAACATTAGACTAGTTTTACTGTATTTACAGAAACAAATGACTCCATGTTTTGTGAATTTATCGATATCTAGTGAACTCACAGAAGTATTAATTTATATGTGAACCATATAAAAGTAAACGGCCAGAAGTGTCAAGACCACATCAAAAATGACTGTAATTTATCCTTTAAGAATGTGACCACAAAATAAGATTTTTTTTTGTATTTAAATCAGCTAAAAAATAACTCTATTGTACAGATATCTGCAGCTATGTTCACACTTTGAACATTTCAGGATTCTAGTTTTATACTGTATGATCTCTGGCACCTATAACATCATTTAGCAGAATTTCTGTTGACAATATAACAAACCCCGAAATGACACATCAGGTTTATTCAAGTTCTGGAATCATGAGACGTATACTTAACTTAGTCCCCACTGAGGACACAAACAACAATACAACAAGTGATTGGTGCAAATATTTTTAATCATATACCTGGAAACTAAAAGAAATCACACATTCTCATCATTTATGTTCTCTTTCTGCATGTTTCCAGCAACTTCTAGTCATCACTAAACGGTTTTCCAGGTTAACGGAGGCAAAACGCCGAAGCTGCTCCAGCACATCCATCTTAAATCATTAACATAAAACACTGAGTGGAAGAAAACAAAAAAGACAGATAAAAATAAGTAAGCAAAACAGATAAATGGATGCGAGTGGGTGAGTTACAAACATACAGTCCTCTAGTTTCACCAGGTGTCACAGGAAAACCAGGTCCCTAAAAGCACAGAGGAAACTCAGCTTTGGTGTGGAAAGAAGACATGATTCTGAGTTTTAACAGGTAAACAATGGATGAGGATTTTTCTAGCATTACTGTCTATCCACAGACGTGTAACTTTGCGATGAAAGCACTTTAGTCCGACCAGAGACAAAGAAAACAGGCGTGGTGGTGTGACAAATGAAAAGCTGCTAAAAACTCCTTCAGTGTCTGAACTTCTATGGCTGTCTTTTACAAATAAAAATACATCCGGGTGAAAACAAGACAGGAATTAATTAGTCTGATGAGCTGCACTTTTCCAGCAGGAACTTCTGCACAAAGCCTTCAAAATAAGAGCTCAGTTGGACCCTTTTCTGACAAGTTTAAAGCCAAATGCCAAAGTACAACAAACATTTGCCAGTTTATTAGGAAGCTAAACAATCCTACAAAGAGTTCTACTTTGATGAAAACTAATTTATGTTGCTGAGTTGTACAGAGTAAAACTGAACGGTGTTTCTATCATTTTGCACACTCTGCTTGTATCAGTGAGATAATCTAAATAAACACTGTGATTCTATCCAACAGCTCCACAAACAGTAAATCAGCAGCTCTATAAAACAATAAAAACTTAACACCAGAAATGATAAAATATGAAATCCTTCATGAAGGAGGGTTTACTGCAGGACTGCTGCATTCGATTTAACTTTGATCTTAGTTTAACCTAATAAAGAGCGTAGACAGTAACCGACAGACAAAGTAAAGACACTGGACTCTACAGCTTTTCTTTTTTTAAAGAAGAAAAATATCTTAAAGAGTGATTCTTGGCTTTGTCAGTCATCCTTCTGTTGTCTGTTCTTGAAGTCAGAGCCTGGGTTTTAGAGAGGCCTTGGTAAAATGACTGATTACAAGATGTAAAACAGTAGAATGACTGTTTTACATCTTGGCTTTGGATGTAAAAAACATCTAAAGCCAATAACAAAAATCACTGATAAGAAACAGCAAACAAAGCATCGTTCTTTTCGTGTTTTCAAACAGCATACCACCATATCCAGTTTAGTGTTGCATCACTGCTGATCCTCTATCTTTTATCCTGAGCTGTCTGCAAGCAGTTCCTGTAAAACATCTGTCAGGAATAAAAGGTGTTCATACTGAAGGTTTGAATCACATATTGAACTGGTCAAAGCATGATGATTAATAAAATCCCTCAGTTGGACTTCATCAAACTACTGGTTGAAGGATTATTTATAGTAATTCATGAAAGGTGCTGAGATAAAATAAATTTTCTAAATTTTAGGTTTAACAAAGCAGAAAATGTCACGAGGGAAAAAAGGCGACAAAACTACATGAAGGCGATTCCATAACAGTGTAAAAAGGGAGAAAAAGAAGCCAAAATGGCTTTGGTTACTTGATGAGATTTTGAGATTGACAACTTGGCTGTAACTTTCAATGCCACGGCATGGCAACTGTAAAAGTTGAAGGCGCAGACATCTCCAAAGTTCAAATCAAGGAGAGAGCCTGCATGTGAGTCACCTACACATCCTGATGGTTCTACTAAAGTTGACAGGTGGACTTTGAATCACACTGCTACTTGAAATTGTTCTAATTACTGACTCTATAATTTAACCTTGACGATTAGATTCCCCCTGCCTTCTTCAGGACTAAAAACTCCACCCATCTTGCACTTAGGCACCAAAAATCAAAAAGAACTGAAATGACTAACAACTGATCCAAGTCTTGTTGGTTGTGATGAACTCAGCCTTGCGGCTCTCCTGTGGAGGTCAGAACCTGTGGTTTGGTTTAGCTGCCAAAGCCAAAGATGCCCTTAATGTAGCCGGTGAGGCCGCCCTTGCCCTTCTGCTCCACCTTATCATCCAGCGGTGGGAAGGCCACGTGGTTGAGAGCAAGGTCAAAGAACAGAGGCTTGCAGGGGATCGGCTGGAAGTCAGGGGGGAACTGGACCAGATTGGGCTGCTTTCCTACCAGAGTGGGGTCGAGGCGGAACGTCTCCAGGCGCTCACTGAGGGGCTGCAGGAACGAGGAGTCACAGTATGAGCTGACTTTAATCAGAGATAACTGAAAGTTTATGTAAATGATAATAGGAAAGCAAGTGGCCTTGTTTGTAGGAGAAAAAGTGAAAAACAAGAGATTAGCCTCCAGAAACCATAGACTGTTGTGTTTAGTTAGCTCGTTCTTCCGTCTGTTAAATCTAGTCCCAAATTCTCAAGAAACATTTCATCCTCTATCCATCCTCTATACACCACTTTATCCTCATTAGGGTCGCTGGGGGTGCTGGAGCCTATCCCAGCTGACTGGGGCGAAGGCAGGGGACACCCTCATAAAATAGATAAATTATTTTCTTGTCCAGACATAAATGAGAACTTTAAGAACACTTTCACATCTCAGTGTTACTGATAAGGAGCTGTAGCCAGCAGGCGATTAGCATAATTATTTTTTAGAACAACCAGACATGCAGAAATGAGAAGTTGCTTTAGTTGTAGTTAAGAGCCGCAGCATTTATCTTATTGGTGCAGAATGTCTGTTGGTTTTCTCATCTTACCGTGTTGTCCTTGACCTGCTGCTGTGAAGGAACCTCAGCAGTTTCATCAGTGTCTGAAACACAAACATGTTTCCTCAGCATTGCATTACGTAACCAAGAAGAACAGGAAAGCACAAGGCCTAATGGTAAAAATGAATAATTTAAAAGGTCCTCTCACCTAAAATGGCAGCAGCTTGAAGTGAGTATTTCTCAGCATTGACCTCAGCAATGAGCTCCTGGACATCAGGGAGGTCCTGCAGACATTCATGATTAATATTAACAATCATGTATTGTGATAATTTGTGGGAGGGAACAGATCTACGGTGTGTTTGTGGGTTCGTACCAACCTTGAGGCTGTTGTTGAAGCTCTTGGCCTTCGACTGGACCTCCTTGGCGTATTTCAGCACCCTCTCATAGAGCACCAGCGCCTCACTCCACTTCTTCACCAGCACATAGGACTGGGCTATAAAGAAACACCTGCAATGGGGAGAGGGAAGGACCACATTGACAGGATGAGTGTGTATTTATGTATCAAACAACTACACAGTTTCACTAGGAAACACACACACAAAAAAAAAAAAAATCAGCAAATTTATCAATTATTGGAGGCAGAAGAAAGTCAGATCTTCAACTTTCTGTCAGTGATTAAATTACTGATCTGTGACATTTCATTTGGTCTGGACACATCACCAAATCTAAGCCTAAAATTTTTAATTGTATTTCATCAAAATCACTTTATTCTACATGTCTCATTAAAATCTGCCAAAAATAAACACTTAGGCCAACCAGACTGTCAAAAAACCCAGAAAATTCTGACTCAGTTGTGACCAACAGTCACGTAAAAAATATTCATGTTTTGATGTAAGGAGTGAAATATCTACATCATGTAGAGTCACATTTATTCCCATCCACTATCGGTAGCATCCAGGGACACTTTGAAACACGCTGGACATGTTGAAACCAGGTTTTGTGATTTTTTTTTTTATGTAAAAGGAATAATCAAAGGAATTCTATTTTTGCTTTTTCGTTTTCTATGATTTGTGGAATTATAATTGTGTTGTACTGTAAAAATAAATAAATAAAGATTAAAGAGTTCTCTCTACTCCTAGCCATGGTTGTGCTGTTTACAAAGAGGTGCAGGACTTTAAATAGCCTTTAAAGTTAGCCAATTGAGGAAAAATGTGACAGGAACAAAAAAAATTAGTAAATGCTTTAGGTTTGGAGGGTAATCTAAATAATGCTGAGACAGAGACACACTGTAGGAGCATGAACGTCAGACATATTTTAGACTTCATCACCAACAGACTCATCGATAAAATCCTTGCAGCTTGTTGCACTAGTTGAATGTAGTTCTTGATATGAAAATGCAGGCAGCACTTATAAAAACCTAAAACGTCTAACCTGTAGGCCTTGTACACCAGCGTCTTGAGGGACACCTCCTTCTGGAAGGTGTGGTCATCCTCCAGACCCTGCAGGGTGGAGAGCTCAGCCAGGCTCTGTGGTCGACCAACAGAGGAGGGTGGAGGAGAGAGAGACGAACAGGAAGGGAAGGGTGACAGGTGATGAGACAAGCAGATTAAACAGGTTAAAAAGCACTTCCTTTCACTGCTGACAACATCAAACGTATGACAGTATTTTTGTGTCACTGAAAACTAGCAAACTGGGATGCAATTTTTAAATAATTATGCTAACTAAATTACACACACGATGGTGTGAAGAGAAAGCAGCGATCTTTGTACGTAACAACAATAAATACAGTCAAAACTTCATAATAATATATATATATATTAAATCACACCATATTTATTGTGTAGATATTTACCTGCAGGATGATGTCGTAGAGGCGGATGAGATCCTGGGGACGGGGCCCCCTCTTGGTCTCGTCGGTCTCAGGTTCCTTCAGTTTGGCCTGCAGAGTATGAGCCATGCTCTCATTCCTCTTCACCAGCGTACACAGCTTGATGTAGGTCAGGTAGCTGAGAGGAGGGCAGCAGCACATTTAGGGTTGACTTATTGATTAAAGGACGTCGTGTCACTACAGGCTTCATTAACTAATCTCTACAAAGGAAAAAGATTTTGTTTCTCGTAACTTTTGAGATGTAACGGTCACAAATTACACGACTTATACATTCTCTATGAGTTGTCTTGTGCGTGGCCCAGATTATACATTCAGCTGTTTTGTACTAAAGTGCCAGACAGTTCCTGATTTCAGCTTCTCAAAACGGATGATTTGCTGCTTTTCTTGAACTCGGTAGACTGGACACCTTTGAGAATTACAACGCTAACAGACTGAAACAAGGAAGGGAGGGAGGCAAATTATAATGTTCACTAATGACACATATTTTACAGCCAGAACATATGAGAAAATAACTGGCAGATGGATCAGGCATAATAATAACTATTAGTTGCATCCCTGGACTGTCACTGCTGAATGTCACACTTTCTCAAGAGAGTGTCTGAGCCCAACATTTACAAGCACAAATGCACATCTTGATGTAATTCTAAGTTTCATTTTATCTTTACCTGTGCAGGAACTGCAGGTTGGACACCTTCCCACTGTCACCATCAGAGCTCCTCTCTCGCTGCTTCTACAAAAGACAAGTAATATTCTTGTAAGACTTCTTTTACGTTCTTGTTACAACTTCAACAAGCCTCACTGTCCACAAGCTGTAAATAAAACTGAGTGACTCGCGAGTGGACATCTGGGTCATTCAAAGTCCTCACAACAACTCCATGTCTACTTCATAACCAGGCGCATCTTACCGCCTCGCTCTTCATTTCCTCTCTCACAGCTTGAATGGTGTCTCTACACTCGGCCAGCAGAGTCTCATACAGATGCTCTTTGGTCTCCTCATTAGCTGTCTGCACAACACAAACACGGATTAAGATCGACAGCAAATACTTGGGACAGCACAAATTTAAAGATTGGGATGCAAGACGTTTATGAAAGTAGGTCATTAAAATGCATCAATTCAACTGGAACAGCATCAGTTTATTAAAGCAAACCAAAGCAGAAATGTACTTAATATGAATCAGTAACAACGTGCTCCACTTTTAAAGGTTTGTACCGGCAGTGACGCTAATCTATCAGATCAGGTCAGTGAATCTTTAATATTTATATGTCTTAATACTACTAGGAAGTCATCATACAAATACAAGCATTTCATGTATTTACAACTTATAGTACTTAGAAAGAGCAACAGTTAAAGCAGGAATGTGACTGTGGCAAACCGGGGGAGAGACGCAGGTATGTGGTCGGGCAGGTTGCTGAGACATTCCTCCACATAACTCATCAGCAATTAGATAGCAGAGTTTCAGGGTTCAGATCTTTGTGAATGACAGGATTGTTCTTCACCTCACCTTCTTTGACACACTAATACAATAGGCCTGTGTTACTCTGAAATATTCTCAGAAATCGGCATCACGTATTCTGCTCACATTTAAAAGAGGCCATGTGGGAATACAGTAAATGACTCACTATACAGGATTCAGGATATAGTTTAAAACTCTTCAGTTTTTCTGCAGATTACATTATTGCCCCACTTTTACCTTTAAAAAGGGAAGAAAACCCTTAAAGAGCAACACAGTGGAGGAACATTACTAGAAAATTCCTCATAGTGATAATAGATGACGGCTTATGAGGCTGTGCTCATCCACCCAGATGAATGATGTTACTAAACGCTACACACTTGTGCCAACACCCTGGAAGGGCCTGACATGACCAGCTCAACCTGTCCGGTACCTCTGTTGTTCAGAAGGAGGGCTGGGTGGATAAACTGATTAGAGGATGGACTGATGTTTCGCCAAACAAAGTGTTTCCTGTCCCCAGAGGCCAAGAACTGAAGATGAGGTACAGCACACAGAACTAAAAGTGCCCATGTGACACACTGACTCACCATTGTGTAACCAACAAAAAGATGACTGTGATAGTTATCGGTAGCTTTAGAGTGCATAAAACACATTCAGCCACAGACACCATTAGCCTAACAACAATCTGTACCTACAGCTGGGTCCCAAAGGGGTCCATATGAAACCGAGCAGTGTTCAGACTTGATAATGCTGATCTGTCCACAAAGACCTGCTGGGTGTTGTCCTGTATTCATGTGTGGGTTGAAATGCACAGAATGCAGTCGTGTGATGAGAGAGGCTGCATGCCAGAGACCTGAGTGGCTGTGGGTGTGATAGGTGTGTCCACAGGGTGTGTCGAGTCTTCAAGCACAAGAAAACCGGACAAATGAGTTGTGGTGACAGTGAGGGGACATGTGGCGCTGTAAAGAGGACAGTGCCACCTACTGTAACTCTAAGGAACTGTACGGACGGTTGTAAACAAACAAGTGTGTTCACAATCAAAAAGATTTTAAACTTTTTGGATGTAAAGCTTTGTCCTGCTTGTGGAGCAGCTGTAGGGCTCCAGTTTTGGACCCTTTGGCAACTGTGACTGACAGAACGTCTTCTTCATTGGCTCTGTCAGCTTCCCTGCCTGTTACGTGAAACAATCAATTTAGTCATTATGTGTTGCAAATATGGATCAGTCTACAGCTGATTATTCAAAAAAAAAAAACTAAATGTGGAGAGGAGGAGGCTGGTGGAGAGGGAGGTGCACTGACTCAGATACACCTGATAATGAGTGCAGGTGAATGCAGGGAGATACTGAATGAGATAAAAAAGAAAAATACCACACTACATTCAATCCCAGTGGCTAACATAGCACTAGGGCTGCACAAATTCAACAAATAATGATCACAGTCACAATTTTGGGCTGCCAAAATTTAATGAACACGATCGACTGCCATTTTGACGTTTAAAATGTGCTTCACTGAAAGAAAACTAGGCTTGTAGGAGGCCATATTTTTTATGTTGCCACAAGCATTTCAACACTTGGTTTTTAGCTTGGATGAATCTAAAATGCCTTAATACACTGCGCATAAATAGTTTCTGGGTCACACATCTGTCTGAGGTGCATATGCTGCAGACTAGAGGCTTCTCTTCTGTAAACAGTTTATAGGAGTGATATCAGACAACCTCATGGAAAAAGTGGTGACCAAATAATACACTGTTAAATTAAAAGCATTGAGTCACTGTCTAACTCTACTTCAATGCAAAACAAAAGTGGTATTTTTCCAAGATATTTCTGACAGGAAAGACAGACATCACACACACACAGACCAAGGATGGGAAAGGAAATGCAACAAAAATGTGACTTCATGGTTGTGTAAGTGCATGGAGAGCAACAAGACAAGCAACAACCAGCTCTATTTGAGGGCGTCTGCATAAGCTGACATGTTTACACATTTGTCCAACTGGTGATGCAGCCATGCTTATGTGGAAAATACATTTCTGGCTGTAGAGTGTTTTTAAATCATGACATGTAATTGTATGAGTAGCTGCTAACAACATGGGGCTTCACATCGAGGGCCACGTAGTCTGTTTATTCCCTTAAAAAAGACAGGAACGAGTGAATTACTGACCTGAGCGATGGCAGCTTCGTTGTCTGCCAGACCCAACAGGAAGATACGGGCCTTATCGATCTTCACCGGCACCGATCGTCCTCGCCACTCCACCTCACTCATGGTGGCTGCCTGCTTGGTTCTTGCTTGAGTGATCAGGGCCTGAGGAGCGAAAAAAAAGTCGAACAACTTTGTTGGATACACAAGACACCTTTGGAGTCTTTTTTTTTTTTTTTTTAAATCAGCAGCAATTAGTACTTTTATGTAGAACACATGTACTTCTTGCCTCTTGAATTAATGAAGTTATTATTAGGCATTAAAAACTGGTTCATATGATGCACTATATGGTATATATGATGCATAGTCATGAATACCAAACTGCTGCATGCTCACCTCCAGTTTCTCAGCCATCATCCCTCCTCCTCCACCAGTCAGTCTCATCTGCATCAAGTCATTAATGGCATTCTGGTCACCTGCAGTCAGATAGCAAAACTCAGTTAATCAGTCTGCATGATGGAGGGGAGCTCTGGAGTATATACAGCGTGTGAACAAAACGTCAGGAAGGAAACTGAGGAGAACAGCTCAGGTGCTCACCGATGTTGTAAGCACAGTAGCGGATGTTTGGCGATATCTCATCTACACGCTGACGATACAAAACTGCCAGCTCCTCAGTAAATGCACTGGCCAGTTTCTCATAGATGGTCCTGACAAGACAGAGAGTTGATAAATAAATCATACATGACAACGCAGTGACCGAACATACATCCACTTATTTTGCCACAGTATTGGAAAACTGCAGGAATATCAAAACTCACTTGCACTTGTTGAAAGCTTCCATAGCAAGCTTCCACTCCTGCAGCTCAAAATCCACCATACCAGTGAGGTATGCAGTGTAGGCCTGAAGTAAAACAAAACAGTCATAATTGCTGTAGGACCCCCTGTTTATTTCCCCTGTGATGCCACTTATCAATGATAGACATTTGTTTCATGTAAAGAAACAGAGAAGCTGTGAGATGACATGAGAAGGGTTGCCCTGTATGCTAAACACCCACACGTGTCCCTAAAAGCAGATTGAAAATGAACCGCTCTTATGTACCTGTGCCTCCAGCTTCGTCTTAGCATCAACACGGGGGCTTTCGCAGAGCTTCTCCAGCTTCTCACTGTGCTTGGCAGCCTTGCGTAGTCGAGCCAACAGGTGAAAGCGTTTACGTGGCTCTGTGTTAGCCTCCTGCTTCAGCTGCATGGCGTAGCTCCACGCACGCTCTGCCTCCATCAAAACCAGCAAAAGGTACCTGACGAGGGGGAGGCAGTCACATCAAGTGTTTGCTAGTATATCTGACGGGACACAATCACTGAATCACTGCGAGGTCTGGTTCAGTTCTGTGGTTTAACTGCGATATTATGCATCAACCAGGATGCAGATTCATGTCTTATGTATAAGCAACAAGCTACTACATTCTTTAACACTATTTACTGTACATAAAGCACCTCCATAAAAATTGTTTCGTTCACTGCACATGAACATTTCCTAACCTGTTGTCAGAAAGCATTTCAACCGTCACTTTCTTCCCAACAAACTTGTGCCGGTTTCCCATCTTGAAACCAAGAGTCTTGCGTAGCCGACGCAGTCTGCGGGAGCAGTATCCTCTGGAAATACACGACAAAACAGTAAATTAATATGCAAACATGCGATTTAATTTCAGCATTTTCTTTGAAAAGTTATTAAACTATACAGTCTTTCAAACACTGGTTGATATTTGAGCTGCTTCAACACAACTAAAGCAGTGACAAGGTTTGTAAAATATGCATTGACACAATCTGAGCCAAATATACACAATACCATCTATGACATAACCCTGCAATTTTCTTTACAGTTGCAAAAATAAATTGATAATTTGTTAATGATTAAATTAACAGTCAATTCAAAACTGTATTATTCTTTGGATTGCAGACAAAAAAAAATTGAGAAGGTATCTTTAGATTTGCGAAACGCTAACTGACATTTTTATCCATTTTCTGAATTTTTTAGATCAAAGAACTAATTAACTCATTGAGAAAAAAAAAACAGATAAGTGGACAATGAAAATATCTCTTAATTGCAGCTTTAATGCTTAGAATGTGTAGACTTTCTTAACATCATCTGAAAGTCAATTATTCAATTATGGGTTTATGTCTAAGGCCTCACATACAGTCAGTGTGGAGGACAAAACTGCATATTATAGACTTCTTAAGATACACTGTAAGTCATAGCTGTTGTATTTGATTGCAGAAGACAATGAATACAAGACTACTTAGAAATAGAAGACAGAACACAATACTGATTCTTAGAACCCTGCAGTGGTTTCTGGTTAAATACAGAATTTGATTCAGGGCCCTATGTTTTGTCTGCAAGTCTCTGAATGGTCTGGGCCCAAATATATATCAGGGATACGTTTGCGGAGTATAAGCCTGGAAGGTCTTCAAGATCTGCAGGGACAGATCAGTCAGTGTATCCAGAGTGGAGACCAGACACTGATATTATAATGATATTAATCATTACGCTGTCTGCTGCTGGAACCAGCTCCTCTTGGAAATTAGATTTGCCATTAAAAAACAACAACAAAGCTACAGACAGTTCTTTTTCCACTGCTGTCACTGAATCACTTATATTTTTGGGCAGTCTGGCCTGAACTGCTTTTACTTTTTTTTTTTTAAAATTTGTCTGCACTTTTATTTATTTATGTTAATTCTTATCTCTATTTTTCATGCATATATTATTTTTTACTTACTATATTTCTTATTTTTTACCCTCTTCTGTGGTTTAATCAATCAGATTTAAGTATTCTATAAAAAATTGTGCACTTTACACAATTTGTCTGGACTGTTTTTTTATTTTGCTGTTATTTTTGTATAATAAAGTGCTACATAAATAAATCTATAAGATACTATACTCTACTATCAAAATTATTCACTGGGCACTTCTTTACACTTTCACAATACATACAGGTTCTTCTCAATGTGTCGGTAAATGTGGTGTCCATAATAATTACTATAACACACATATGCCACTGATAGAAGCTGAGTGTCAGTTCATGCAAAAACTTAAGAGATGTGTGCTATAAACTTATTTTAAACTGAGGAAAAATGTGCAGATTTCTGTGGGATAGCACTGCAGAAGTTCACCACAGAGATTTATAGCTCAGCTATGATCAGCATCAGTATAATGAATCATAGATGACAGTTCACCTGTATCTCTGGTAGTCTCCATGCCTGAGGCCATGCTGCTGCTGGGACTCCTTGATGATTTGCAGGACTGTGGATCATTGTTAAGGTACAACGCTATCTGCACCGTCACATCATAAGACTTAAAGGTAAAATTAGTTACTCAAATGCAAATATGAATGTCAGTCATGTTAGCAATAGCTGAACGAACTCTCTGACTGTAGCACTGTGATGTGTTTTAGTGTCAGTGCAGCTGTAAATTCAGTTACAGGTAAACACATTAACATGGCTACAGCAAAACCTAATAACTAGCATTCTTAGCTTACTTCACACATAAAAAAACTGAGCGCCAATGCTTGTAAATCAGCGTTTCATGCATACTACTAACAGCCTGATTCAGTATGACACGTCGCCTAATAGCGCTAGCTAACGTTATCTTCTAACCGAACTAGCTAACAAGCTAACGTTAGCTTCTGACAGTAAAACAGGTTCGCTGAGTATAAAGCAAAAAACCGACACTGCACAGTTCATGCTGTGAAGGATACTTTCCAGTCCAAGTCCTCCATCTGGTAAATTTTCTTTGTTTTCGTCCGTGAGTGAAACTTTGCCTTCGTTTTGCTTGTCTGCGGCCATCTCTGAGTGCTAACAGCTAAGCGGCGCACACACACATGCTCAGTCAGAGGTGCAGCCAGCGACCAATGACGACGCAGGGAGGGGCAACGCAGCAAATATCGCGAGATCAGGCTTGTAACTCACACAGCAAGTTTATCTCAAAGTAGTTCTTTTAAGAACAACAACAAAAAAACATTCTGGCTTCAACCTCAGGAGAACAAGTGTCACAAGTATCATTAGCACACAACAATGCAGACACGAAAGAGATATTTAGCATATTTTAATAGAAAATGAGACACAAATAAACATTTATTCAAAAACTTTCTTCAGTGTGACTGCCAATGTCTAAACAGATATATTTCCACATCTCTGCACTGAATCTACTAAAAGGAGCCTGTAGGATGACTGAGTCGCGTAAGTTATGCCTGGTAATAACCGTAGAGTACATGCACAGTGAGAGTCTGCACATCTCATTCCAAAACAGCCTTTATGATGAGGTTGACACATACCCAAACACGTAAACATCCACAACCTTGTGTTCAATCAGGGAAGAGTTATTTTGATTAATCTGCACATGGAAATCCCTGACATGCAGTATTTTCCACGTAGAAGGGATACACAATTGAGGCAGCAAGATATTAAATGTCCTTTTTGGTGAAAAATGAAAGTATATTCAAATGTCGGCTGCAGAGATGTATTTGGACAGAAAGTTCCTGATCTCAGAGATGTGCATGGTCTCTTTGATGGTCGTGTCTCTGCTGCGGACCTGAAGAAGGCCGCTCTCCAACGTGTTCTCACTGATCACCATGGAGAAGAGAACTCCCATTTCATCATACCTGCAGCGCATCAACAAAGAAACACATATAACCCAAAGGAAAAGAAATACCACTTATTTTCTCTTGAAGATATTTTTGATGATGTGTTTATGAGCTTGTTCAGAAAGTGCAGCACCAAGACATTGAGAGCATTTACTTGGCATTCAGCTGCTCCATTGATGTTGGCACAGTATTTAGATATCCAGGCCATGCAGAGATCTTAGCTTCCAGGAATTCCTGCAGAAGACCTTCACAAACCTACAGAATATTAAAATATTCATTGATCAATTTTGACAAATGACCATACAGTAAAGACATTTGATTGAATAGTCTACTCCAGTCACTTGAAAAGTCTCAAATCAGTCTCACATCTCTGCTGACTCTATCTTGCAATGTGCATTTACTCAAATGTAATCAAGTCGATTTTAAAAATCTCTCTACTCTAAATACATGTTTCTCTTACCCGTCTCAGCTCCACAGTCGCTCCTCTACCGATGTCTAGAGCCACTTTAACAGGGGCCAAGACTGGATGCAACTTCAGAACCTGAAATCAACAGTGAACTAAAACTCAGACACATAGATCACAGCACAAAAGAGAGACCAGAGAGTGTGATGTGAGCTGCAGAGCACAGTCACCTTTCTGTGCTGCAGCCTCTGTTTGCTGTCTTCTCTCTTCAGCTGCTGGAGGGAGCTGGACAGAAACGCCATCACGCCACGGTCCATGTTCCCGGTCACTGAGACAACATGAGGAACTGACTTTCGTGCGTCACGACTCTGAAACAAATTAAGGAGGGGCAGATAAAACTTCATGTGATTACACCCAAGAAAAACAACAACAGGAGGGAATTGCTGCTTGTAGTCTTGTCATTAGATCTGACAGTTTCAATACACTGAAGATCTTTACATAAAGTGTACTTTAGTCTAACTGTGTGAAAGTCTAAACATAAGTGCACTAAAGCTTCGTTCAACAGGAATTAAATAGGCTTAAGGCCATTTTCACTGCAGACATTTTGACTTGGTGCTTCAGGTGAAACTAACTTTAAAGCTGACTCAGTTTAACTGAAGTGTTTCCATAACCATCCTGGACTTCACCAGAGGTCTGTAACTGCAATGCTTATTGGAAAGCAACCATTATTGACTGAGTGCACCTGTGCAGAGGCAGCTCAACAACTTCAATATGACAGATAGCACCAACAACACATACAAACCCCCCCCCCCACTAAATAGAAGATGGAGACAGACCTGTAGTTTGGAGCGGACTCCCTTGTGTGTGTGCAGCAGCTCGGAGCTTCCTCGACTCCACAGAGTCTCCAGCACCTCCTGTCCCCACGGGAAATTATAGATGATCCTCACACCACGAGATGCTGGCTCTTCAAGCTCCTCCTCCAGGACCTCACTGCTGCTGAAGTCGGACGGTGACAAAGCAAACTAAATAAATGCAGATTAAAAGAAAAGACAGAGCAAAGGGGAAGTCATGAACTGATATGATTTAATATTAATGATGTGCTTCTCAACTATGCAGCCAACATTATCCTCATGGTTCTTTCCATCTCTGTGTTCACCACTGAAAGTCAATGACTGAATTTCAAAATCATCAGCAGGTTTCTGGGAACAAATTTAAAGTTTAGGTGGAGTTACAAAAATATAAGGGAACACATCTTTCAGTAATCACAATAAATACGAAGGACGGTTAAGGTTGCTCACTGATAAACACACTGTGGGGAACATCTCTTATTACATTTATGACATTTTTCTTTCTTGTACATTTTCTTCTTTTTAAGGTAAAGTAAGATACAATACAACTTCTAATTATACAAACAGACTTATGTCAGCTCTGTTTTTCTTGTGTACACCAATTATTCTTATTTTAACATGACTTCTTCAGATTTCTGAGGCATTTCCTCTTGAATACTGACTTTCCTCCACCACTTCAGCCTCTGGCGCGTCCAGTGATCCAGCCACTGAGAAGAGGTGCGAGTTGAGCAGAACCACACCAGAGAAGTTTGGGTGACCTCAGCTGGGCTGAAGGAAAAAAAGAGAGCAAGAGAAGTCAAAATTTTCAGCAAGTTGGAGTTAGAAGATGGTTGGTCAATATGCAGAATGCCTACAAGAAGTTATTTCTGCAGGTGCCCCCGTAGCTCCACAGGTTGAGTAAGCGACCCATTAACAAGGGCTTTGGTCCCCGATGCAGTCCGACCCATTAAAATTTACCGCATGTCTTTCCCCCACTCTTCTCCCTACATTCCCAGTCTCTCTCTCCACTGTGCACTATAATAAAGGCAAAAAAATAACCTAAAAAAAAAAGAAGTTACTTCTGCAAAACGTGCTCCTGAGGCTGAGGGTATACTCACTTTTACAACAGAACATTACAACTGCTGATATTTATGTTGATTAAAATATTGATAATGCAAAATTTCCTTGTGGTGTTTAATGCATCACCTCTAACTGTTTCAAAGAGGATGAGTCCCAATAAAAAAAGAAAACAAGAGTATATAAAATGCAAAGAAAACCAGGTGGTAATAAAGTCCTGAGATAAATCTAATCAGTTAACAAAAGTAAAATGTCTGTGATGGTGGACTTATGTTAACTTACCTAGTATAATACAAATTCCATCTAGAAAATCTGCAGCAATGACAAAGATTTGTGTACATATTATGGTACACAAGTATATGTAGACACATACATTCACACAGATCACAGGCAACAGATGAAGCCTCACCAACCAGAGCCACCAGAAGGCTGCAAACACAGACCCATCTCAGCCAGTCCAAACGGTAGCTTCCTATTCACCAGCTCCATCGAGGGGACAAACTGCTCCAAGGCACCTGAAAACAAACCACAACACATGAGAGCCATCAGGACGTTACTGCGACAAAATGTGTGATGAGAAACTTAAGAGCTGATGCTATTGTAGTTCATTAAATACTGATTTTGTACTCCAACCCTGAACATTTTTATTACACGTTGAGGATATGTTGTGTTTATCCCATAACAAACTTTGAATAGTGCAATACTTGTTTGAAATCAGTTGTTCATATGCTGACAAGTGACAACATCTGAACTAATATATTTTTCTGTTTAGCTGACTTTGAGGACTTCATTGCATTGACATCAGTCTTTCATGTTGAAATCCAAATATTTTCCTTCATGATTTCATTGGCACGGTATCCTAAATTCACTTTGCTAACAGACGAAACAAGCTTATCAGGAAACCAATTCTGTTCTGGGAGTGGAGCTGGAGTCTTTGGTGGAGGTGTCAGAGAGGAAGATGCTGAGGAAATTACTCAGTATTATAAACGTCAACGTCTCTCATCCCCTGCAGTCACACTGGAGTCACATCAGAGCAGCTTCAGGGGACTGAGACCACCGAAATGCAGCACAGAACGCCACAGGAGGTCTTTTCTACAGTCAAACTGTATAAATCCTAACTCTTCACTGCCTTACCTGCAGTGTGTGAGGGAGAAATTTGACAACAAGCACTGCTTCCAGTAGACCACACATAGAAACACTTCCATATTTCACTCTGATGTAATATCAAACCATTCAAACCTGTATGTTCTGAATACTTCATGCATTTGAAAACTCTGTGCAATTACTTTTCTACATAAACAAAAATGTGTGCAATACCAGTATTTTCCTACACATAGAATAATTCTGTACAATATTGTTACTTTTCAATCTGTACAGTATCTAAATTTCTACATCTGTACAACATCAGCATTACTCAGATGTATTTCTATTTTTATTTATAGATTGTTGCACTGTCCTCATTGCTGTTACAACACTGCAGTTTCCTCTCTGTGGGATTATTATTATTTTTTTTATTAAGGACACCTACCAGTGGACAATAATTACTTTCTCAATCATACATACTTAATAAATGTTTAAAAAGGATGTGTAATATTCAATAATAATGTGCAATATTACTTGACTACTTCACTGTCGATTACTTTTAGTTAGGTTACTTACATTTTTAGAAATACATTGATTTTTTTTAATGTCACTGGTAATCAGTTAAGCACTGCATTGACTATCATGCTATTATATTTTTTTCTAAGACATATCAGGCAGAAGAATTTCCTTCAGGATTAATCCTATTCAATATATCACTACTGTGATATGTTATGTGGACTACCTTGAAGTAAGTTTGTTCTCACAGATGGGGACCTCTCCAGGAGCCTGTGCACCTCCTGGATGAGTTGCTCTTTGCTCAGCTCCTGCTGGTCAAGTATTTGTCTTAAAAGTTCAGATTCAACCATCCTCAGCTGCCCTCCTCCATCTGCAGCTCTGTCGCTGCTGCTGCTCAGAGTGTTTACCCCAAACACCTGAGCTCTGGACCGGGTCACAGAGTGCCACCACTGGTCCAGCAGGTTCCTCCTCAGCTCCGTGCCCAGAGGCCCATAGTTGCAGTACATCCCCCGCTGGAACAGCTCCACGTTAGTCTGTCCGGGGGAAACATAGTGTCTGTCCACGCAGAGCTGCAGCAGCGTCCTGACCTGGTCCATGCTCTCAGCGGAGGATGAAGAGCAGCATCTCCTGGTGCAGGGTTTGGTTTTTATTGCGGATAAACGCCTTGGCAGGACGCGTCTAACACAGTTAATTAACATTATGCTGACAGATGTAACATCTTGTAAGCAATAATAAAAGAAGTTAATTGTAAACAGCTTCCACAGTCAATGAAAACATTTTGCTGAGCTCTTATTGATGGCACATTTTAACTAACCTGGCTAACAGCTACAGATACGTAACGAAAATGTTAGCGGCTGTCGGTGCATTTAAGAGTCGCTACAGTTTCTTACTGTCACACAGTTATTGTTCAATTATAACACCTTTGGAAACTTTGAAATCCACTTGAATTAAATAACAGACGTACAAAAGTTGCGTGTGAGCCGTGACCCGGAAGTTAAACGCGTACATCCGGGTTACAAAGCATGTCACGTGGTACAGTCCGTTTTTTTAAACTTACAAATACTTAAACGTATTTTACATTCGGTTACATTCAAATGAGAGCCTTGCATTTACTAATATATTTCTAGTCAACCAGAGCAAAAAACAATGTGTCAGTGAAATCAACTTGATACACTTTTCATTTATACAAAAGTACAATATACTAATATTTCTCAAAATATTGACATCTTTTTAATAATTTTAAAAGTACTGCTAAAATATGCACTACAGTTTAATCTCCGTTGTCTAGTATAAAATACAAGTAAGAAAATACTTTTTTTTTCTTTCTTACACACATGCATATATATATATATATATATATATATATATATGTTTTAATTGTTTCCTGCAAAAAATAATAGATTTTTTCTGAACTCGCAAAGTGAAATTATTGTATTGTAACCAAAATAAAAATAATCATCATCAATAAATAATTGCTTCAAACAGTATAAAAATAAATAAGTAGTTTTTACTTGTAGAATGTTAAGTCTTATTAAAAATTGTACACCAGCATCTCTGAAAATCCTGTGGTCACAATGTAAAACTACAGCCTTTAACACCAGTAATATTTTAGTATGCACATGGAGTTCAGGTTGTGGCCTTAAAGACAGAAGCTCAAAGACATCTAGAAATTGCAGCAGCCATGTTGTGCAGTAACATGAGCTTAGTTTTCATTTCTGTGCTGCATAATTTATTACAAGTTAGCTCAAAATTGTCATGTCGTGCTAAATGTTGCTTCGTTCATTTTCTTTGCTTCAGTTTGCAACTTGAGACATATTGTTGCAGCTGACAAAAGGTTGTGGCTCCAAAAATCTACGGCTTGCAGCCGCCATAGTGTGCAAAAAATCTATGGCTTGCAGCCGCCATAGTGTGCAAAAATATCTGCATTGTTCTGATTTCTGTGCTGCAGTTTTTTGTTTTACAAGTCATCTCACCACTTATTTGCCACAGAAAGTGTTATTTTCTCTGCTTCTTCTGCAACAATTAAGGTTCCTTATATATGATTTAAAAATAAGTAATTCCTGACACCGTTTTAAGGTTCAGATCTACATCAGAACAAAGAGATCTCTCCAACCCCCCCCCCCACACACACACACACACACAAAAAAAACAGCACGTTTCCTCATTGTCTTATTTTTATTTAAAAGGGCCACACGCGCCCTTTTTATATGATCTTCATAACATCACTTTAAACATACCACAAACTGAAAACACTGGATTACCTAGTAAAAATAAATTACTGAGGAATGTAACAAAAAAACAGTCAAGGAAAAAGTGCAGCAATCATGGTTGCACTATAGGAGATGCGTCTCCACTTAATGCACGGGGCTTACTCAACAATTCAAACCCTGCTGTAAGCAAAACAAAGTTAAACAGTACAAAGGATAATAATTTTAATAATAACCATACTGTAAGATTTCAAGACTGAACGAAAATCATGTTGGTTCCATATATTGTGTGTATATCTACTGTGGGAAGGGTGGTGGCATGGGGTAGGGCACCATTGGTGGTGGGGGTGGAGGCTGCTGGGCCTGTGGTGGCGGCGGCTGAGAGTTGAATGGGAATGGCGGGTGGTTCATGCCGTTCTGAGCGGCCCTCTGCATGGCCCCGAACTGAGGGGGGCCCTGGAAGCTTTGGTTACCAAAGGCACCCACCTGGTTTGCTGGAGCACCGAAATTACCCTGTCCGTTGCTGTTGCCATAGTTGTTGTTGCCATAGCTACCACTAGAGTTGCCACTGTTGCCTCCATAGCTGCCTCCATTTTGGGCCTTACTGCCACCAAAGGCACTCTTTGGCCCACTGCCAAACCCTCTATCACTGTCCCTGTCCCTGTAGCTACTACCACCAAAATTACTCCTCCCACCCCCAGAATACCTATCCCGGCGGTCATCCTTGTAGCCACCTCTTCCCCCCCTTCCACGACCTGCATGGAACGAAGACAGGAGAGGAACAAAAAGAGAGAGAGAGGAGAGTTTAGATTGTTTCAACACTGTGGTAGTGACAACAAGAAAGCCTGATACCTTTAATGTCACGTAAACCATGTAAAACTGTGGTTTCCAACCTTAAGATAACTGAACGTTTGCTTCTGGGCAGTTAAAAATTACATTTTTGGCAAAAAGACAATAAGTACAGTAAGTAAGCCCTGATTGAATGTCTTAATACCATAATAATAAATCACTGACTGCAGCCCGACTTTTAAGTCTGCATTGCTCTGACTAGACCTGCCATGACTCTCATAACACATTACATAAAAAACATAGGCACCAAACATGTCAATACACAGATTGGAATAGCTTTGAAAATGACTACACAGACAGAACACTAACCCTCATGTCTGCATTATGAGCAAGTCCAATACAGCTAAAGCCTATTATAGTCACACAAAACTATCAACTTTGCCCACATCAATGGGCCTTGTTCCCACAACTTACTACCATCGCCACAATGAGTAGTTACATTTCTAGTGAGGTGCACATCACGCTATATTCAATGCAGAAGCACAAATCAAGCTTGGATCTTTATGTAAAGAAGCGTGATGCTTTACCTCCTCTGTCCTCTGCCATCTGGATCAGCTTGGGGTTAATGGCCTGGTTGGCCTCGCGGAGCACAGAGATCAGGTCACTGGCTTGTTTCATGTTGTTGGGGGTGAAGAAGGTGTAAGCCGTGCCCGTTTTTTGACTTCGGGCTGTACGTCCAATGCGGTGGATATAATCCTCGGAGGAGTTAGGGTAGTCATAATTGATGACAAATTTGACATCCTCCACATCTGTGAAAGTGTTGCAGTGTGGCAAAACAAAACATGGAGGCCACACAGGATTTTGCACACCACAACAGCCAGATCAAAGGGAAAAGTTAGCAACTGTGACGGCTGGGGGAAAGAAAAGTGGTCGTTACGCTGTGGAGGAAATGCGTTAAAACAACATGAGATTGTGTACACATTTACTCCATGGGAATACTACTGTGGGAAGAGAGAAACGATGCACACTCCAATTGCTTACCATAATCAAAAAGATCCAAAAGACATCAATCTCCCTTTTTTTACCAAGGGAGTACAAATGGATTTAGGTCTTACCAGAAAGGAGTATGCATTCACTAGTCCTTTCCCAATGCAGCGAAATCCCCCACAAATTGTCAAGTGACATCCAGGAGCTTCTACGCAGTTGGGCCACGATATGCACTGGGGCCTCCTCATGTGCCAATATAGGACCATTGAGTGGTACATTTTTGCAGGTCCACGTTTTTCCCAGTACACTCTCAAAAGAAGCTTGATATTAAAGGCCGCACTGCACGTCTTGCCAAGACAAAATAGACCAAGTACTAAATTGAACAGGGGCCCCCTTCAAAAAAAATGACAAAGGCCCAAGCATTGAACCCTGTGGGACCCCAAAGCGAGCACAGAACAATTCCCCCACCCCTTCACCAGTCTCATCAAGGCAAGATCTTCCAAGAAGCCAGTGTTCACTTGAGAAAATGTCTCTCGTTGGCAGGTCTCGACATGACTATAAAACGCAGGCGAGGGAGGAACTTTGGTTTGAGCTGTCTCACTCTTTCTCCTCTCACTAGATGTTCCCACTACCCCCTAAAACACATGTGCCAGGTCTCATCAATTTTCAGAGACAAAAGATTTCAAACTGCTCTCTCCATTTCAAGAAATCCAGCACTTTGACGGGAAAAGAAAACAACTGAAAGCTTAGACAAGCTCACACCCATGCTATGTGATACAAGCTCCGAAAGGTAACAATTGTTCCAAATCTCAAACAAGTGACTTGCAATACAGCGCTCTCTAACACAACAGCATGCAAGGCAAAAGTCACAGCATCAAGCATATCTTTTTTTTTTTTACGTTTGAGTTGGAAACAGCTGGATGGCGTTTGTCAGGTGAAATCCATGGACAGAGAACAGATGTGTGTGTATTTCAACAACATATCAGAGACAAAGGCTTAGCCACACAGCCTTTTGAAGATCACTGGCACACAAGAGCTTTCACCTCTCTAGGCCCACTGGGTGGCAAGCCAGTAGAGCACTTCCAATATGTCATCCTTCTCCCTCTCGAGGCCTGGGACTGTCATGCCTAGCGCCTGCCACAAAGACTCCACCTTAAGGTGAGAAAAACTCAGAAAATGCATAGAAAAGTTAAAGAAAGCAAAACCACTTTCTTTAAAATAAGTGTAACACTGATAATAAAGTGATGTGACTCAATGACATACTGACCTAAGCCCCGGGAGGCCACATCTGTTGCAATGAGAATTGGAGCTTTACCATATCTGAACTCTGAAACAAAAGGGACAATTTTAACAAAAGTACAGCGTTTTTAGAAAATCCAAGTTCATATCCATCATTTTACCCTAACTGCTAACAATGCAGCATTTTAAATCTCACCATTAAGGACCCAGTCCCTCTCCTGCTGGCTCTTGTCTCCATGGATTCCCATTGCTGGCCACCTGTGACAGACACATTGAGAATTACACACTGCCAGCTTCAACAAACTTCTACAACTTTCTAACAGAAGAGCAAGAGATAGCAATGAGAACATTTTGTTAATTTCACATAGACATAGTGTAACCTTCACAGCTAGAAAAAAAGAATAAAAATAGGGATAGGGGTTCTTACCCATCCCTTCTCATCCTCCTGGTGAGCTCATCACAACGTCTTTTGGTCTCCACAAAGATAATGGTCTTGTTCTCCTTTTCACTCATGATCTCCTCCAGCAAACGGATCAGTCTGATAGGAGAACAGACAGAGGGTTTTTGAACTGCATGACTATTCAAATACAGTTTTAAGTACAGAGGATAGCAGGAAACTTTATGTCTACAAAATCTTTAAAACTGAAAAAAAAAATCATGTGCTTACTTGTCTTCCTTTTCCATGTCATTACAAACATCCACTATCTGCAGGATGTTGTGGTTGGCACTGAGCTGCAGTGCACCAATGTTGATCTGGACATAGTCCTTCAGGAAGTCCTCAGCCAGCTGACGTACCTCCTTGGGCCAGGTGGCGCTCCACATCAGGGTCTGACGGTCTGGCTGGTAAAGACAACAAGGAGAATGTTAACACTATTTTGAAGCTCCTAAGTTAATATAAAGCTTTCATTTAATAAAAAAAAAAAAATCTGATTACACACCCCTCAAATATCTAAAATTACTATTACTATCATGCTACCTGAGTCATTATTTTGTTAAGGTGTTAGGAAAAATTGTTCTCATTAACCAAACTGCTAGGTGGTAGTCATGTTTGGGATGTTCTAACTTACTGAGAATGCCTCAATAATGACGACAACTGCCTGCAAAATGAAAGCAAATCATGTAACTTACCCGAATTTGTTCCACTATCTTGCGGATCTGAGGTTCAAATCCCATGTCCAGCATGCGGTCAGCTTCATCCAGCACCAGGTAAGTGCAACGACGCAAATTTGTCTTGCCACATTCCAGAAAATCAATGAGACGGCCTGGCGTAGCGATGCAAATCTCCACCCCTTCAACAAAAACAGCAAAACATAACATTACATATTCACACATAAAAAGAAAGACCTCATCACAAAACTAACACCTAAAGCAAAAGAAAAAAAAAAAGGTTGAATGAATGGAAGAATATTTACATTTACACAGTAACAAAGTAAGCATACCCCTCTCAAGGTCCCTGATTTGAGGTCCTTTGGGTGCACCACCATAGATGCAGGTACTCTTGAGACGGGAGGCCCGGCCGTACTCAGCAGCCACTTGTTGCACCTGCTGGGCCAGCTCACGGGTTGGTGCCAGCACCAAGCACTAAGGAAATATTTTTAAAAAAATGTACCCACATATATTTGTCTTTTGCTTCCTTCACAACAAATTATTAGGACAAGTTACCAGAACGCAAGTATAGCACACTGTAATCATGCCATGGCATGTTTCTGTAATTAGACACAATCAAACAGTCCACTAGAAGAAATATAAGCCTACTGATACCATAACATCATGGTGATTCTTCATCATAATGGTCAAATAAGATTCTAAAAATATGGTTTTAGTTTTAGGCAAAAATCTTCTTGCAGTTTAGTGAAATATCAAAAATGCGCAGAATTCAAATCCAAAAGTTTGCATCTTCACTGGTTTCCAATTAGTTCGGCACAATATATCCAAACCCAGCAAAGAATATATATTTAGTTGTATTAAGAATAATACATAAGCCTGTATGATATGAAGACAGGACATCATGTCAGCTTCTCTTTAATATTTTGTGATAAGTTTCAAAATATTTTCACTCTTTGATAACAGTGTAAAATATTTCATCAACAAAAGTGTAGATATCAGTGCTACTGTTATTTTCATCCTACAACAAACGAGTCACACACTACAACAGCATAATTTAAAGTGCACTTACAATCGGTCCATCTCCATGCTCCAAGAACGGCTGATGTTGGATGTGCACAATTGCAGGCAGAAGGTACTAATACATAAGGGAAAGTAAAGTTAATATGACTGATAACGCACAAATTTCCATTTGTTTTTCCAAACAGGAGGAGTTGCCTGCAATTTACTTCCACAATATCAGCAGGGTGCATTTCTAACATCAGCTACGAGTGCTAACAATGCTTCTAGTTCCAACTTTTGTCGTAGTACATTTTTAATGGAAAAAATATTGGACAATCTTAAGTCAATCACTCTGGGCAACAGTGTAATGAAAGTCAACTGCCAAGTCCACCTAGTGGGTGGTACAGTGAGGTTACTGCAACAGTGAAACTAGTGTAACAGATTTTTAAAAAAAAAACACTACACAATATTATATATTTTTTTTTTAAATTCACCTACACCCACCTAAGAGCAAAACAGATTGATGTGATGGCTATAATGCTAACATCCACAGTAGGCACCTGCTTTCTTTCCTTATGTAGGGAGTTTCTGCTAAACTAAGAGTATTGGTACAGTAACTAAGGTCTAAATAGGTTACAGAGTACTTTCTAAGGGCTCAGTCTGCATTTGCAAAACCGGGTAGGACTCTTTTTTTTTTTTTAAATTGAGCTGGAAAACACTTGACTTACTGCAAGAGTTTTGCCAGAACCAGTTTGAGCGATGCCAACCATGTCTTTGCCACTCAGGGCAACAGGCCACCCCTGAGACTGGATTGGAGTTGGTTCAGTCCAGTTCTGTTTGACAATAACATCCATCACGTAGCCTGAGGAAAGACGACACACTAGTTAAATTGCTGAAGTACGCTAAAATATTTAGCATGCTGGAGCAGACAGGCAGAGAACTACACTAAATTATTAGGCCGGCATGAATTTTGACTCACTTGGAAATGCAGCTTCATGGAATTTTACAATGGGTTTAGGGCAGTCTCTGCCTTTAACAGTCACTTCTTTGCTTCTTCGGTACTGTTCAACCTCTTGCTGGAATTTGAAACGGAAATAAAAAGATGAAAACTGTGAACACACATGCAGACAAGTCTGCATGAAATAGCAGTACTAGCTATTCACTGTGCGAGTTAAGAATGTTTGCTTTAATCATTACATCTTTATAGGTCCTTTTTGTTATCATTTAGATTAAATCTGTGTCAATGTGAGGATAAAAGGAGATAAATCCTATTATAATTTTTAAAAAAGAAAAAAAATCTACAAATGGGTCTTACAATTGGTCTGCGGGTGGCATCTGGGTGTTCCTGGTAGAAGTTCTTTTGAAACTTGGGAAGCTCATCAAGGTTCCAGTGCTTCTTTCGCAGCCTCTCACCAGGGTTGCCAAATTTTCCTGGAGGAGGTCCACCCCTGTTGCCTCCACCACCACCTCCAAAACGAGGGGGCCCGCCACCATACCTTAAATAGAAGACAGACAGGAACAGACATAGACATTGCACTAATTAAAAGGGAGAAATTTTCATATAAAAAAGGTCAACAAAATAATCAGCAGGTTCATATTAGTTGAATGGCTTGAGGAGAATATCTCATTGTGATTTTTGTGTTTGCACATACTGCAAATGGATGTGATTTTTAAAAATGTTTTTAAAAAGAGGACACCAGAAATTTGTCAAACTCTTGAGACACTTAAAGGAGACACTCTGGGTCATATATGCTGAGGGTGTATATCCTAAATTGCAGCCTTGATGAACAGCTAATTGCATTTTTTCAAATTGTGATTTGAAATCAATTATTGCTTGGCCATATTAAAGAACATAGAATCATCCCACCCTGGTCATGGTGATAAGTGAAAGGTTTAGTATTTTTGTAACTTGACAAAGTATGAGAGTAGTTTTCAAATATCTTCACCACTGTTTAAAGATTTTCACTTTTCTTTAGTTAAAGTGTCTCTTACTAACATACACCCTATAAATTTATTTTTTTCATACAGCATCTGTATGGTGATGCATCACATTTCCAAAAGTGCAATGAAGAAAGGCAAATCAGTTCAAACAAATCAAGCATCGACGTATTTGCTGCTTGGCAAAAACGAAAACTTTCACCGTTCTCATTTGCCATGAAAACTAGACAAGAAGTTCACTCCCCTTTAATAACTCCTAAAATAGAATGAGCTGTGTTTTTTAGCGAGTGTAATGAGTTTGTTTACATGCACACTCCTCATGTGCACAGCAAACTGACCAATGAACAGGAAGATCTAGTTGCAAAAAAAAAAAAAGAAAAGTTGTTTGATCAGCATCATTTAGTTCTGCATTTAGAGTGTAAATCCAGATCGGAATGTCATCCAAAGCAAAAAACTATCCTGGATGCCTTAGTAAGTGTTACACCATATGAGAAAGACACCAAACTATTTTCTTAAGCTTTTTCAAAATTATTTTTATTTTTTGTCATCCACTCCCTCATCACTCTGGAATAATGTATTTTTTTCTAAATACTTATTCAAGTTTTCTGGTGAAAATTCCTGTACTTTGGCCTTTCTAAGACCAAACTATCACAATGTAATTTTATCCAATATCATGGGGCTATACAGCAACACACATATAAATAATATTTTTAAAAAATGAAGCTAGAAAATTGTAAACGGTTTCTGAGGACATTTGTCACAAAAGACAGAGTTTAGCTCACATCCCAGAGGAACAAGTGGGTGGTCTAAATATCTGCGTTGCAAACACTGAACACATCTAGGCTTTTCCAAAACAAATCCCACTATTAAGTTTCCAACACAATGATAGTTCATTCAAACCCATCGCTGCTGACACCGAGTCAATTTTCACTTTACAGTGCCTGATTACTGGCGTGCAAACACAAAACCGGTGCGGTAACGCAGCAAAACTGAACTGTCAGACAGCTGAAATGAGTTCGAGGCGCCTGAGCGGCTTGAGAGGCGATAAAACGGGAACGTTACGGAGCTCAGTGTTGAGAGCCAAACTGGAGACACTACTGATGGAAAACCAGTCGTTAAAAATAAATTGGGCCTCTCCGACACAAACCTTCGTGTCGGACATGAATCCGCAAGAAGAGACACCACTGCGTCACATTTCGAGATAACTAGCATGCTGCTACGAAAACCGCTCAGACAGCGACACAGAGCCGCCGTTAGCTGCCATTTTACTTCCAGTCAGCAGATAAATGAAGAACATGACAAATACGTCAACGCAGGACCGCTCACCAGATCAAAATCTATGGTCACATCTCAGCGCACTCATGTAACGTAATAACAACACGGCGTTATACGCTGCGAAACAACCGTGCTGACTATTGTTTTGAGAAAAGAGCCGTGACAGCTCTGCAGCTAGCAGCTAAATGCTAACGCTGCTGCTCCTGACGAACGTTCAGAAAGCCGGAGCCGACACTCGACTTACCCTCTATCTCTGCCACGGTCTCTGTCTGAAAATCCAGGCATTGCGTAGCAGAGTCCTGTAGAAAAGGGGACTTAGCGAAAATAACTTCAGTCGGCCAACAAAACAGTAGATTAACCAAGAGCTGAAATCGACACCGGTTAACTGAAAATAAAATGCCGGCAGACAAAAGTCTGTCTGGAGTGACGGAAATGAGGTCAGACGAGGCGGATAACATTATATCACTGCGCGCACTCCACTGCCTTCATATGTGGCACTATTTTATGTCCACATTTAGTGCTGTTAATTTGTTCAGTTGTGTTGCATTTTACACACAGGTGTTTGCTTCTTTTTGTCAAACTCAGTTGATACTCTTTATTAGTGACAGTAAAAAAAATAGGCTTTTCAGTAAATACATGTAGTTGTTTGTTTGTTTGTTTGTTTGTTCGCATTATTGTTTCTCTCACCCTTTCTTGTATTCAAAGAATAATATATTTCTAACTTCTGAGAAATATCTGAAAAACATACAGAAACACGGCACATTTAAATGTTCATTCTCAGTATTTAATACTTATTTTTTGTGTAAATCCAGATATTTTGTTGTAAAATCACGTAGAAAGCACCAAAGTCTTTTTGAAATCCTTTAACTGTAGTGGAAACAGTTATCTTCTGCATGATTCTACACACTTGAGAGGAAGAAAATAAGTCAGTGATTTTTGATGTTTGTAACTTCATTGTACAACACTCAGCGATTGTTGGAGCCATTATTTATGTTTATTATGTTTCTTTATTTTTACTATGGACTGGCCATATATTAAGTTTTGTATTGATCTGTAGGGGGAGGTGGGGTGCTGGGTTTTAAAAGCTCCAGGTGATTAGGCCAGGTGTGTCGGATGGAGAGCAAACAGTTTTTGACCATGCCAGAGTGGCAGTGTGGGTTTGTTTATATATCAAAGTTAAAGGAAATGGTTTACTTAAATGGACAATGGTTAAAGGAATAAACGGATTGATATATCCAAAGAAGAATTGTGTAGAGGACATTTTTGTTGGATTTGTTTGCCCGGAGAACGCGTCCAGAAGTAACATCCCATCCGCTCCACAGTGGGCTTTAAACTTGGTTAAAGGCTGCTACAGCGATTACAAACTGAGCTAATCTCTGGCAACTAAAAATTGCCACAGAGTGCAGGAACTTGAAGTATTGCTGTAGTCCCTCCAGTGTGTCCCACTTAATGTTTAGGAGGTGCATGCCATATTTACATCAAAATCACATATAATCTGTGTTTATTCTATCTTTTTGTCTTCAACATTATTTCCAAAGTTGTCTTGGACACAGTTCACACTTCCTCCTGTGTTATGATTTTCAGCCTTCAGATAATTTACTATTAGCTTATGTGATTATTTAAGTCCACTTGCATATTAAACATACGTAAACACAAGCCCTAATGTTATACTTTAATACATAATCAGTCTTTCTGCCACTTTATGCTTCAATTTTCATGCTTTTCTGTCATGCAGTGTGAATGTTTAGTTGGTTTCCAGTGTGGAATAACTTTGAATATCTTTATAACACATCAAGATAATTCTGTGCCAATTGAGGCAGCAGTTTGACAGGACAAACATGATTTACCTTAAACGTACTACTACAAGTATGTACCAGTGCAGAAAATTATTAGCAGTAAGATGATCAGGTAGTTCATCCAAGACAACTTTATTACTACAGCACATTGTACACACAGACATATTGCATATGCTTTGCAGCAAAACAGAGAACATTAAAACAGACAGTAACAACTCTCCTACATAACAATTGCATGTAAACCTTTATGAGAAAGACAATAATGCTGATGTAACAAATAATTAAGAGTGTAGTAGGGTTGTGCATCTTCATTTTGTAATTTTTCTATCACCATGCAGCCTTTGTTTGATTGAGATGCTGGTATCTGCAGAACCAGAAAGAAAAAAAAAACCAGACAGTTCAATCATTTAAAATTACAAAACCTAAATATTAATTTTCTTGTAAACTTTTATACATTCCTTGTTTAAAAATGACATCATTTTGGGTTATTATAATCATTTTTGTGACTCCTTATTGATTTTAAAAAGGAGTTAATCTACAAATAATTACTACTAGTTATGTTAAATTTTGGTTGTACTATAATACAAAAACAACATGACTAAAATAAGCATACATGTGCAAACAAATCTACAGAAAACCATGCAGATGACAGACAACCTGCAGTAACATATAACAACTTTACACACTATTTAGAATTATTTTTGCACATTCAAAAAGCCACAGAATTGCAGCATTGCACAAGAAGTGACATATTTTTGTCTACATTAGAATAAGCTGCTTTTTCACTAATGTTGCTAATATAAGGGCGGCTCAAATGTAATCTCGTTGTATACGAAAGTGTGCAATGACAATAAAGTTGCTTCTGATTCTGATTCTATCATACAATGCAGTAAAAGAAATCCTTTAGTCCAAATATCTTTGAACAGTAATTCCAACGCATACTGTTCTGTGGTGAGCGGCGTCCCATCCATTCACACTCAGTTCCTTTTTTTCTGTGATTCTAAAGACAGACACATAGGAATCAATTAGAATAAAAGCAACATTTTTCAGTCAGTATTCTGCAGTTTAACAGTATTTTACAGCTGTAGAGTTTTAAACTGACTTGCTAAAGTCTTAAAATCATATCAATCATCCAAAACAAAAGCAAAATGATAAAATTCAGTGCTCATGTGAGTCAATATTTGTTACAAAGAGATGAATAACTGAATGATGACAGCACATATTTTTAAGCTGTTATAAAAAATGTACTGGATTTTATTTTTTGAACAGTGTGGACAAATTGAAAAAAGAAGGACACCAAAACAAGTTGGTGTGTTTCAATTACTCTCACTCACCAAAGTAAAGGCCTTTTATTTTTTGAACCCATCTTTTGTGCTTGGACGTGGATTTTTTGTGAATTTTTGTTTATTTGTAATTCTTCTTTATTATTCTCAATTACCTTATCTTCATTGCTATTTATGTGGTTCAGGTGTGGTACAGAGGGAACTTGTTTGCTTGGTTCATTGTCTCATTTTTCACTTTATGAGAAAGACAGAGAGAAGTGCAGCCAATGGTGAAAAATCTCCGATTCACAGGTGGAACTACACATCAACAGGTTGACCTCCTATATAGGGCACAGAGAGGAACAATGGGTTCATCTCGCCCTACTTCCTACTTTCTGTTTTAACATCATAACTGTCCATTTATGATTAAAAATTAAAATAACTTGTTGCTTGTATATTTTTTTTCCCATTTTGTCATGTTGTTCTCTATTTTGCAAAATAAAGTAAACTAAGAAAACGGAGGATCCTCTAAGATTGTAAAGACACAGCAAGAGTTGGTGCATTTTCAAATACAATCAATACATGATTCTTATTCAGAGATAGAAGTGATGAATCAAAAGTGGCAATATTCTACTTACCACAAAGCCTCTTCCAGTAATTTCTTCCGTTGCTGGGTTTAGTGTTATTGGCCATTAACTGTGCAGCCATTCTGTTGACAGCAACACACAACTGATGTCTCTCTTTTTCCCAGCTGGCTTTTTGTTTATTCACTGATATATCAAAGAGAGCAACAAAACAGAAAGTAATTATTTCCTGTTGCCCTCACATAACCAACATGTGAAATTTTCTTTACATTATTTTTATTTCTATCATCATTTGGGAAATGCTTACTTTTGACCACCAGACAGATGATCCCAGCCAGGAAAAGCAGACACAACAGACCCAGAAATGCTGTATCGCCTCTGACATGCCTCCTTCTTCCAGAGTTTTCATTCACCAAAGACACTTCACAAAGGAAAGAAGGTTTTAGAATACATCAAATGATTAAAATCCATTTAATTCAAATCAGATGCATCAAATACTAGATGAATTTCTGTGATCTGAATTCATAAATTGTAATACACAAATACATTTAAACACTTGTTCAGAGACAACAGTACTGAGGCTGTTACACTAACCAAAACCAAACCAACCTGTTTAAAATATATAATAAAATCTAAATCTGAGCCATCCATACTTTTGTCTTTGTCATTCATGCCTGCTGAGTCCATACCTGTGTGCTGAGCTCCTGCAGGTCCGGGTGTATTTGGCGACCTGCCTTCTGTCCAGGGGTTGTCATACACTCTCAGGCTTTCTGCACTCACATAGATGCCCACTATACTGTCCTTGTCATCCTGATCCCAGTGAACCGTCCTCACGCTGCCAGGCTCAGTGTGCAGTTCCTCCGACATTGCTTTCTTGTAGCAGTCATACATTAAAACACTCAAAAATGTCAAAGGTATTCAATAAATCTTGATAGAATGGTTCTGTCTGTTCTCAGAAAGAGGCAGGACACTCAGCATGTAAAAAGGGGAAGAGCAAAAAAAATTAAAAAGGAAGTCATGGGTAATCACTGTTTGGGCATCTGCTTTTGCCCTAAATACATTCACTATTCACCAAACTTTAAGTTTACAATTTAGAGTTCAGTTGTTGAATGAATGAAAGTAGAGATGAGAAAACAGTGAGCAGGCCTTCTGTGTTTGAAGGTGAGGCTGAAACAAAGGACAAAACTCAGGCATAAAGACTTTTTCCACTCTGAATATATATTTAAAAATAACAACCATGTGAAGAAACAAGTACACTGTAGATCAGTTTAAGCTCATTCAGCTTAGAACTGATCTGTTACATTCTCTTACTACCTTAGAAGTGTGAGGTAGCTGCACGTCGGCTGAAAAATTAGTTCAAAATCATCTTGTGAGCTGTGAAAGTGTGAAACGTGTTGAGTTAAATCAAACATACTTGAACAAAACAAAAAGTTCAATTCACTTCCTTTCAAATTTTGTTGGTTGAAATGTGACAAAGTGATATTTCATTTCACCTCACCACTTGTCCCTTAATGCATTTATTTTACACATTCCACAACACTATTATTGTTTGTGTGTTCTGCTTTAATTTATCCATGTCAGTGTAACATTGTGGCACTTACTATCCCGGGTTTGTTTGTGTTAATAATTGTTGCAGTTTACATCGATGAGTTAAAAGAAAATGCACAGCCATAATTAGTTTCAGTTATCCTTTATTAAGTTACAGGTAGTGATGTTACGCTCGAGCCAGTTTGCTCGACACAGTGCCGAGCTTTTGAAGCGAAAGTGTTCCCAGACGGTGTTTCGATCCCTGCTTCAGCACGCCCACAATCACGTGACTATTGAGAGCGAGGCCTCGTTACGTCACATCGCGTGTCGCGGTGCTTCGTGCGAACTTTGAAGGGGTTGGACATTTCAATCTGTCCAGGTCTTAAAAAGCATAGGGGTCTGATTCAAAGCGTCTCCCTGACTGGCCGAAAAGTCTGTCAATCTCAGAGCATAGAATTTATACACAGATCGGATCGTTTTGTAGTTTTACACCAAATATCTCAACGGGACCGGAAGTATGATTTCTGATTTGCACCTGTAGATTTCTGATTTGCACCTGTAGAAAACAGAGAATGTGTGACTCGTTGGGAGGATTCGAGTGGTTGTAAGTAGCAATTTGTGTTCGTGTGTTAGAGGACACAGCTATTTTCGTGGTAAATTATTTCACATACTTATTGCACAAGTTCACATTCAGATTTGCACATATTCAAATTCCCACTTCAGCTTCACTTCGTACAATACAGGTGCACAAGTATGTTTTGCACTTACAGTGCCTTGTGAAAGTATTCGGCCCCCTTGAACTTTTCAACCTTTCGCCACATTTCAGGCTTCAAACATAAAGATATAAAATTTTAATTTTTTGTCAAGAATCAACAACAAGTGGGACACAATCGTGAAGTGGAACGAAATTTATTGGATATTTTAAACTTTTTTAACAAATAAAAACCTGAAAAGTGGGGCCTGCAATATTATTCGGCCCCCTTGCATTAATACTTTGTAGCGCCACCTTTTGCTGCAATTACAGCTGCAAGTCGCTTGGGGTATGTCTCTATCAGTTTTGCACATCGAGAGACTGAAATTCTTGCCCATTCTTCCTTGCAAAACAGCTCGAGCTCAGTGAGGTTGGATGGAGAGCGTTTGTGAACAGCAGTCTTCAGCTCTGCCCACAGATTCTCGATTGGATTCAGGTCTGGACTTTGACTTGGCCATTCTAACACCTGGATACGTTTATTTGTGAACCATTCCATTGTAGATTTGGCTTTATGTTTTGGATCATTGTCCTGTTGGAAGATAACTCTCCATCCCAGTCTCAGGTCTTTTGCAGACTCCAACAGGTTTTCTTCCAGAATGGTCCTGTATTTGGCTCCATTCATCTTCCCATCAATTTTAACCATCTTCCCTGTCCCTGCTGAAGAAAAGCAGGCCCAAACCATGAGGCTGCCACCACCATGTTTGACAGTGGGGATGGTGTGTTCAGGATGATGAGCTGTGTTGCTTTTACGCCAAACATATCGTTTTGCATTGTGGACAAAAAGTTGGATTTTGGTTTCATCTGACCAGAGCACCTTCTTCCACATGTTTGGTGTGTCTCCCAGGTGGCTTGTGGCAAACTTTAAACGAGACTTTTTATGGATATCTTTGAGAAATGGCTTTCTTCTTGCCACTCTTCCATAAAGGCCAGATTTGTGCAGTGTACGATTGATTGTTGTCCTATGGACAGACTCTCCCACCTCAGCTGTAGATCTCTGCAGTTCATCCAGAGTGATCATGGGCCTCTTGGCTGCATCTCTGATCAGTCTTCTCCTTGTTCCAGGTGAAAGTTTAGAGGGACGGCCGGGTCTTGGTAGATTTGCAGTGGTCTGATACTCCTTCCATTTCAATATGATTGCTTGCACAGTGCTCCTTGAGATGTTTAAAGCTTGGGAAATCTTTTTGTATCCAAATCCGGCTTTAAACTTCTCCACAACAGTATCTCTGACCTGCCTGGTGTGTTCCTTGGTCTTCATGATGCTCTCTGCACTTTAAACAGAACCCTGAGACTATCACAGAGCAGGTGCATTTATAGGGAGACTCGATTACACACAGGTGGATTCTATTTATCATCATCAGTCATTTAGGACAACATTGGATCATTCAGAGATCCTCACTGAACTTCTGGAGTGAGTTTGCTGCACTGAAAGTAAAGGGGCCGAATAATATTGCACACCCCACTTTTCAGTTTTTTATTTGTTAAAAAAGTTTAAAATATCCAATAAATTTCATTCTACTTCATGATTGTGTCCCAATTGTTGTTGATTCTTGACAAAAAATAAAAATTTTATATCTTTATGTTTGAAGCCTGAAATGTGGCGAAAGGTTGAAAAGTTCAAGGGGGCCGAATACTTTCGCAAGGCACTGTAGTGTGCTGCAACAATAGGTGCAAAATGTGAGCGTGTCAGTGCTGAAATATGTGACTTGTAGAGAAGGATTTGTGCACCTGTAAATGTGATTTGTGCACCTGTAATTATGATTTTGTGAATGTGTATTTTTGTGTTGTATTTGTGGGAAGAAAAAAAATCGACACATACAAGAAATTATTTTACAAGTACACAACTCAGAGTGTGGGAAGCCAGATTTGCTGATACACATACAAATTCAATGTACACAACTACAAATTCGATGTTACAGGTGCTCAAACATTTTGCACCTGAAATACCTTCATATCCTGAGGCTTTTTCATTTTTTTCCACTTGGATGCAGTTCTGACACATGACCAGCAGATGTCACTCTTCTGGTTGTGTCAAATGCTTCGAAGCAATGTGTCATTCTTGAAGCAGATGTGTCAAAGTGGTTCATTGCTTCATGAAGCTTCGATTTCACCATCACAAGTAACAGGTTAAATGTTGTTGAATTGTTTGTTTCTTTGTTCATATTTACCTTTCTTTGTTCGTTTGTTCTGGTTCACCATGTGGGACTGGTGTTAGGGAGGAGGCCGGCCCACCACTTCCTGACTTTATAGTGTTGCCGATGTCAGAGTGACATCACTGGACCAGACCATGTGGAGGGTTTTCTCTTTTCTTTGGATTAATGTTTCTTTTGTTTTAAAAGGCATTCAGCAGTAATGTTTTTATATACACCTTTTCAGAGAGTCATTTAAATATTCTTAGAGGTTTGTAGGGTCTATGGTTATGGTGTTAAGTGAGTTGTTGTCAGCTAGGTCAAACAGTAGGTCATCATGTTGTATTGTGGTAGAACCCAGGTGAATAAATGTCAATGAAAGCTCTATATAAGCAGTTAAGCTTGACTGCCTCAAGAGGGAGGTGAGGTTGTGCTGCCAGAATATGAGGTTTTTTCTGTTGTGTAGCTACAAGATTAGTTTGAAGTTAATTTTCTTTGTAAATTCTTTTGTATTGTTTTGTAACTTTATTTTTCACAAAATGGAGAAGCACTGCACAATAAAATCTGCACCTCTTTGTCACTCAAAGAAGTCTGCTGGGTTTGTCTGCCTACCACCTTCCTTGACCATTTTGGCCAGGCAACCTTCACATGAAATCATTTTTTCTTTATTTGACATTAAGAAGCCTCAGCTGTAGAAGCCATATTTAACCAAACTCAGTACAAATATGATCTGTGAAGGTGCTTCTGGTTATAGATTATTAGTTTACAGGTGTCAGGACTGAAATAAGTTGGAACGTTTGTAATGTTAGACCCGTTTTGACTATTATGAAAAGAAACAATCAGAACCTAATTAAACTTAATTGCTGCATAACTTCTATCTCTTGAAGTTACACAGCAAGTTTCCACCATGTTTGTTTTCTTAAAGCCCAGAAACAAGAGTGTCTCTAGAGTTTTGACTCTGTAGCATTGCATCCCGGGAAATGTGGTTATATGCTGGTGTTGTTTCTTCTAAACCTAATTTAATGAGTTGAATGAATTGTCAGCTATTCATTCATTCAATTCATCATTTTAAGTTAAAGCGTCTCAAGTTGTAAGAGCCCATGTTTTTAAGTTCTAAAGTGGTCTGAAAACACAAAAAATAGACATTTAAAATAAATAGGAAAAAGCAAAACCTCATATATTTACATTAAGCAAACTACAAAAGATGAGTTGATTTGAAGAAATTATTTTACAATGTTTTACAGTGTAGAGTTATTATAAATTGCTAACTTTTAAAACATATTTGAACAAGCAAACATTTGAACTTCTTTGAAAGAACACCCAAAGATAAAGGTGATATATTTAAGCACTAACATAATTAATTTAACAAAAATGTAATAGATTTAATATTCCTGCTTGACGTTGGAAGCTAAAATTGTCCCTCTAACTGTTATAATGTCTTGGGGGTATTTTGTATCACTCTATAACATCTACTTACTGAAATTTGTGGTTACGATTTAATGCAAAATTCCTGTCGCTACAAAGTCTTTCAGGGGTTATTTGCATTTACTACTCATCTCAAACACTCATGCAATGTGTTAGTGAGATTTAAATCTGGGCTTTTTGAATAGATCACTCCATACACCTTTTGAATGACTGAAAATGTAATTTTTTTGTTTTTTTATTTTCAAATCTGTGCACCATTTGTTTGAGTATATCAGAGAGAGTCACGTTTGTCCCAAAATGTCATGTGGGGTGAATTAATTTGGAGTTGCTACTCAAAAAACAGTAATATAATTCCTATTTCTCAGTACTTTTCAATCATTTTTTCAATCTTTTTCATCATTTAATTAACTCCAAGTAGAAAGTAATCGATCATATTGCCTTTTACATTGTTTTTGCGTTACTCTGCAACTTGACCTGAGATGCACTGTCATGTAATTTTTAGTTTACAGTATAAAAAATTAAGCCTAACATTTGCACACTTATGACTACAAATGCACAAATTCCCACCCTAACACACAAGATATTTTTTATACTCACTGAAATAAAATGTTTCTATAAAGGATTAAAGTGTCTGCTAAATGAAACTGTAGAATTATAGATTGTCAGACAGCCTTCCAGATTATCTTTTGCATAAAAATGATTGTGTGAATTCAGATTTAACCTTAAAGTGTTGTTCAGCTTTACAGGATATTATATATGCTGACTTATAGAGTCACTTTCTTTTCACAGATCCAGAAGTTTAAGTCATCACATGGTATGTCATTCCAGCTGTTCTTGTTATCGTGGAACTTTATTTCTACACAGTCTTCTGTTTTGCCCTCAAAATCATTAGGTTCCCCGGGGCCCCAGTAGCTGAAACAGAAAATAAAATAGGAAATAAATGAAAGAATATGAAAGTTTAATTTATTCATTAAACTGGCATTGGAATTTGTAGTGAGCTTTAAGGTAAAGAGTTTCAAAATTGCTTTAAGTTAAATAAAAGAATATTGTGTTAACCTTGTCGTCAGTGGAGTCCCATCCACCCACTGCCACTCTCCTTTCCTCCCTCCCTCAGTCAGTCCAATCCACATGAGTTTGTGAAACATCCTTGTAAAGTCCTTGCAGAGAAAATCAATCATCATTACAAATGGAATTGATCTTAACATTAATACACATGAACACACACACACACACACACACACACACACACACACACACACACACACACACACACGCACACGCACATATTATGTTTTCTGTCATTGTGGGGACTTACCATTGACTCCCATTCATATCTAACCCCTAACCCTAACCCTAACCTTAACCAAACCCTAACGAAAACAATGGCTAACCCTAAAGAAACGTTTTTGAACTTTTACTTTTTTCAGTAACAACAACATGGCCAAGAAAACACTGTTTAAACTTGTGGGGACCAAAATGAGGTCCCCACAAGTGACATAGTTTTCGGTTTTCCTACAGTTGTGGGGACACTTGGTCCCCACAATGTAGCAAAAACATGGGCCCGCACACACGCACACACGCACACACACACACACACACACACACACACACACACACACCTGTTCTTCTTCGGAGTCGATAATCACCAGGTCCGCACCTCTTTGCAGACAGTCCTTTCTACTGTCCTTCCAGGTTTTCCTGGTAGAAGAAATATAGTAGAGACTGGGGCGCATGTATATCCATCCCTGTTGAAAATAGTGATCTGTTGTGGGAGCAAAAAGACCATTAATGTCTCTGAAATTAAAATATAAATTTACATATCTCGTTTCCATCATGATCCTTTAAAGACAGCTTCTCCTAACAACAATGAAACATGATCTATGTGTTGCTGCTTAATTCCATGTGTTTAATTGCATGTGTTGACACAGCGAAAGCAAAAAGAGAGAAGTGGTGGAGGAACTGGTTTGCTCTACACATTTTTTACAACTGTGGATAGTCATAATTTATTGTAAGTTATTATGTCATGTGATATATTGTATATGACATGTAGCCCAGCCGCGCTAGACCCATGTTTTTGAAGGCACAAGGGTCTAGGGCCGCTTGACAGGGAGGGAGGCGGGCTGAAAGGTTGTCTTTCAAATCACTCTGCAGCAATTGGGTAGGTATACAACCAGTTAGTGCAACGAATAGGCTGATGTAGTTCCTAGAGCGCCGGCGGATTGTGGCTAAGTCCCATTAGCTTCCCAACCAGCGGAGCCAACTGGTATATTAAGGATTTGCCATATCCCGTCGGCATAAGTCCAAATACGTCTTTCTTCTCAATGAAACACTTAAGTGCCGTCCTTTGTTTATCTTTCAAGTTGAATTTTAGCTTCAAATCTTTAAGGGCTGTGGCCAAAGCCGAGTCGAAAGATAACTGTTTATTGTGCGCTGGTTGTTTCTGTCAGAATCGTCGCGCCTCTGTCCTCACTTAGTTACGCCCACCTTCTGACTCTACACTTCATGGTGATTGGTCCGGCCAGTTTTAGGAGAATCCAGCCTCGAGCCTTATGGAGGGTAACTAGACCCACCCTGGCAGAGAATTAAATTCGTTGCCGTGGGTTGTCTAGCGCGGCTAGGCTATATGACACGCAGTTTTGCCAATGAATTGGACTTAATGTGACGAGTTTCATCCTCACACTTACCAGCCAGTTTTCTCAGCTCGTCTGTCTCTGACATGTTGTTGCAGAAAATCTCAATACCTGATGTCTTCTTGTCTGGAAAGAACAGAAAGACTCATTTGAAAAGTCCCATATAACATTCTGTTTAAGTCAATGTAACTTAAAGTGCCAGTTGTTGTGAAAATTACTATATTTGATGATTGAATGTCCTTTTCATCGTAATACTGTGTGATGTGTACTATGTGAAAAGAGGAACAATGGCACAAGCTGCTCGCACAGGCTTTGGCAAGATAAGAAACCAGCACTAACCACCTGCCTGTAACGAATTACAGATAACACATACCAAGATGTGTAACTCATGCAGAAGTGCCTGTATAAAGCTATGCTATTTTCCACCTTTGTCAGTCAGTCGTTCAGACTCTGCTCTGTTCAAGTGATTCCTTGTGCAAGTAAAAATTTGCTTTGACTTGAGAGACGACTGAGCATTAATTTAGAGAAGTCAGGACTCCACTGAAGAATTTTCCTGACACCAGCTAAAAACTTATATTTGTGTATCAAAATTACATATGTCTAAGTTTATATTTCAAACTGCTGGCTGCTGCTGAGTGACTGACAGTGGGTGTGTTATCAAAACTAACCAAATGGCTTCTCCCACGTGAGGCTCTGGTGCCCAATGAGAGAAGCACTCGCTCTGTTGTTTTAATATCTTACTGCTTGATAATGACTTACATGTTACTCTACACTGCAGTTCCCTCTATATGCAGATCTATAAAGTCCCTGCCTCTCTTTTCACACATCCCTCTTGACTCGTTGCAGCTCGAGCACACCTGCTCTCCTATGACTCTGCTCAAACACTGTAGAATGATACAATGGAAAGTTGTAATGTTGGTGTCATTCAACAATACTTGTTAAAACCAGAAACTGATTCTGAAGAAGGTTATACAGAAAGACCAACCCTACAAGGAAACATAATTGGTTTCATAGATTTATTTACGAATGAAAATCTGACTGAAAATCTGAATCCAGGTTTATGTGACTAATGTTACAAATGATATGACTTCTACTACATTAAAAGCACCACGAGGACACATTAACAAGATAATAAACTTTATTTTCCTCTGAGATATTTTTTATTTCTATTCACATAAAAGAGAGAAATTTGCCCAAGTACAGCCAAATAGGACAGAGGTGATTTGGAAAACAAATCCTCATCTACTTTGTGCTGTGCACTGAAGTATAAGAAAGTGTGCCGGTAGAAAGCTATGACTTAGTCACTGTGGTTTCATTTTATTTAGAGACATAGTTTTGAAGTGTGAGCTGAACTGGAAAGTCCCATCCTTTTCTGTTGTAATCTTCCAGGGATCTTCCATGATATCTTGTGACTCTAAACCTCACCAAACTTTTGTCTCTGTCTGATTGTCAGCCAACCTTAAGGTTATAAACACTTGAATTTTAATAAGATGTCAGTACTTAATCAAATGATCTAAACACTGATTAAAGACAATTAGAGATAGTGGCTCTTTTGTAGTAAATAACTTAAGCTGTGGTGTTAACCATAGATACTTTCTGCTATTAAAAAATATTAATTAAACTTTGAATGAGGTCAGTGGAAACAAATAGTGACACAATATAAAGCAACTCACAGAGAGCAAAACGCAGAGAAATGTTGAGAATGACTTGCAGGATACACAAGAGTCCAAAGCTCACAGCAACCAGTCTGAACAGTTTCCTTCCTGAATATCGAAATCACACAGACATGAATACAGAATTAGCAGCCTTATCTAAAGAGGAAGGTTCTCTGAGTTTTCTGGGTAACTTTGCTCAGTAAAACCCGAGTCACAAAGCTAAAAGATACATTCTGAGTTTTATTTAGTAGTTTTCCAGGTAATTCAGATCCATTATAGGTCAGTAGATTTAAAAATATATGACAGTCAATAGAAACTTTGAGGTAGAAATGTACGCAGAATTCTACTTGTAGGGGGGTTGTAATTATTCATTGTGGATTTACTGATGATCTAGTGTCCTGGTAGTTGAGATAATGATGACTTGTCATTTTGTCATGATTCATTGCACATGGGTTGGTCACTTTGCAAAAGTGAACCAAATACACACCAAGCAATACTCAGTGAGTATCTGCACAATTTGAGAATGGGTTCTGAAGGCCTATATAAAGGCCCAAAAAAGGCCACCATTGTTAGTCCAGTGAACAGCATCATGCCGCGTCTATCACATGAACAACGTCTCCGGGCACTGGGTATGGTGGAGGCCGGTTTGAGCTACAGTGATGTAGCCAGGCGTATGGGCTGTTCCCAACCCACAATCAGAAGCCTGGTCCAAAGCATGCGCCGACGGATTGCTGCCTGCATCGAAGCAAATGGAGGCCATACTCGGTATTGACTGTTGTGACTTTGTGTTTGGCAGGTGCCGTTTTCTTTTGTGAAATTCTTTATTCTGAAATCATTCTTGAAACTTTAGATTTTTGTTTCTGTATGCCAATATGCTAAACAAATGATTCATATGAAGAAATTCCAGTTTCGGGCTTCAAAATAAAAATTATGTTGAAAAATATGGTCTCAAAGTTTTTAATGACTGTCAGTGTATATTTAAAAGGCATGAATAAAGTAAATGATACAAAAGACGTAACATTAATAAATATAAACAAAACAGATACTTTTTTAGAAGTTTCTCAAATTACAAATAAATTAATTAGTATTCTCTTGTAGTTGATATTTTTGGAGAACTGTGCTAATACCAGCAACTTTCCATTTCCATTTCACAACCACATAAATCTTGACTAAAGTCAAGTGGACTGAGAAAAAATCATGTTAATGCCATAATTTTAGAAAAAGGATCAACAGGGAACAATGACAGAGCATGAAAATGGTCAGCACAATTGCAAAATCATTAAATAATATTGCAAAAAAAAAGCAGATAGGTAATAGTTTTTTACATTTTCACAAAATAGGACTGCATATATTATTCTCTAATTTCAAAATGTACCTTTCACAAAGAGTTTCTTAACATATTCACATTTGAAAGTGTAAATATTTGCTGAAGGATTTCTGTCTTACCCGCTGCAGCAGGAGTTTCTTCACCAGCTTTACTCAAGCGACTCCGGGCTGGTACATCTGGTAGATTTACATATTCTGTTATGATCTCTGACTGCTCTCTGTGTGCTGCTCTCACCATATTTTAACCACTGACTGGAAAGTGACAGAGAATATATTTTCTATGAATGAAACTGATGCGTAATCCACTTCTTCTTTAATATGTTTGTCTTTGCTGATGAAGCAGCACGAGATAATTCTTCCTTTTTTGTCATCTTTCATCACCAGGTGTTTAGAAAATATGACCTTTGACAATTTTAAGCTGCATCTTGACAGAAATCTGCACTTTAGCCAGTTTTAGAACAAAGACTGACTTGAATCCATTTAGTTATTTATTGATATCTAAACTTAGGTCTTTATATGATCAATTTAATCCACACATTTGTGTCAAATGTGGTCTATTAATTATTCTCTTGTACTGAACTGTATTCACACCTTTCCAGAACTGATTTTAATATTGCACAACTTAAAAAAACGTATTTTGTGGCAGTCTAAGACCTCACAAGCCTTCGTTTTATAAACAAATGCAGTGAATTTTATAAAACATTTTCCCTACCACAGTGTAAAAATGAATCTTTCCATTATTTACAGTGAAATTAAGATCGCTGAATTGAGTTACAGTAATTTAATTTCTAAAGCTGAATTACAACAGTTTTACATTATGGAAACAGCACAGAAGGCTTAATGAAAAAGATATTCTTCTCTAAAATTTAAAAGCTGAATATGTTTGACAATGAAGAATAGAGATAAATTGCCTATGCTGAAAATGAAATTGAGATATGTTCCGTTTGTTTAGTCATACAGCCCTGTGACAATAGTGAGGGTACAATGTGCTCAGTCTCACATGACCAAACTTCCAACATTGCATACACATTTATTTTGTAACCTTTGCCAAAGCATAGGCCTGGCCATTTTCCTCGCATAAAGCAGAAGTAAGTAAAGCAGAAATGAGCAAACTGAGTGCCTAAAAATATACTTTGTTGTCTCAGATTATAAATAGTTGATCAGATTTATTTTTGCTCTGTTTTCACTTGATTTGATTGAATATTGCAATGATGCAGAAAGGAGGATGAACTCACTAAAGCCCTGAACAGACGTTCTAGCTTCATATATTCATTGAATTCTCATTGGAGCAGCTTTTACAGCATCACTTCTTAGAGTGCCATCAACTATATAGTTTGTAACTCTCTACAATAATTCCTTGTAATCTTGTGTATGCCTCCTTCAAAAAATTCTTCACCTGGGGTGCCCCAATAGCTCAGTTGACTGTGCAGATGACCCCCAAACAGGTACTATGGTCCCCAATGTGGTCATGGGTTCAAATCCAGCCTATGGTCATTAACTGCAAGTCGTTCCCCACTCTTCTACCCATGTTTCCTGTCTCTCTCTCTCATTGTCCTTTATAAAAAAAGACTACAAAAAAAGTTCTTGGCCTCACCTGTAAAAAAGGATGCACAACTACCATTATAACTGTATGCTATAAATATTCAATTTGGAGTGCTGTTGTTCCAGCACAATGTGTCAGTCCACATAGCACAAGTGGCAGAAGCAGCCAATTGTTGCTTTATGCACCTTACTCACCATCTGACTTCTATCTGTGTAAAAATCCTACTTGTGTGGTTTCCATTTTCAGACTGATAAAAAAAAGGGTCATTCATGCTGTTGAGGGTATCTCATGTTGTGGTCTTCTTCCGTGAACATCGGTGGATCAATTACACTGATGTTAAAAGAGACAATGCTAAAAAGTAATGCAAGAACAGTCTTTCTCCTGTAATGCTTTGTGGTGTGGTCAAGAGCTTTCTGAAGTGTCCTTTTAGTTGTTATTGAAACTTCATGCAGTTCAGATTAATGCCGTGTTGAAATGTTTCTAGGTACTACGCAGTAAAGTCCCTTTTAGACATGCTTTCTGTTAATCTGACAGCATCTGAACGTGTCAGTTTCATGTCTAAATGGTCACTTTACTGTAGAAGTTCTGTAAAAAATCTTGCTAGGTTGAGTCTAGTAACACTTCAGTATCACTTTCAATATTGCTCAAATCTGAACTGCATGTGAGTCACATTACTGGTCAGGCATGCACAAGCCTACGCTGCACGGTGAAGGATGTTGTTTCTTGCATTTTACTTTCTGTCCAGTCTCACACATATGGAAAATATTGCACTTGTATTGTGCTGCTCTCTGTCCTTGTTTTTGAAACTGGGAGGAAGACTGACAGTGAACTTACTTATGTCTTAACAACAGACTGCGGTCACTTGTAGAGATGGATTGATGAAACTAGTAATGTCACATATCCTGTGTGTGAAAAGGTTGAGGTTGCTGTCAAACTTTTACGGAGGTAATCAGGCTGTTTAATAGATCCACTAGAAGATCATATGATACCACTGCAACAGCTGCCACAGTACTTCTGCAGATGTCAAACTAAAATCATGTTTACACCATTTCCACCTATTTATAAAGATCTAAAATAACATAATAATATAATTAAATGTGTATAGACTGTTTTACCAAGGAAGCTGAAGTTCTTATAGGTTGTTTAATCGTAAAACATTGTTTTTTCAGGCTGTTAGCCAGGTTATTTATTGGAGCGGTTTTAAGTGGCTTTCTAAAGTTAGTATGGATATCTATCTATCTATCTGTCTGTCTGTCTGTCTGTCTGTCTGTCTGTCTGTCTGTCTGTCTGTCTGTCTGTCTGTCTGTCTGTCTGTCTGTCTGTCTGTCTGTCTGTCTGTCTGTCTATCTATCTATCTATCTATCTATCTATCTATCTATCTATCTATCTATCTATCTATCTATCTATCTATCTATCTATCTATCTATCTATCTATCTATCTATCTATCTATCTATCTATCTATCTGTCTGTCTGTCTGTCTATCTATCTATCATGGACAAAATATACATTTCCATTCAAAAGTTCATCCTGACAATTTCATGCTTTCCATGAAAACTCACACTTCATTTTTATTCATGTGCTAACATAGTTGCACAAGGGTTTTCTAACCATCACTTATGGGCATCATTTCCAGCTAGAAGAGAAACTTACCACATAAACAATGTCTAGGCTGTATTTCTGATGAATTGAATGTTATTTTCATTGGAAAAAATGTCTTTCTTTCAAAAGTACGGACATTTCTAAGTGACCCCAAACTTTTGAATGGTAGTGTTCATGTTGATTTAGCTCCACAAAAAGAGCATTTTATGTCTGATTCTTCCAGTTTTTCAAATTTCTGCATAAGTTACATGTGTTTTTAACCACACGGTAGCAGTGTCATAACTCTGTAGTTCCTCATTATGGGTTAAGACACACACAAACCAGCCGAGAGAACAAACATTATACGCTGATCAGAGCTGATCAGACGAAACTGAACTTCTGAACTTTATTTAATGCAGTCGGCATGATGCAGGGAATAGAGACCAGGGATTATATTAATGAAACACCAAGACGCAGGAAGAAGCGCAGTGGAGACAAGAAACAAGCTGGTAATAACACATATCATCTTATTATACATCGAGTAGATTATTATTATTATTATTATTATTATTATTATTATTATTACATGCCACAGGCTGATGTAAGGATTGTATTTTGCGATTTATAGTTTCTTAGAAGTTAAAGCAGTAACCAAAACAAGCACAGAGAGACAAATATCCAGCTGTGAAGTAATTTTTAAAATGGCCAATGAAAATTTCAACCCATTCTGATTCATTTTGATGGTTTGAATTCAATAAAGAGCTGCAAAGTTATCTACACTGATCCTTAACATGGCAAGCTTTGGTATTCAAGGAGTTTTGAGGGTTGTAGATTTTTTTTTAAATAAAATAAAAATTTGATGGCAGGAATCTAAGTGTAAACGTGATTTCTTGATGAAGTTGTGTCAAAACTATTGGTTCATGTCTCCTCGCTCATTGGACTTTGTTGTGGCTGTTACGTTTCTTGATCTCAGACTGACATCATCACTCCATAAAAATAAGACTATAAATATAGAACCTCAGGTAATAATCCTGAAATCATTTGCATGTTTGGAGTTTTGAAGTACAAAACATTCAATTTGAATGCATCATTTTGCAGTTTGGTGAACAGTATTTTACAAGTTTTGCTATTTTCGGACATTTTAATGACAAATTTAAATCAGAAACTAAACTTTTACAGGATGAAGTTTCTCAAATGTGATGATTTCATGTTTTTCTCTGTCATTCCTTACAAAAACACTAGCTGAATATTTTGGGCTTTTGGACTGTAAAACAAGCTATTTGATTACACCATTTTGTACTTCGGTGAATTAAAGTGGCTGTTTTCACTATTTTCTGACATTACTGACAAAATGTCATTTCTAAACTAAATATTTTCAGGCTAAACCTCCTCAAATGTTATGATTAGATGCTTTTATTTGCCATTTCTGACTGAAAACTGAGCATTTTATAGATTTGTACTGTAAAACAAGTAATTTAAATGCCTCATCTTATAACTTGGTGAACAATATTGGATTCTTTTCATTATTTTCTCACATTTTAATGGCCTATTTTTAATCCAAACAGCACCTTACAGACTCAAAGGGCTGTGACTATGGCTACTGACCTCTGTTGTTCTGTTGGTTTTGTAGAGAAAAGACTCTGTCATCCGATTGTCCTCGGCTTTGCTTTACTGTGCATCATACAAGCCACCCTCAATATTTCTTTACGCCTGACTCGTGAGTACTGTTTTTGTCAGTAAGTATGTATTTAAAAAAAGAACACCTGATTTACTTTGAATTTCTCTGTCTTTACCACCAGTGTACTCCAGCAAAGAATCAAGCCACTCGGATTGTAACGCAACTCGTTTCAGTGGCAACGACCAGACGGAGGAAGCGCAAGGAAATGGTGTTCAACAGCAGTCTGGTCAGTGCAGCAAATTACAAGAACGCTTCAACAGCTTGACCAGAGAAAGAGACGAGCTGAAAGACAAAAACAATCAACTCACCAACAAAATAAGGACACTGGAGGATGAGCAGGGTGGGGAGAGAAAAAATAGGTTTAACCTCTTAAGCCCGGTCGGCCCACGGGTGTGCCGAAGAAATCCCGGTGTTTTTTTCTGAAAATATGGCCAGGGCTTAAGAGGTTAAACATTTTTAATGTTGTAACATTTGCTGTCATGTTTTTGTCAGTTCCTTTTGGATACAGAAATATTAGGTGTTGCTGATGTTGCACCCACTCAGAAACTGAAAGATTAGCAACTGTTACTCTTGAAATTTTTTTTTTGAATATTATGTCATCATCCAGTTTAGAACAGAAACCATGAATGTAATAATCATTCAGCAGCATATTAGGTCTTAAAGTGTCTCTTCTCTCATAGATACAAAATTTATCTTAGATTTTACAGTCAAGTACATTGTCAGATTTGGAGCTGTACTTTCCGTCTAAATACCTAATTTGTGACTATTTTACCTCTCAGGCACTCCGTCCCCTCAGCGATGTCCTCTAGAGTGGAGGGAGATCCAATCCAAGTGCTACTTTCTCTCCACTGAGATGAAAACATGGGACGACAGCAGAAAACACTGTCAGAGTGAAGGAGCCGACCTGGTAGTGATCAGCAGCCAACAGGAGCAGGTTCAGCACAGTTAATAATGAATTTGTGGGATTCTTGAGTCAGCTTTTGGCATCATAGTTAACTGAACTGTGATTTTAATCCCAACAGGAAGCTATCTATCGCTTGGATGGGGACCAGTATCTCTTGTTCTGGATTGGTCTAAAGGGCACCAATAGGGTCTTCAGATGGGTGGATGGATCTGAGCTGAGAAAAACGTAAGGTTTTAGAATAACCCTGTATCACAGAAACAAATATTATTCATGCCGATCCAGCTGTGGCAGTGATGCTCAGATTTTTCTGTGAAGTTCCAGCAACTCAGGCAGCAGCAGTCATATGTATTTTACTGTATTTCAACAATGCCACTATGGTTTACCTCCCTATGATTTATCTAAACTCTTAATTACTCTATCATTTATATCAGTATTCCACAGTACTGTTTAATAGTCTGACTGGCCTTTCCAGCCATATACATGTGTTTTTGTAGTTTTGCAGCTGTGATCAACGTTAGTTACATGTTGCTGCCTGTAAATTACATTTTCATGTTTGGAAATGTAGAAATGCAACTGTGAATTTCAGACATAAGCCATAAATAACTATGTGCATTTAATATTTATGATCTAGCTCAGCGATCATTACCATACCAGGCTCAACATTTTACAAAAGTGTTACCCCTGTGATATTTTACCAATATTTTCAGTTTTTGGAATGAACAATGCATACATGTAGAAAATTTTCAAGTTAAAGTTGTATTCAAAAAGTTATTTTATCTCAAAGAAAGGAGGAAAGCATTGAGATTGTTTCATAACCTGAATACAAATTCAGTATAACTGTACAATTTTTACAGCACTACTAGAATTAGTGCAATAACTGCTGTGCTGCTGCTTCAAGTTTCAACAGCAAATTATTTATAGGTATTAATTATTTCCCCTTGTCTGTATTGTTTTCATTCACTGCTAGACTTCTATTTGAAAAACTCACATTTCCAGCAGATGTTTCATATTTAAAGAAGTCTTGTGCTCCTTTAGCTGCTCTGAGACATTTCATTTGAAACATCTGTTCTGTTTCCAAGTGCTTTTTCAAAGACAATCATTTGGATTTGTTGAGTTTTCATCTACACTTTTCTTCATTTTACTATATGAAGTGTCTTGAGATGACTTCTATTGTACGCTATATAGATAAAACAGAATTAAAATTAATTCTGCAGGAATTTGTGCTGTGGATGCATTCTCTAAATAACCTGCTTTACTGGTTACAAAGGCCTCTTGGACTTTTAAACTCACTATCACTCCATTGATCCAACATGACATTTTAACTGTTGGATTTCTCTTGTTGTTCACTTTTTCAGATTCTGGAAGGAAGGGCAGCCAGATCATGGCGGTCCTAACAACGTAGAGGACTGTGTGGAGATGTATCACAACGACCCTGTACTCAGCAACTGGAACGACGCCCCCTGTGGACACAAGCGGCGCTGGTTGTGTGAGAAAAGTGCACATCGTATTTCATAGTGTCAGCTTAAGAATAAACTATTATATGTATGTGTAAAATACTCAGTGTACTTTTGCACCCTGTAGAGCTCACATTAAAAAAGAATAAAAATATATTATTGAGCAAGGAAGCAATAAATCGAACAAACTTTTATCCATTTTTTGAAGATGATGGTCAGAAATTAATTTTACTACCAGTGACTGGTCCATAGATAGCCCAGATTATTTAATGGGAGTAAACATCCAATAACAGAGGTCTATAAAGTGTAAGATCCACCAGCCATCATTACACAGTGAAACAGGACAAGAACAAATTTAATACCTTCACAGCCACAGTGGAGACGAGGCTTGCTTTGATCAGTGGAGCTGAGACTCCAAGACACTGCAAACAAAGACACTTTCCACATCTGGCCCGAAGATGCAAGGTATCAAATCAGCAGGAGAGCATGAGACCAGGCAATACAGGACTTCTCCAAACAGACCTCCACTCCAGGATGAAAATAAAGCCGGTCTGAACCCCCACTCACTATCAGGACCAAAAGGCCACCAATACGCCTTCTGACTGATTCCTGAGCCATCAAAGCGGGGCCTCAGGAACCTGAATGACAACTTCAAAGACATTCCACTCATTGACAAGGAACTCTGAACTCCAGTCAGAACAAACAAAGACAATCATCTTATAATTCTGAACTAAACTCACTTTAAATATACCCATTTTATAGAACAAATGAACTTTCCTATAACTTCATGGTCAATCTATATCTTGCCTTGTCTTTAATCCTGAGTTTTATTTGTATTAGTATTAATGTCATAATTTCAACATGTCTGCCGGTCACATATGATCATGTTTGGTATCATTTTAATCAGCTATCTGTCAGTAATGCTCCTCGATAAACCATGTTCACCAAATTTCAATATTTTGGAAAGTTACAGACATTACCTGAAAATGTAACTCTGTGAGGGACATCTGGAGATCAACCCTCCCTGACGGAGGATGTACCAGACTCCTGCTGAGTTAATGATATGCAAAGGCCCACTTTAAAAGACCACATCTCAAACCACCATTTTGAGTCTGAAAGTACCATTGGGAGTCCTTTTTCACCACGGGATCTGTTTTAACATGTAGAGTCTCTTTTTACCACCCCGAGACCTCTTTTACCACCCTGAGTCTGTTTTACCACTTGGAGTCCCTTTTCACTATCACAGTCACGAGTCCTCCTGCACTATCAGAATCCTCTGTTCGAAGAAAGAACTTTCCTTTATCATCAGAGGCTTCCAACCCAAGAGTTCTTCACACTCCAAGGCTCCACTCTGTCCACCGTTGTTCTGACCCACATCAACCAAGGCCGACCGGACCATCCACCGAGGCACAAAAAGGGTTGACTTTATTGTGAATTAGCAAAAAAAAATTCTTCCGCCCAGCATGTCACATCAACTGAATGAACCCTAAAACAGAAATATTTATTACTACTCAATATGGTCCCAGCATTAATAGTATTCTCCTCTATTCTGTCTATCGAATAGAAATATCTGTCAAATATTGTTCATAAAGAGGCTTGTAAACTGTTATCTTTGACACAGGAACTGTGTTTGTTTGTTTGTTTGTTTGTTTGTTTTTGCATATGTGTAAATAACTGTCATGTTTGTGCGTGACAATATATTTGACAATAACTTTCTGTTACACTTGTTTGAATGTGGTGATCTTTTTAACCTGGGTGAAGTATATGAAAGAATAAAAGTTCTCTTTGTTACGTGGCAGATTCAGTAGAAGTTTGGGAACTGCTGTCACAATAACTGAAAAGTTTTGCATTTGTAAAAGGAAGATCATCCAACAAATACAATGATGCATGTATTTCCATATTTAACGGGAAACTGAGGACTGTGTGAAAGAGGCAAATGTTACCTGCCCAACAAACAGGAAATGAACCCACAGATATGGAAATCTGACCTACAAGTTCTAATAATGTTGTCTAGAAAATGTTTTAGTTTAATGCTCAAACAAAGTTTAAAGGAAATTTCTCCGTTCAAATTATTTCCCTGTAAGGTTAAAAGTTAATTAGGAAAATGTTTTAACTGCAACATTCAGAGGATGTTACAAGAATGTTTTAAGGGTTGTCAAATTATGTGATAACAGAAGAAGAACCTTTATAAACTAACATTTAAAACATGTTTTCAGGATGTCATGGAGGCCTCAGATGACTAGGTTTTTATAAAAATCTTTCTGTGCATTGTTACCATATATTAACAATGGTAGAACATTTTACCTGCAATATTCTGATGTTGTTTTGGGGATGTTGTTGAGGTAGCACATGATAGAACGTTGGTCCACAAAACAATCTTACAGTCTTACATGATGATTAAGGAAGGAAGTTCTTAATGCAATACTCATAAAATGTTTATACAGATAGCATGTTTAGAGAACTTTACGCCATCGGAACAACGAAAAACGTCCCACTGAAAGCACTACTGGGACTTTGCATAAATAGGCAAGTGTATGACCTGGATTACTGTTTCATTAAAAGTCTGCACAAAATACAGTAACCTTCCCACTTTAGTTGCTGTTATAAGCAACAGGGCAAGTTGAATCCAACTCTGTAAAGAAAAGAAATTACGTAAATTATGTCTCAGTGCTTTGCATCATCACCTCTTGCGGGTTTTGATCTTTCTACACTTGCACGGCTTGCTCAATCTAGCATTGTGTGCCAGTATTTCCTCTGTTTGCTGCTCGTTCTTGTAAATCACCTGGCAGAGTGTCCTCTATTTATACTTCCCCATTTCTAGATGGCAGAGCCACAGCATGATGCACACTGAAAAAGCAGAGCAGTGAACATCTCTGAGTTAGATTAGGTGAAATCACAAAACAGCATGTCTGAAGTTATTTACTCTAAACTAAACCTCAGCAAGAACGTTAGATTTCAGAGGGGCAAGAAAGAGGACGGAAATGCAGACCTCTCTGATAACACCTATGATGTAACGATTTATGACAACAACTTGGCAGAAGAAAGTACGACGCCAAAACGAGAGGAAAACCTTACAGAGGATCAACAACAAAGTAAGTGTCTGTCTGTCTATGTCTGTTCTGATATGTTCAACATACAGTCGAGAACAAAATCTTACATACACTTAAAGACAATGTAAATCATGTCAGTCTTGAGCTTCCAATGACTCCTATAACTCCAAGTTTTCTATAATAGAATCACTGAAAGACATGCACCGTTGTCACAAGAAACAATCATGTATTTTGTCTTCCTTCATAGACTGTAGATCTTCTGGATCAACAATATTTGGTAAAATGTCACTTGGTCATCTCTGCTAGGTGCTTTTGGCTTCCATTCACAAGCGTTGCTGTATGTGTATTTTTTACACAGCAGATTTGTGTCAGATATCCACAAGTGTATCTAAAATGTCGTGTCGTAGTTTCTCTGATGTCCATGATGTGCAGGTGGAGAAGAAACGTCCGTTGACACTGACTTGCTTAATAATAAGTTTATTATAAGGAAGAACAGCATCGATCAGACAGAGAGACTGTCTGGGAGGATCCGGCCAAATGAATCTCCCCGAACAGCAAACAGAGGTCACTTTTATATGTTTTAAACAAGTGGAACCATTGTCACAACATGTGATTTGTATCAGAAGACCAAAAAACAAGAACCTCATTGATAAACCCTGTTGCGGAATCCATAAGATAATTCCCTAGACACAGGAACTACTAATACAACACTGAGTTCTTTCAGCAAGAAGATACAGTCCATATAGCACATGCTTAGCAACACATCCAACATCACATGTCTAACAACACATCTGGTCAGATACTACAGTCGCACACAACTGCACACTGAAAAACTGCTTTTAAGATTGTCTATTTTTTCCAGCATAGGAGAAAAAATATTAATAAAGTTCAACAGCAGTTCCCAGTGCACTTTGTGTACTGGGAACTACCAGTAAGGAGGTTTTGAGTAACTTTGCAAGTGTGTATAGGTCTGCCAGAAGCATTAATTGGTGCAGTAGCATGACAGCCATGCAACAAGCAGTCACAAAATTTTACAGGTCAGTAGTTGGAATCTCTACAAATGTTGAAAAACAAGATGGGTGTGGTCCCACCTATAGGTTCAGGCTGGAACATGTGATCTCACAGCAAAGCGTCTCTAGTTTGGTGATAATTTTCCTTTTTTGCTTTGTGTCGCAAACTGTGTGTTGAAAAAATCATGTTTTTGTCCAGTTACAATAATAATAAAATTACTACTGCTCAATGAACACAAGCTATGTGCAAATTATTTTTTTCTACTTTACTAGTAACTGTAATGACGATGATGAATTTTGCTTTGGCATGTCTGTGTGGCCATGCATGGTCCATGGCGATTTTACTTGAAAGAACTGCTGAACTTTGAATAATGCAAAACTTACTACATCACAGCTTGTTGTTAAATGAAAATCTTCAATAAAAGAAATACAACATCATTGTTTTTTTTTCTTTTGCATAGTCACTGTGACTTCAGAAAAGAGGAAATTTCTTCGAGTTGCTGCAGTGTTTCTGGGGCTGCTGTGTCTTTTGCTCCTGGCTGCTGTCATCGTCCTTTTGGTCCTATGTAAGAAAATGTTTGTTCAGATATATTCATTTTGTATAGAATTTTCAGTGAATTATTAACAAATATGTCAAAAAATGACTTTTTTCCCCCCCACATGTCGGTGTCTTACTGCGACAGTGATTCAAGATAAAAGCAGCTGGAACACTGAGAGAAGGGAACTGATGACGAACATTGCTGAAATGCAACGCCTCAGTGCCAGCCTGAGCAAACTACAAGAACAGTTTGGTAAGTGAAAATATAAATCCATCCATTATTATTAATCCTCATTAGGGTTGTGTGTGTGTGTGTGTGTGTGGGGGGGGGGGGGTGCAGGAGTTTATCCCAGCTGACTTACTATGAAGGCAGGGGACACCTTGGACAAGTCACCCTCTGTCACAGGGCTAAATATAGAAACAAACAATCACACTCACATTCACACCTATGGACAATTTAGCATCACCAATTAACCTCAACATGTTTTTGGACTGTGGGAGGAAGCTGGTTTGCTGACTCTAATAGTACGGTGCTTAATTGGACGACTCACCTGACCTGAATCCCATAGAACCCCATATGGAGTACTGGCAACAGAAGGATGAGGAACACTTGACCCAAACGTACAGACGAGCTGAAGACTGCTGTCAAAACAACCTGACTTCAATATTGGATCGAGCTTAAGAAATATTCTAATATTTTAAGATACTGGATTCCTGTTTTTCATGAGCTAAAAGCCATAACCATCCAACTTAAATCTAACAAACAAAGAAAAAGAAAGTTAAAAATATTTCACTTTACATGTAACGAATACAGAATAAACTAAATTTTTCTCTTTCTTTAATAAATGGTGGAAAATATGGACTTTTCTCTGCATCGATACAGGGCATTTGGTGAATCAATTTGCTACGTGAGAAAATGTTTTTCAGATATGTTCATTTTGTATAGAATTAGCCAGTTAGCTTAGCACAAAGACTGAACAAGGGAAACTGGTTGCCTGTGTCCACAATCAAAACCAAATAAAAGCCTACCAAAACTGAAAAAACTGAAGCTGACTATTTAATATATCATCACATTTTTATCTTTCATATAAACAGTGTCAAGAAGTCTTGTAAAAGGCTCTGGCTGGCAGCAGCTGCCATAAAACCAGCAAAGACTCTGTTCCCGCAAGAAATTAACACTTAAACGTAATTTTTACTCATGTTGATTTAGTTGGTTAGTGAACTTTAGCTTTGCGGGTAAGCAGATTTGGTAAATTTAGGAGAGATATAAATTACGAAAAACTAGTAATTTACCATGCAGAATAGAGAATAATACTGATCTCATCATTTAACTTGCAGATTTGGATAGAATTTGTATATTTGTCAAAAATGTTGAACTATCTGTCAATAAACTTGCAACTGAAATCATTCTGTGTCAGCAGAGACAACACAATGCCATTGACACTACATTACCCACAGACTCTTATATTTAATACTTTATTGCTTTTAAAAAAAAAGACCAGAGGTTTTTTTTTCATCAATGTGGAGATGACTTGATTATTAATGCCATAGCAATGTGACACTCAGTTACATTGCAATTTCTAATAAATAAACACAGGTTGGCTGAGAATTAGACAAAGATACAAGTTTGTAGAAGCTTAGAATCACAAACTGTTCTGTCAACAGTTAAAGATCTATCAAAGATAGCTCATCTGCATCCTTAGAATAAAAGGAAGCCAAAGTGAAACTGAACCTCATATTTCTCCTCATGCATGTGCATGTAAAGAGAAATAGATCACTTTAGACTTAACAGGATGTTACACAAAAACGTTTCAGATAAATGTTTCTGTTCGTTTAAACAGTCCTAATAGGAAGAGTTATTGAGAGCAGGTCAAACCTTGGTGTCATATATAATGTGTCACATGGCACACTAACTCACAACAAATCATGATCATCCACAGCTGTAACAAATATTTAGTTGTTTGTGGGAGACGCTGTTTGTACTCCATTAAAGTCAGGAGAAGCTGTAGTTACATCACAAGGATCCTGATGGAAACTGTAAATGTGAATTTCTTTATAAATTCCTGAGACATTCATGATCTTTTCCCTCCACAACAGATGCTCATTTTCAACAAGGATGGGTGCATTTCAACCACAGCTTCTATTATATTTCTTCTATGAAGAAAACCTGGGAAGACAGTAGAAACGACTGTATGCATAAAGGTACAGATCTGGTGGTTATCGACAGTGAAGAAGAACAGGTGTGTGTACATGTGAATTGGTTGTAATATTGAGGGAAATAGGATGAATACAGTATCAGTTGCATTTCTATTGATTACTGATTTTCTTTGTAAGAACTTTACAGAAAGATTTGCAGGTCCCGTATGGATTGGATTGAAATACAAGAACGAAGCGTGGAAGTGGGTGGATGAGACTCCACTAACCCAAAGGTTTGCACATTATTCTTTTATTCAACTCAAAAATAATTATTTTTCATTTTTAAACTTAAACCACATTCTAGTATGTTGTCTGGCTGTATCCCTTGTTAACAAAAAATTCTTGTTTGTCTGTGTGTGTTTCAGTGACTGGCTACCTGGGGAGCCTAATGGTGCTGAGACAGGCGAACACTGCGCAGAAATCCTGCACAATAAAGATGGCAAAGGATGGAATGATGCACGATGCGCAGATACAAAAACCTGGATCTGTGAAAAAAAAGTGGCTCTATAAATCAACAAATAAAACCCCGTAAAGCTGACATGCGCTTCAAATTCAGCATGACTGCACAAAATCACTTTCATTAACAATAATTTCTGGACGGCTGTTTCACAATCCTACAGCTCGGTACTGTGTGTGTGATCATGTTGGATTTTGGATACGGAGGCGTGATGTCATGATCAATTTACAGGACATGCATGCAGGCTAATTAGACAGAATAGTTTCTGTCTGGCTTTTTTATACATACATCACAGAAAAATGAAAGTTTGCACAGCATAAACTTGGCTGTTGTCATGTCTTTATGGGGATACTGAGATACATGCTGTGAAGCATAAGTGATATTTCTTGTCAGAGACCTAGTCCATAAGCATCCCCCTATAGTGAAAGACCCGCCTGAATGATGAGTAACTAGCTGAAGTTATTTCACATCAGTGGATTTAACTATCTTGATGTGGTTGCTTAACATGATGCCTAAAGAAAAGTGGAGAAATGTTGATCAGATTGACACTGATATTGTATATGTCCTAGTTGATTTTTTGCATTCCAGTTTTTTTTTAAAAAGTGCTTTTTAAATGTACACATAGGAGAATGTAGCAAAATGTAGTCTAATTTACATATATTTTGTGATATGTTAGGCTTTGAATGTCTCTTTCTCTCTCTTTCTCTCTCTGTCCCTCTTTATATTCATATATATACAATTTTAAGTTACAGTTTGTTTGCTTTTTGCACATAAAATGGAGTTTGGAGAAACAATGATTTAGTGTTTGTCACAGAAAGCATTTGAAAAGTGATCCACACTTTGGTTCACATTGATTTTTGTTGTGCTGTATGTGTGAAATTAACTTGATATTGAGAAATATGTTTTTGTCAGTTGTTAAATATTAAAACTTAGAATCTGTGTTTAACAGTGTACCTTTGTGCCTATGAAGAGATACATAAGATTAATTGTATTTGGATCCCAATGATTTGGAGTATGTCTCCATGAAGGGCTAGCAGCTACAGTTACTGTATGTTACATAATGTAACAAGTCTCTCATGAACCGAAACTAAGGTCTGCATCATGCAAATGTAGCTCTCATAATCTTTTCTAACTCATTCAGTGCAAATATATGAAATTAGAAGTTTATGCATGATATTGTTGTGTTTTATTTAATAAAATGTATTTTATTCCCACTTTCATTTGTTATTGCAGCCGAGCACAACATGTGCCACAAGCCAACCTAATGTCTGGTGTGCATATTGAGAAAAAGTGTGGGACCAGGAAAGAAACTATTTAAGAGTTCAGAGCAGCTTCACATAGAAATACAGGCAGTTGCAGTTGTGTATCCAGCTTCCCAATGTTTCATGGAGGTAAATTGAATCACTTTGCCTGTGGATCATTTCACCAAATCTTATTTTAAAGTTCATGCCAGATCATCTCATCGTAGTCTGATTTTTTTTCTATTTTTCAAAAAGTGTACTTTCAATATTTTTTTCCTTATTTAGTATCCCCCTGACTTGTACCATGCTCTACAATTTTAAATTTTTTTATTTTTCCCGACAGAAAAAAATCTGCATCTTAACAATAACAACATCTGAACAATAAAAATTTTTATGATTGGTGGAATATCGGAATAGAAAAAAACATGGACAGTTTTTGACCAAATTTCATATAACTCATAGAACTGGTTTGTATTGCTCTATCAAAGTGGGGTCGTACCATTAAAGATCATATGCACATAACAATGATCCTGCAAAATTACAGGACTCTGTCTCTGCAGGACACAACAATCTGGTTAGAGAGAAAGACCGGCTGCAGAAACAGTTAGAATCCATGACCGAAGCCTGAGATGAGACTTTAGGAGCATCTTGTTTCACGTTTAACCACAATGACAAGCTAAAGGTGGTTCCAGCACCAAACAGGAAGAAAACTATAAGTCAACCAGGAGTCAGCGGAGTGAGGAGGATGATCATGAGGACAGTTATTAGCCTGTATACAGCTTACTATGAAAATGTTAGGTCTTGTATGAAGAAGGAAAAATATAAAAAGCTATGCATAATAACTACTATGTAAATGCATAATGATTAGATGACTGAGTTTGATAGGGATCCACGGTTTAGTCCACATCGACTTCTGTTGTGCTGATTGTTTGAAATGTTTTAAAGAACTGAACTCAATATTGTGAAATAAATATTTGTCATTATTATTAGTCATAAGCATTTTTTAATATGCAGTCATTGTGCAATGGCGTACCAGTCTTGCTGTGTGAACTTTAATTAACATTTATGCATCTTTGTAGCGCCCCCTGGTGTGCATCTACGATTTTTATTAGATGGAAAAGAAGGTATTTTTTAACCAAGACTGCAAATGCAACTCTGAAAATCACTGGCAACATATAGAAGCTTAACTATTCTTCTTCTAAAGTTAATTTTTGTCCATTATTTTGTATAGGACAGAGTAGAGAAACAGGAAATTTGGGTAAAAGAGTGGGAGAATGACATGCAGTAAACAGCAATGGGCTGGATATGAGTCCCTGACCGCTATATCAGGGACTATAGCCCCTGTTTATGGGCCAGCTGAGCTTTTTGGCTCGTCCTTGCTGTTATTCTTCTAATCCACAGAATTATCTTTGTTAGTTCACCAAATTCACTGTGTCTGCATCAAAAGTGCTCAAGTAAAATTAAAATTTGCAGCACAAGTCAGCTCCTATACCGGGTCTTCGCATTTTGCAATAGACAGTTTTGAACATAAAGGATGCTCGTGTAGCTGCAACATACAGGTCAAACAATTAAAGGCAGTTGTCCCAAAATGATTCAGGCCTCAGTTTCCTGTTGAGTAGAAAATTACATGAGTGAATAGTAAGCGACTGCCTTTTTCTAACAGTCTAACTTTGCACAGATTAGAATGACTTCAGAAGCAAATTCTGCAGATTTTAGAGGCACCTCAAGAACAAACTGAAGATCATCATTCATTTTTTGGATGTCATTTTTTCTTCAGAAGATTTGTCACTTCAATAACCTGTTACAGACCCTCTGCAACAAGCTGACTAATAGAAGGGATCCATCATAGACCAGTGACAACAAGGTCATTAGAGATCAGTCATAGCAAACTGAAAAGAGAGGAAGATCGAATAGAGATCGATTTATTTGGCTAAAGGGAAAAGCTGACTTAAAAATTTAAAATGTAGAGTCCAATAACAAGAGTTTCACTTCACTTTCATACACTGTTCCCACAAGACATTTGAGCACAGCATAAAATCAGTGCACAATTGATAAATTAGTTCACTTAAATTCATTTATCTGCTCATACAAATAAAAAGTAAAGATTAAATGTCGCTCTATTGAAACCTGAATGAATTAAAATTTTCTTAATCTAAATGAAAATAGAGACAGAACCGTGGCTGCTCCTGAAAAGAAGAAGTGCTCACTATCACAGATTTAGACAGATTTGTGACCAATATTTGAGAGAAATGGTGATATTGTATGTGGAAAAAGTTTTAGATCTTTGAGTTCATCTCATAAAAAACGGAAGCAAAAACAAAAGTGTTGCGTTTATATTTTTGTTGAGTGTATATTTAAAAATTATAGCCATGTGAAGAAACAAATATACTGTAGATCAGTTTAAGCTCATTCAGCTCAGAACTGATCTGTTGCATTTCTTGCTACCTTAGAAGTGTGAGGTAGCTGCACGTCGGCTGAAAAATTAGTTCAAAATCATCCTGTGAGCTGTGAAAGTGTGAAACTAGTTGAGTTAAATCAAACATACTTGAACAAAACAAAAAGTTCAATTCACTTCCTTTTAAATTTTGTTAGTTGAAATCGTTTCTTTATTTGACATTTAGAAGCCTCGGCTGTTGAAGCCATATTTAACCAAACTCAGTACAAACATGATCTGTGAAGGTGCTTCTGGTTATAGATTATTAGTTTACAGGTGTCAGGACTGAAATACGTTGGAACGTTTGTCATGTTAGATCCGTTTTGACTATTATGAAAAGAAACAATCAGAACCTAATTAAACTTAATTGCTGCATAACTTCTATCTCTTGAAGTTACACAGCAAGTTTCCACCATGTTTGTTTTCTTAAAGCCCAGAAACAAGAGTGTGTGGAGAGTTTTAACTCTGTAACATTGCATCCTGGGAAATGTGGTTATATGCTGGTGTTGTTTCTTCTAAACTTAATTTAATGAGTTGAATGAATTGTCAGCTATTCATTCATTCAATTCATCATTTTAAGTTAAAGCGTCTCAAGTTGTAAGAGCCCATGTTTTTAAGTTCTAAAGTGGTCTGAAAACACAAAAAATAGACATTTAAAATAAATAGGAAAAAGCAAAACCTCATATATTTACATTAAGCAAACTACAAAAGATGAGTTGATTTGAAGAAATTATTTTACAATGTTTTACAGTGTAGAGTTATTATAAATTGCTAACTTTTAAAACATATTTGAACAAGCAAACATTTGAACATCTTTGAAAGAACACCCAAAGATAAAGGTGATATATTTAAGCACTAACATAATTAATTTAACAAAAATGTAATAGATTTAATATTCCTGCTTGACAATGGAAGCTAAAATTGTCCCTCTAACAAATATAACGTCTTGGAGGTATTTTGTATCACTCTATAACATCTACTTACTGAAATTTGTGGTCACGATTTAATGCAAAATTCCTGTCGCTGCAAAGTCTTTCAGGGGTTATTTGCATTTACTACTCATCTCAAACACTCATACAGTGTGTTAGTGAGATTTAAATCTGGGCTTTTTGAATAGATCACTCCATACACCTTTTGAATGACAGAAAATGTAATTTATTTTTTTAAATTTTCAAATCTGTGCACCATTTGTTTGAGTATATCAGAGAGAGTCTGTTTGTCCCAAAATGTCATGTGGGGTGAATTAATTTGGAGTTACTACTCAAAAAACAGTAATATAATTCCTATTTCTCAGTACTTTTCAATCATTTTTTCAATCTTTTTTACCATTTAATTTACTCCTAGTAGAAAGGAATTGATCATATTGCCTTTTACATTGTTTTTGCGTTACTCTGCAACTTCACCTGAGATGCACTGTCATGTAATTTTTAGTTTACAGTATAAAAAATATAACATTAAGCCTTACATTTGCACACTTATGACCACAAATGCACAAATTCCCACCCTAACACACAAGATCTTACTTTCATACTCACTGTAATAAAATGTTTCTATAAAGGATTAAAGTGTCTGCTAAATGAAACTGTAGAATTATAGATTGTCAGACAGCCTTCCAGATTATCTTTTGCATAAAAATGATTGTGTGAATTCAGATTAAACCTTAAAGTGTTGTTCAGCTTTACAGGATATTATATATGCTGACTTATAGAGTCACTTTCTTTTCACAGATCCAGAAGTTTAAGTCATCACATGGTATGTCATTCCAGCTGTTCTTGTTATCATGGAACTTTATTTCTACACAGTCTTCTGTTTTGCCCTCAAAATCATTAGGTTCCCCGGGGCCCCAGTAGCTGAAACAGAAAATAAAATAGGAAATAAATGAAAGAATATGAAAGTTTAATTTATTCATTAAACTGGCATTGGAATTTGTAGTGAGCTTTAAGGTAAAGAGTTTCAATATTTTTTTAAGTTAAATAAAAGAATATTGTGTTAACCTTGTCGTCAGTGGAGTCCCATCCACCCACTGCCACTCTCCTTTCCTCCCTCCCTCAGTCAGTCCAATCCACATGAGTTTGTGAAACTTCCTTGTAAAGTTCTTACAGAGAAAATCAATCATCATTACAAATGGAATTGATCAATACACATGAACACACACACACACACACACACACACACACACACACACACACACACACACACACACACACACACCTGTTCTTCTTCGGAGTCGATAATCACCAGGTCCGCACCTCTTTGCAGACAGTCCTTTCTACTGTCTTCCCAGGTTTTCCTGGTAGATGAAATATAGTAGAGACTGGGGCGCATGTATATCCATCCCTGTTGAAAATAGTGATCTGTTGTGGGAGCAAAAAGATCATTAATGTCTCTGAAATTAAAATATAAATTTACATATCTCGTTTCCATCATGATCCTTTAAAGACAGCTTCTCCTAACAACAATGAAACATGATCTATGTGTTGCTGCTTAATTCCATGTGTTTAATTGCATGTGTTGACACAGCTAAAGCAAAAAGCGAGAAGTGGTGGAGGAACTGGTTTGCTCTACACATTTTTACAACTGTGGATAGTCATCATTTATTGTAAGTTATTATGTCATGTGATATATTATATATGACACGAGGTTTTGCCAATGAATTGGGCTTAATGTGACGAGTTTCATCCTCACACTTACCAGCCAGTTTTCTCAGCTCGTCTGTCTCTGACATGTTGTTGCAGAAAATCTCAATACCTGATGTCTTCTCGTCTGGAAAGAACAGAAAGACTCATTTGAAAAGTCCCATATAACATTCTGTTTAAGTCAATGTAACTTAAAGTGCCAGTTGTTGTGAAAATTACTATATTTGATGATTGAATGTCCTTTTCATTGTAATACTGTGTGATGTGTGCTATGTGAAAAGAGGAACAAGGACACAAGCAAGGAATTTGTAGGATAAGAAACCAGCCCTAACCACTTGCCTGTAACGAATTACAGATAACACATATCAAGATGTTTAACTCACGCTTATGTGCCAGTAAAAAGCTATGCTATGTTTCAACTTCGCCAGTCACTCATTCAGACTCTGCTCTGTTCAAGTGATTCCTTGCACAAGTAAAAATTTGCTTTGACTTGAGAGACGACTCTGAGTATTAATTTGGAGAAGAACCACTGAAGAATTTTCCTGACACCAATTAAAAACTAATATTTGTGCACACCTGCTCTCCTACGACTCTGCTCAAACACTGTAGAATGATACAATGGAAAGTTGTAATGTTGGTGTCATTCAACAATACTTTTTAAAACCAGAAACTGATTCTGAAGAAGGATAATTATACAGAAAGACCAACCCTACAAGGTAACATAATTGGTTCCTGAGATTTATTTGCACATGAAAATCTTACTGAAAGTCTGAATCCAGGTTTATGCGACTAATGTTACAAATGATATGACTTCTACTACATTAAAAGCACCACGAGGACACATTAACAAGATAATAATTATATTATAATATTTTTTTAAATTTCTTTTCACATAAACTGGGAGAAATTTGACCAAGCCGAATAGGACAGAGGTGATTTGGAAAACAAATCCTCATCTACTTTGTGCTGTGCACTGAAGTATAAGAAAGTATACCGGTAGAAAGCTATGACTTAGTCACTGTGGTTTCGTTTTATTTAGAGACATAGTTTTGAAGTGTGAGCTGAACTGGAAAGTCCCATCCTTTTCTGTTGCAATCTTCCAGGGATCTTCCATGATATCTTGTGACTCTAAACTTCACCAAACTTTTGTCTCTGTCTGATTGTCAGCCAACCTTAAGGTTATAAACACTTGAATTTTAATAAGACGTCAGTACTTAATCAAATGATCTAAACACTGATTAAAGACAATTCGAGATAGTGGCTCTTTTGTAGTTAATAACTTAAGCTGTGGTGTTAACCAGAGATACTTTCTGCTATTAAAAAATATTAATTAAACTTTGAATGAGGTCAGTGGAAACAAATGGTGACACAATATAAAGCAACTCACAGAGAGCAAAACGCAGAGAAATGTTGAGAATGACTTGCAGGATACACAAGAGTCCAAAGCTCACAGCAACCAGTCTGAACAGTTTCCTTCCTGAATATCGAAATCACACAGACATGAATACAGAATTAGCAGCCTTATCTAAAGAGGAAGGTTCTCTGAGTTTTCTGGGTAACTTTGCTCAGTAAAATCCGAGTCACAAAGCTAAAAGATACATTCTGAGTTTTATTTAGTAGTTTTCCAGGTAATTCAGATCCATTATAGGACATATATCCATTATAGTAGATTTAAAAATGTAAAAAAATAAGTATGAATTAAGTAAATGATACAAAAGGCTAATTATAACAATAAATATAAACAAAACAGATACTTTTCATAAGTTTCTCGGAATTACAAATAAATTCATTAGTTCTCTCTTGCAGTTACTATTTTTGGAGAACTGTGCTAATACCAGCAACTTTCCAATTCCATTTCCATTTCACAACCACATAAATAGTGTCTAAAATCCTTTTTAAACTATTATAAAGCGGATTGAGAAGAAATCATGTTAATGCCATCATTTTAGAAAAATGATCAACAGGGAACAATGACAGAGCATGAAAATGGTCAGCACAATTGCAAAATCATTGAATAATATTGCAAAAAGAGCAGATAGGTAATAGTTTTTTACATTTTCACAAAATAGGACTGCATATATTATTCTCTAATTTCAAAATGTACCTTTCACAAAGAGTTTCTTAACATATTCACATTTGAAAGTGTAAATATTTGCTGAAGGATTTCTGTCTTACCCGCTGCAGCAGGAGTTTCTTCACCAGCTTTACTCAAGCGACTCCGGGCTGGTACATCTGGTAGATTTACATATTCTGTTATGATCTCTGACTGCTCTCTGTGTGCTGCTCTCACCATATTTAACCACTGACTGGAAAGTGACAGAGAATATATTTTCTATGAATGAAACTGATGCGTAATCCACTTCTTCTTTAATATGTTTGTCTTTGCTGATGAAGCAGCACGAGATAATTCTTCCTTTTTTGTCATCTTTCATCACCAGGTGTTTAGAAAATATGACCTTTGACAATTTTAAGCTGCATCTTGACAGAAATCTGCACTTTAGAACAGAGGCTCACTTGAATCCATTTAGTTATTTATTGATATCTAAACCTAGGTCTTTATATGACCAATTTAATCCACACATTTGTGTCAAATGTGGTCTATTAATTATTCTCTTGTACTGAACTGTATTCACACCTTTCCAGAACTGATTTTAAGACTGCACAACCTAAAAAAACGTATTTTGTGGCACTCTACGACCTCACAAGCCTTCGTTTTATAAACAAATGCAGTGAATTTTATAAAACATTTTCCCTACCACAGTGTAAAAATTAATCTCTCCATTATTTACAGTAACACATGTGAAATTAAGATCACTGAATTGAGTTACAGTAATTTAATTTTTAAAGCTGAATTACAACAGTTTTACATTATGGAAACAGCACAGATGGCTTAATGAAAAAGATATTCTTCTCAAAAATTTTAAAGCTATCTACAACTGAGGGATTTTATTAGAACTCAACAGAATCAGTCCTTGTCCGTTCCAAGCCTGTCAATGCTAGAAGAAATGATGGTGGAAGAGTGCCAGGGGAGGGGCTTGATTTCCAAATGATATAATAAGTTAGTTGACGAATCTTCAGAATCCTCAATAAATAAGCTTGAGTCCTGGAGAGAGGACCTACAGGAGAATATTTCCACTGAGGAGTGGGAGAAGGCATGCATCAACGCTCAATTGCAAACAGTGAACACCTGTTTAAAATATCTGCAGTACAATTGGCTGATGCGATTATATATGACTCCTGTTAAATTGAATAAATTCTATAACACAGTACCGGATGTTTGCATAAAATGTAACAAAGAAAAGGGCACAACTTTTCAATGCTCTCAGATAAGGATATTTTGGGAAGAAGTGAAACAGTGCATTGAGGAAATACTAGAGATAAAATTATACTTGGATCCAAAAATATTCCTAATGGGTATCTACCCAGCTAACTGTAACATAAGGAAGAAACATCGATTATTTTTAGATATAGGCCTGTTGTTGGCCAAGAGAGTCATTGAGAGTCAGGTGGATAGACCAAGGATAGGTAGATGGCTTTCTGAATAAACACCAACTCTGCCCTTAGAAAAGATTACGTATGCAATCAAAGGTAAACAGCCCATTTTTGATAACTTTTGGGGCCCATTTATAAATTTTCTTGCAAATAAAGACGTTTCTGGTTTGATGGAAACATCTGAGGATGACCCTTAGGTAGCCCCCTGCAGCTCTCTTGGGAAAATGTTTATTGTCTGGAGCAGTTTGACCATTTCATACACTACCTAATGTATGTGTAAGGTATATTTGTGAGCAGGCTTAGTGTGTGGTTGGTGTCGTACTTACTCTCCCCCATATGTATACTATTTTATCTATATTATTTGATTCTTCTTGTTTTATTATTGTTGTTATTTATTTTATTTATTTATTTTTTATTTTTATTTGAGTTGATGCTTTGTTGTTATGCCTTTGGCAATTGTAACACTCTTCCACTCGTTTGAGTGCATCATTGTATGTGTTATGTGTCTGAAAAAATGCATAAAGACATTGTTGGGAAAAAAAAATTTAAAAGCTGAATATGTTTGACAATGAAGAATAGAGATAAATTGCCTATGCTGAAAATGAAATTGAGATATGTTCCGTTTGTTTAGTCATACAGCCCTGTGACAATAGTGAGGGTACAATGTGCTCAGTCTCACATGACCAAACTTCCAACATTGCATATACATTTATTTTGTAACCTTTGCCAAAGCATAGGCCTGGCCATTTTCCTCGCATAAAGCAGAAGTAGGTAAAGCAGAAATGAGCAAACCATAACAGACGTTCTAGCTTCATATATTCATTGAATTCTCATTGGAGCAGCTTTTACAGCATCACTTCTTAGAGTGTCATGCCATCAACTATATAGTTTGTAACTATCTACAATAATTCCTTGTAATCTTATGTATGCCTCCTTCAAAAATTCTTCACCTGGGGTGCCCCAATAGCTCAGTTGACTGTGCAGATGACCCACAAACAGGTACTATGGTCCCCAATGTGGTCATGGGTTCAAATCCAGCCCATGGTCATTAACTGCAAGTCATTCCCCACTCTTCTAGCCATGTTTCCTGTCTCTCTCTTGTTGTCCTTTATAAAAAAAGACCACAAAAAAAGTTCTTGGCCTCACCTGTAAAAAAGGATGCACAACTACCATTATAACTGTACGCTATAAATATTCAATTTGGAGTGCTGTTGTTCCAGCACAATGTGTCAGTCCACATAGCACAAGTGGCAGAAGCAGCCAATTGTTGCTTTATGCACCTTACTCACCATCTGACTTCTATCTGTGTAAAAATCCTACTTGTGTGGTTTCCATTTTCAGACTGATAAAAAAAGGGTCATTCATGCTGTTGAGGGTATCTCATGTTGTGGTCTTCTTCCGTGAACATCGGTGGATCAATTACACTGACGTTAAAAGAGACAATGCTCAAAAGTAATGCAAGAACAGTCTTTCTCCTGTAATGCTTTGTGGTGAGGCCAAGAGTTTTCTGAAGTGTCCTTTTAGTTGTAATTGAAACTTCATGCAGTTCAGATTAATGCCGTGTTGAAATGTTTCTAGGTACTACGCAGTAAAGTCCCTTTTAGACATGCTTTCTGTTAATGTGACAGCATCTGAACGTGTCAGTTTCATGTCTAAATGGTCACTTTACTGTAGAAGTTCTGTAAAAAATCTTGCTAGGTTGAGTCTAGTAACACTTAAGTATCGCTTTCAATCAGTGGTGTAGTCCAGGGTATACGGCGGTATACTGCGTATACCCACTTATTTTTCAGTTGGCATTGCGTATACCCACTTCTAATGCTCCCTGGTGCGCATCATTCAGTATATCTGTGTGCCAGGTAGCCCTCTTTTCCTTAAGGATGATGAAGCCATGAACAACCCTCCTCTGCCTGTAATTGGCTGGTACATGCTACCTTCACTGATTCGATTGGTTAACTTTAGGGATAAGCCAATCAGAGGCAGAGTAGGGCGGGTCATACAGAGGAAAATTTTGCTAACACCTCTGTGGCACTCCAGTTGATTGACAGGTCTGCTTGAAAGATGCGCCGAAATGCGAGAAAGTCAGAATAAACACCTTTCAAGTGAGTGGTACGTATCAAGCGAACCTACTTTCATGGACGATATAATTCTCAGGTAAGTTTTAAGGTGGTTTCCAAATGAATCATTGTTTTAAACTACTGGCAACATGACTGCACATTTCAAGGAGAGGATATTTTGTCGCCAGTGGTTAAAGCTGCAGTCAATTCCAGCCATTTTCACTCCAAAAAAATCGCTAATATTCTATTTGTAAATAAAAATATGACGAGAAATACAGGGAATATTGGACGCACATCGCAAGGTGCATTTCCTCGAAAACGACCTATTCGTGGATCATATACCGTCTTCAAGACATGTTTTGGACAAAATAGTTTACTGGCTTGTGTCGTCTGGATGTCCAATGTTGGATTATGGCCGTTTTTTGTGGAATATTTTCATCTGTGTGTAATAATGAACCCGGAAATGTGAGTCGCGCTGTGTACGTTGAAGCCGTGTATAGAGAACGGATGGATGGATATTCGTTTTTTGTCGGACAAATGTGTTTATATTACCCGCTGTGGTAATCACATCTGAAAGTGGTTTATACCGGCGGATTCATGAGAATCTAAGCTTTCCATCGGCGTATGGTGTTTGTATAGTCGCGTTTGCAGTTTCAGACATTTAGCAAATTGCTTATGCAGATCTCAAAGTGTACCACGGGCGGGACACTGAAGCGCAACTGAAGCGCAACGGGTTAAACTGAGTGTCGGGCCGAGTCTGACTAACGTTTTGAAAGGCTAACGTTATTCTAACGTAAGTCTGAAGCTAGCTAGATTGGGATAATGTGGGAAAACCTCTAGGCTGGTAGTTGATTTTAAAGTAAGTAAAAAGACAAGAATGGGGACAGGTAGTTTAAGATTCGACCTAAAACAATATTGAGGTTTTATTCATGATGAAATATGAACAAGGATGCACTGTCAACTTCATATTTGAAGTATTTTATTTAAATAAATGTTCAAAAGTAACAAACACCATGTTTGCCTCATGATAAATACATGTTACATTAATCCAGTTTGCTTGTGTGACCAGTAATAACTACAAACTGCTCCTAATCAAGTCATGATAATTTTATAATAGTGGGCAAGTAGAAATGACTGAAAAAATTGAATAGAGTAGTCTTCTATGCCACTGTTTCTAAAACAGGGCGTTTTTCTGGACTAATTAAAAAAAAAGTGAAAATTAAGAGTATACCCACTTCTCCAGGGACCACTACACCACTGCTTTCAATATTGCTCAAATCTGAACTGCATGTGAGTCACATTACTGGTCAGGCATGCACAAGCCTACGCTGCACGGTGAAGGATGTTGTTTCTTGCATTTTACTTTCTGTCCAGTCTCACACATATGGAAAATATTGCACTTGTATTGTGCTGCTCTCTGTCCTTGTTTTTGAAGACTGACAGTGAACTTACTTATGTCTTAACAACAGACTGCCGTCACTTGTAGAGATGGATTGATGAAACTAGTAATGTCACATATCCTGTGTCTGATAAGGTTGAGGTTGCTTTCAAACTTCTACGGAGGTAATCAGGCTGTTTAATAGATCCACTAGAAGATCATATGATACCAATGCAACAGCTGCCACAGTACTTCTGCAGATGTCAAACTAAAATCATGTTTACACCATTTCCACCTATTTATAAAGATCTAAAATAACATAATAATATAATTAAATGTGTATGGACTGTTCTACCAAGGAAGCTGAAGTTCTTATAGGTTGTTTAATCATAAAACATTGTTTATTCAGGCTGTTAGCCAGGTTATTTATTGGAGCGGTTTTAAGTGGCTTTCTAAAGTTAGTATGGATATCTATCTATCTATCATGGACAAAATATACACTTCCATTCAAAAGTTCACCCTGACAATTTCATGCTTTCCATGAAAACTCACACTTCATTTTTATTCATGTGCTAACATAGTTGCACAAGGGTTTTCTAACCATCACTTATGGGCCTCATTTCCAGCTAGAAGAGAAACTTACCACATAAACAATGTCTAGGCTGTATTTCTGATTAATTGAATGTTATTTTCATTGAAAAACTGTCTTTCTTTCAAAAATAATATAAGGACATTTCTAAGTGACCCCAAACTTTTGAATGGTAGTGTACATGTTGAATTAGCTCCACAAAAAGAGCATTTTATGTCTGATTCTTCCAGTTTTTCAAATTTCTGCATAAGTTACATGTGTTTTTAACCACACGGTAGCAGTGTCATAACTCTGTAGTTCCTCATTATGGGTTAAGACACACACAAACCAGCCGAGAGAACAAACATTACGCTGATCAGAGCTGATCAGACGAAACTGAACTTCTGAACTTTATTTAATGCAGTCGGCATGATGCAGGGAATAGAGACCAGGGATTATATTAATCAGCCACCAAGACGCAGGAAGAAGCGCAGTGGAGACAAGAAACAAGCTGGTAATAACACATATCATCTTATTATACATCATGTAGATTATTATTATTATTATTATTATTATTATTATTACATGCCACAGGCTGATGTAAGGATTGTATTTTGCGATTTATAGTTTCTTAGAAGTTAAAGCAGTAACCAAAACAAGTACAGAGAGTAAAATATCCAGCTGTGAAATAATTTAAAAAATGCCTATGTTAGGGATGTGGGGCGTGGAGAACCCAGGCGCAGACATCACAGACAGAACGCTAGGCATTAATAAAAGAATTTATTAACTAAATCAAGGAAACCTTTACAAACTGAAAGCGAGACTGAGTGGACAAAAAACTAACTAGACAGCGGCAAAACGGCAAACTAAAGAGGTACTTACACGAGGAGAACAAACGACTAACACAAAAGCAAACTAGAGTCCAAATAGCAAATCGAGTCCAAAAGAGGTTTATCCTAGCCTAGCTAGACAACCCACGGCAACGAATTTAATTCTCTTCCAGGGTGGGTCGAGTTAAACCTCCATAAGGCTCGAGGCTGGATTCTCCTAAAACTGGCCGGACCAATCACCATGAAGTGTAGAGTCAGAAGGCGGGCGTAACGAAGTGAGGACAGAGGCGTGACGATTCTGACAGAAACAACCAGCGCACAATAAACAGTTATCTTTCGACTCGGCTTTGGCCACAGCCCTTAAAGATTTGAAGCTAAAATTCAACTTGAAAGATAAACAAAGGACGGCACTTAAGTGTTTCATTGAGAAGAAAGACGTATTTGGACTTATGCCGACAGGATATGGCAAATCCTTAATATACCAGTTGGCTCCGCGGATTCGCGGCCCCGCTGGTTGGGAAGCTAATGGGACTAAGCCACAATCCACCGGTGCTCTCGGAACTGCGTCAGCCTATTCGTTGCGTTGATTGGTTGTATACCTACCCAATTGCTGCAGAGGGATTTGATAGACAACCTTTTAGCCCGCCTCCCTGTCGAGCTTCCCTAGACCCTTGTGCCGTCAGAAACATGGGTCTAGCATGGCTAGGCTAGGTTTATTCAGAAAAGGATGAAAAATGACAAAGTCCAACAACTGATATAATCCAGTGGTGGAGGGTAAGTGGCATAGGCGTCAGTATAGGGGGGGACGATGGGGATGTGTCCCCCCCACTTTTTGTCAGGGGTCATTTTGTCTCCAACACATTCAAATTCTTCACATGTAAGCCGTTGTAAACCCAGTTATTTTCAGCAGTATAGAAAATTCCGACGCTCCTGAACGCACCATCCGCACTCGGCCGAGAGTTGCACAGACATGCAGCACACCTTCGTGAGGTTAAAAAAAAAAACGTGCAGATGCTAAATTTGTGCCGTGCCAAGTGGAAGCTCCGACCAGAGGTGTGCAGAAGCAAAATTTCGGCCCGGGATAATTAGTACTATAGCGGCCCACAGACCTCTCTACTGGCATGTACCGGTAGCTCAACAGGTTGAGCCTCTGCCTTTGGTGCGGAGGTTGTGAGTTCAAGTCCAACTTGTGGCATTTTGCCGCTGTTCTTCGACATTTTCTCAAAGTGCTGTCTTACCAACGACACGGAAGCATATGACAAAAGCAGGCGTGCCACACCAATGCTAAACTTAATATCGTCCCACGGGCCGCAGTTGGCCCGCGAGTTTGAGACCCATGATTTAAAGCATTTTTGTTATTATTATTATTATTATTTTATGACTGGAGCAGCCCACCGGGGATATCCCCGGTGTTCCCGACTACCCAGCACGCCACCCAGGGTTTGCATTTCCATCTGACAATGGCTGTGGTCTCCATCCCCCCACTTTTACAAACTGACGCCCTTGGGAAGGGGACCAGGTGGATTGAGTCGAGCTGATTGCAACAGGTGAGAATGATGAACTAATGAGATGACAGAGCCAGGGGACGAGCGAGTGGAAGAGAGACAGAAGGGAAAGACACAGCCAGAGGGAGACAGAGACACACAAGCCAAAAACACACACTAAAGGGCAACAAACACTGAGGGAACCAACAGACTTAGATTAAAGCAACAAACAACAGAATCTAAAAGGTTAAATCCAAATGAGGGAAGTAAAGGTGGAAGAAGGAACAAAAAGGCATCAACAGGGCAGAATCCTGACAGCCTAATGAGAATTTCAACCCATTCTGATTCATTTTCATGGTTTGAATTCAATAAAGAGCTGCAAAGTTAGCTACACTGATCCTTAACATGGCAAGCTTTGGTATTCAAGGAGTTTTGAAGGTTGTAGTTTTTTTTTTTAATAAAATAAAAAATTGATGGCAGGAATCTAAGTGTAAACGCGATTTCTTGATGAAGTTGTGTCAAAACTATTGGTTCATGTCTCCTTGCTCATTGGACTTTGTTGTGGCTGTTACGTTTCTTGATCCCAGACTGACATCATAACTCCATAAAAATAAGACTATAAATATAGAACCTCAGGTAATAATCCTGAAATCATTTGCATGTTTGGAGTTTTGAAGTACAAAACATTCAATTCGAATGCATCATTTTGCAGTTTGGTGAACAGTATTTTTACAAGTTTTGCTATTTTCGGACATTTTAATGACAAATTTAAATCAGAAACTAAACTTTTACAGGATGAAGTTCCTCAAATGTGATGATTTCATGTTTTTCTCTGTCATTCCTTACAAAAAACACTAGCTGAATATTTTGGGCTTTTGGACTGTAAAACAAGCTATTTGATTACACCATTTTGTACTTCGGTGAATTAAAGTGGCTGTTTTCACTATTTTCTGACATAATATATTAATTATAATTTATTAATTATTTCCACTTGTCTGTATTGTTTTCGGGCTGCTCAGTGGCGTAGTGGTTAGCACTTTCGCCTTGCAGCAAGAAGATCCCTGGTTCGAATCCTGGGTGGGCCTGGGATCTTTCTGCATGGAGTTTGCATGTTCTCCCTGAACATGCGTGGGTTTTCTCCGGACACTCCGGCTTCCTCCCACAGTCCAAAAACATGCTGAGGTTAATTGAGTACTCTAAATTGTCCGTAGGTGTGAATGCGAGTGTGATTGTTCATCTGTGTATGTGGCCCTGTGACAGACTGGCGGCCTGTCCTGGGTGTCCCCTGCCTTCGCCCGAGTCAGCTGGGATGGGCTCCAGCACCCCCCGCGACCCCAGTGAGGATATAGAGGATGGATGGATGGATGTATTGTTTTCATTTACTGCTAGACTTCTATTTGAAAAACTCACATTTCCAGCAGATGTTTCATATTTAAAGAAGTCTTGTGCTCCTTTAGCTGCTCGGAGACATTTAATTTGAAACATCTGTTCTGTTTCCAAGTGCTTTTTCAAAGACAATCATTTGGATTTGTTGAGTTTTCATCTACACTTTTTCTTCATTTTACTATATGAAGTGTCTTGAGATGACTTCTATTGTACGCTATATAGATAAAACAGAATTAAAATTAATTCTGCAGGAATTTGTGCTGTGGAAGCATTTTCTAAATAATCTGCTTTACTGGTTACAAAGGCCTCTTGGACTTTTAAACTCACTATCACTCCGTTGATCCAACATGACATTTTAACTGTTGGATTTCTCTTGTTCACTTTTTCAGATTCTGGAAGGAAGGGCAGCCAGATCATGGCGGTCCTAACAACGTAGAGGACTGTGTGGAGATGTATCACCACAACCCTGTACTCAGCAACTGGAACGACGCCCCCTGTGGACACAAGCGGCGCTGGTTCTGTGAGAAAAATGCACATCCTATTTCATAGTGTCAGCTTAAAGGGGAACTTCGGTTTTTTTCAACCTGGGGTCTGTTTCCATATGTAATTTCATACATGTGAGTGATGGAGAAATGAATTTTCGACATAGCTCCAGTATTTAGCCAGGCAGGCAGCTTAGCAGCTCAGCTAGCAGCTCAGCTAGCAGCTCGGCCAGCGAAAAGTATGGGGCAGCTGGCCCCTTCCCCCGCGTCAAAGTCTGCCCTAACGTGCTTTTTGCCCCACACTGACCGGCTCCGATCAGTGTTGCCGACTTAGCGACTTCCTCGCTAAATCTAGCGACTTTTCAAAGCTCCGAGCGACTTTTTTTTGTCAAAAGCGACTAGCGACAAATCTAGCGACTTTTTCTGCCGTTTTGGAGACTCTAATAGACCCTTTATTTGTTTACAAACATTGTGGGCATTTTGTGGGCGGGGCTTATGCTGGAGGCAAAAGCAGAGCGAGAAGTCAAGCGGGACTGGGAGTATATAGTTTGCGCTGGGAGTTTGCGCTGCAAACTCGAGCATTTTTAACCCGTTAGACTTCAGTGTTCCGCCGGCGGTACTTACTAATTTGCATAGGAATTTAAAGAATGTCCAAAGGCTGCAAACGCGATTATATAAACACTATACGCCGATGGAAACCTTAGATTCTCATGAATCCGCCGGTATAAACCACTTTCAGATGTGATTACCACAGCGGGTAATATAAACACATTTGTCCGACAAAAAACGAATATCCATCCGTCCTTTCTCTGTACACGGCTTCAACGTACACAGCGCGATTCACATTTCCGGGTGCATTATAACACACAGATGAAAATATTCCACAAAAAACGGCCATAATCCAACCTTGGACATCCAGACGACACAAGCCAGTAAACTATTCTGTCCAAAACATGTCTTGAAGTCGGTATATACTCCACGAATCGGTCGTTTTCAAGGATGCGCGATGCGATGCGCGTCCAATATTCCCTGTATTTCTCGTCATATTTTTATTTACAAATAGAATATTAGCGATTTTTTTGTACTGAAAATGGCTGGAATTGACTGCAGCTGATCGTCTCTGTCCAATCTTTTCGCCTCAGTGCATTTAACCACAACTGTCTTCGTTCCGTCTGAGCACGAGTGTTCGGTGGAATCCTATAAACTTTAATTTGCGTTCCCCAATGTCATTCCTCCTATTCTGGCATCCAAAAACACAGCAGGATGACATTTTAGAAAAGTTGATAGAGCCTAGTCCATCAGTCTTTCGCCTTTTGGTCACGGCCGCAGACTTCCTCTTTTGCCTCCAGCTAAAGCTGTGACATCATTCGTGACGTGGGTCATTAAAGGGTCTATAGGAAAACTCGGCTCATTCTGCAGTTACTGTTTTCAACAAGCAGCAGGTGCTGCTGTGAGCTTCTCCCCCTCCCAGAGCACAGGCTGTCAGTCCAGTAACCCCGCAGCAGTCCCAGGGAGGGGAGGGGGAGACCCACATCACTCTGCGGCCAGACGACAGATGAATCGCGCATGCGCAGTCACTCCAGATCCCATCCAGACTTACGGAGCCATATAAACGAAAATGTTTCTTCACTGTCATGCTAAAATAAACCACAGCATTTAGCCTCTAGTACAAAAACATATTTTGATTGTTTTATACTTACTTTTTGGTCTATTCCACAACGTTATTCCTCTCTCCTAACTGCAAACTGGGAAATATGCAAATTAGGCAATGACGTCATTTAGCGACTTCTCGCGACTTTTAGGACAGCCAACAGTGACTTTCCTTACTGAGGAGTTGGCAACAGTGGCTCAGATAGTCTCAATGAGTGTCCCACAACATACTAGAGATGAGGAGTGAACGAAAACCTACACATTACCTGGTGATCGCTCTTTGTTGTGGTCTGTATCCAAATCTCAGGACACTAGAAAGCAATCTGAGCCGGTCAGTGTGGGGCAAAAAGCACGTTAGGGCGAACTTTGACGCGGGGGAGGGGGCCAGCTGCCCCATACTTTTCGCTGGCCGAGCTGCTAGCTGAGCTGCTAGCTGAGCTGCTAAGCTGCCTGCCTGGCTAAATACTGGAGCTATGTCGAAAATTCATTTCTCCATCACTCACATGTATGAAATTACATATGGAAACAGACCCCAGGTTGAAAAAAAACGAAGTTCCCCTTTAAGAATAAACTATTATATGTGTGTGTAAAATACTCAGTGTACTTTTGCACCCTGTAGAGCTCACATTAAAAAAAGAATAAAAACTTATTATTGAGCAAGGAAGCAATAAATCTTGGATGTGGGAACAAACTTTTATCAATTTTTTTTGAAGATGGTCAGAAATTTATTTTACTACCAGTTATTGGTCCATAGATAGCTCAGAATGTTAAATGGGAGTAAACATCCAATTAACAGAGGTCAATAAAGTGTTGACTTTATTGTGAATTAGCTGAAAAAAATTTCTTCCGCCCAGCATGACACATCAACTGAATGAACCCTAAAACAGAAATATTTATTACTACTCAATATGGCCCCAGCATTAATAGTATTCTCCTCTATTCTATCTATCGAATAGAAATATCTGTCAAATATTGTTCATAAAGAGGCTTGCAACCTGTTATCTTTGACACAAGAACTATGTTTTTTGTTTGTTTGTTTTTGCATATGTGTAAATTACACATTACACTTGTTTGAATGTGGTGATCTTTTTAACCTGGGTGAAGTATATGAAAGAATAAAAGTTCTCTTTGTTACGTGGCAGATTCAGTAGAAGTTTGGGAACTGCTGTCACAATAACTGAAAAGTTTTGCATTTGTAAAAGGAAGATCATCCAACAAATACAATGATGCATGTATTTCCATATTTAACGGGAAACTGAAGCCAGTGGGGAAGAGGCAAATGTTACCTGCCCAACAAACAGGAAATGAACCCACAGATATGGAAATCTGACCTACAAGTTCTAATAATGTTGTCTAGAAAACGTTTCAGTTTAATGCTCAAAAAAGTTTAAAGGAAATTTCTCCGTTCAAATTATTTCCCTGTAAGGTTAAAAGTTAATTAGGAAAATGTTTTAACTGCAACATTCAGAGGATGTTACAAGAATGTTCTAAGGGTTGTCAAATTATGTGATAACAGAAGAAGAACCTTTATAAACTAACATTTAAAACATGTTTCAGGATGTCATGGAGGCCTCAGATGACTAGGTTTTTATAAAAATCTTTCTGTGCATTGTTACCATATATTAACAATGATAGAACATTTTACCTGCAATATTCTGATGTTGTTTTGGGGATGTTGTTGAGGTAGCACATGATAGAACGTTGGTCCACAAAACAATCTTACAGTCTTACATGATGATTAAGGAAGGAAGTTCTTAATGCAATACTCATAAAATGTTTATACAGATAGCATGTTTAGAGAACTTTACGCCATCGGAACAACGAAAAACGTCCCACTGAAAGCATTACTGGGACATTGCATAAGTAGCCGAGTGTATGACCTGGATTACTGTTTCATTAAAAGTCTGCACAAAATACAGTAACCTTCCCACTTTAGTTGCTGTTATAAGCAACAGGGCAAGTTGAATCCAACTCTGTAAAGAAAAGAAATTACATAAAATTATGTCTCAGTGCTTTGCATCATCACCTGTTGCGTTTTTTGATCTTTCTACCCTTGCATGGCTTGCTCAATCCAGCATTGTGTGCCAGTATTTCCTCTGTTTGCTTATCGTTCTTGTAAATCACCTGGCAGAGTGTCCTCTATTTATACTTCCTCATTGCTGGATGGCAGAGCCACAGCATGATGCACACTGAAAAAGCAGAGCAGTGAACATCTCTGAGTTAGATTAGGTGAAATCACAAAACAGCATGTCTGAAGATATTTACTCTAAACCAGACCTCAGCAAGAAAGTTAGTTTTCAGAGGGGCAAGAAGGAGGACGGGAATGCAGACATCTCTGATAACACCTATGATGTAACGATTTATGACAACTACTTGACAGAAGAAAGTACGACGCCAAAACGAGAGGAAAACCTTACAGAGGATCAACAACAAAGTAAGTGTCTGTCTGCCTATGTCTGTCCTGATATGTTCAACATACAGTCGAGAACAAAATCTTAAAGACAATGTAAATCATGTCAGTCTTGAGCTTCCAATGACTCCTTTAACTCCAAGTTTTCTATAATAAAATCACTGAAAGACATGCACATTTGTCACAAGAACAATCATGTATTTTGTCTTCCTTCATAGACTGTAGATCTTCTGGATCAACAATATTTGGTAAAATGTCACTTGGTCATCTCTGCTAGTTGCTTTTGGCTTCCATTCACAAGTGTTGCTGTATGTGTATTTTAACACAGCAGATTTGTGTCAGATATCCACAAGTGTACACAACTGCACACTGAAAAACTTCTTTTAAGATTGTCTATTTTTTCCAGCATAGGAGGAAAAATATTAATAAAGTGCAACAGCAGTTCCAAGTACATCTTGTGTACTGGGAACTACCAGAAAGGAGGTTTTGAGCAACTTTGCAAGTCTTTATAGGTCTGTCAGAAGCATTAATTGGTGCAGTAGCATGACAGCCATGCAACAAGTAGTCACAAAATTTTACAGGTCAATAGTTGGAATCTCTACAAAGATTGAAATACAAGATGGGTGTGGTCCCACCTTTTGGTTCAGGCTGGAACATGTGATCCCACAGCAAAGCGTCTCTAGTTTGGTGATAATTTTCCTTGTTTGCTTTGTGTCTTGAAAAATTCATGTTTTCGTCCAGTTACAATAATAATAAAATTACTACTGCTAAATGGACACAAGCTATGTGCAAATTATTTTATTCCACCCTGCTAGGAACTGTAATGATGATGATGAATTCTGCTTTGGCATGTCTGTGTGGCCATGCATGGTCCATGGCGATTTGATGAACTTTGAATAATACAAAACTTTATATCACAGCTTGTTGTAAAATAAAAATCTTCAATAAAAGAAATGCAACATCATTGGGTTTCTTTGCACAGTCACTGTAACTTCAGGAAAGAGGAAATTTCTTCGAGTTGCTGAAGTGTTTCTGGGGCTGCTGTGTCTTTTGCTCCTGGCTGCTGTCATCGTCCTGTTGGTCCTACGTAAGAAAATGTTTTTCAGACATATTCATTTTGTATAGAAGTTGCAGTGTATTATTAGCAAATATGTTTTTAAAAAAACAAACTACTTTTTCTTTTCCACATGTTGGTGTCTTACTGCGACAGTGATTCAAGAGAAAAGCAACTGGAACACTGAGAGAAGGGAACTGATGAGCGAAAGACAGGAACTCATGACGAACATTACTGAAATACAACGCCTCAATGCCAACCTGAGCAAAACAACAAGCCTTTTGAAGGATGCTAATGTTAACCTCACCAAAGAGAGAGAAAAACTACAAGAACAGTTTGGTAAGTGAAAATATAAATCCATCCATTATTATTAATCCTCATTAGGGTTGGGAGGGGCTGGAGTCTATCCCAGCTGACTTAGTGTGAAGGAAGGGGACACCTTAGACAAGTCACCATCTATCAGAGGGCTACACATACAGACAAACAATCACACTCACATTCACACCTATGGACAATTTAGAGTTACCAATCAACCTCAACATGTTTTTGGACTGTGGGAGGAAGCCTGAGAACCAGTGATAAGCCATGCATACAGAGGGAGAACATGCAAACGCCACACAGAGCGATCCCAGGAAAGGATGCAAACTGGGAACTGGAACGGCTACTTAAGAAAGTGAAAGTGTACTATACAGATTAAACATGAACTGGTACTTCTCAGTGAAAGTGAAGGACAGACACATCAAAAGGTAGCAGATGAATTTATCTTTCGAAAAAGCCATATTTAATCTGTGGAGGCAAAGAAATTATAGTTAATGAGATTTCCTATGTGTCCAGACTTCAGGGACGCCCTGTATTCAAAACTCATTACACTTAAAATGAAATATTTCAGGCCTTTTTTTGTTTTCACTTTGATGATAATGGCTCACAGCTCATGAACATCAGAAGTCCAGTATCTCAGAATTTTAGCAAATGTCATATTGAGTTTTGAGTGAATTACTATTCAAACTGTAGAAATGCTACATATCTCTGAGTCTGCTGACCTGAAAGTTGTCCAGAGGATGATCATAGACACATCCACAAGAACAGTAGGCCACAGAAGATCAATGCTATTTGCAGAGTGCTGAACGGAAACGTATTGATGGTAAGTTGACATGAAGGGACATGTGGTAGGAAAAGGTGCACTGTGACAAGAAAAATGGATTCAAGAACTTAGGAGAGATTTATAAGTGATGAAGAGAGGCTGGTGTCGGTGCATCAAGCACAGACTTCTTCAGGTATTAAGCCTAAAACTGTCACATTCCTAATAGCTAGAGACAACATCAGACGCCTCCCATCTGGGCTGAGGAAAAAAAGAGCTGGACTGTGAACTCAGCGGTCCATAGACCTATTTTTAGATTGATGTAAAGTTTTTTTTCATTTGAAAATTTAAAGTGCCTAGGAGGAGAGGAGGGGTAAAGACAGCCTGTGAGGACTGAGGGTGTCATGTCATCTGCTGGTGTTGTTTCACTGTGTTTTAGTACAAAATCAATGCAGCATCTACCAGAAGATTTTAGAGTACTTCATGCTTCCATCTGTTGACAATCCTGCTAATGTTCTTTTCCAGCAAGACTGGAAAAGTGTGCTGACAGCCAAAACTAAAACCAAATGGTTTCCTGACTGTAACATTACTGTACTTAATTGGATAAGTCATCTGACCTGAATCCCACAGAACCCTGTATGGAGTACTGTCAACAGAAAGATGAGGAACACTTGACCCAAACATACAGACGAGCTGAAGACTGCTGTCAAAACAACCTGACTTCAATACTGGATTGATCTTAAGAAATATTCTAATATTTTAAGATACTGGATTCCTGTTTTTCATGAGCTAAAAGCATAACCATCCAACTTAAATCTAACAAACAAAGAAAAAGAAAGTTAAAAATATTTCACTTTACATGTAATGAGTACAGAATAAATTAATTTTTTTCTCTTTATAAATAAGTTAGGAAAATATTAACATTTTTCTGTACAGGGCATAAGATGAATCAATCAGCCAGTTAGCTTAGCACAAAGACTGAACAAGGGAAACTGGTTGCCTGTCTCCACAATCAAAACCAAAACCAAATAAAAGCCTACCAATAAAACTGAAGCTAACTATTTAATAAATCATCACATTTTTATCTTTCATATAAACAGTGTCAAGATGTTTCGTGAATATACTGGTAGAAGGATGCTGAGTTTTCCACTGCCAGGCAGGAGGCCTAGAGGAAGACCAAAGAGGAGGTTTATGGATGCGGTTAAAGAGGACATGAAGGTAGTTGGTGTGAGAGAAGAGGATGCAGCAGACAGGGTTAGATGGAAGCAATTGATTCGCCGTGGCGACCCCTGAAGGGAAAAGCTGAAAGGAAAAGAAGAAGATTTGGATAGAATTAGTATATTTGTCAAAAATGTTTTACTATCTGTCAATAAACTTGCAACTGAAATCATTCTGTGTCAGCAGAGACAACACAATGTCACTGACACTACATTACCCACAGACTCTTATATTTAATACTTTATTGCTTTAAAAAAAAAAGACTAGAGGGTTTTTTTTTCATCAATGTGTAGATGACTTGATTATTAATGCCATAGCAATGTGACGCTCAGTTACATTGCAATTTCTAATAAATAAATACAGTTTGGCTGAGAATTAGACAAAGATACAAGTTTGGTGAAGTTTACAATCACAAACTGTTCTGTACAGTTAAAGATCTATCAAAGATAGCTCATCTGCATCCTTAGAATAAAAGTGTCATGACGGGGGTGTTTGGAGAACCCAGGTGCAGACATAACAGACAGGCAGCCGGGCATAATAATAAAAAGGTTTATTAATCAAAACTACTAAAAACTGAAAACGGTACTGAAGTGGCTACAAGAAACTAACAGTGGCAAATAACAGTGCTAAAGAAAGAAACTCACACACGGGGAAACTGAAAACACTAACAGAAGTCCATCCAAACAACTGAGTCCAAAAAGGGGGTAATCCACAAAGAGGAGAAAAGCGGAGTAGTCCATAAAACTGATGTAATCCAGAGGGGTAGGGAAAGCAAGAGAGCAGAGTCTGAAAGAGTGTGAGTCCAACAATGAGCAAGCAAAGACTGAGGGGAAAAAGGCAGGGCTTAAAGGCATTAGAGGAGATTTAATTTCCTACGACTTTGAACGGAGCATGCGCATGTGCACATACAACCTCTCCCTCACCCCCCTCTAACCTCCCCCCTCTTAACATTTACGGAGAAACGCCCCCTCCAGAAACTTGCGTAGCACTCGTGAAGCTTTCTTTTACGGCTGGGTCCCCCTGGATCTTTATCTGCCCTTATGTAAAAAAAGATGAGCAAAACAAGTCGCCAGCTAACTACGAAGCTATACCACAGCAACACATACACAAAACACGTAAGTCCAAGGCGTACGTAATCTACATAACGAGGTCTGAGCCGGAAGATTTTTGATTGACAGGAAAGGGAGCAAACCAAACGCCTCGGTCCGAGCGCGTTGATTGGCTGATGTTTTTCAGGTCCTGCCATGTCCACAGTTATTTTTTTTAATTTTTTATTCTTTTAGAGACCATACATACAAGTCCACTAAAGGTCAGTATATTCATTTTATGTGAATCAGACAAATTAAACAAAAAACATCCTCCATAATGCCTTTAAATAGCAAAGGAGGGGACCAGGTGACTTGAGTTAAGCTGATTGCAGCAGCTGACAGTAATCAGTAGGCAGGGAGCAGCAGACAGAGGGAGCCAGAGGAACAAAACAACAAGGGAGGAAAAAATGGAAAAGGACAAGAGGACAGAAACTGGGCCAGAATCCTAACAAAAAGGAAACTAAAGTGAAACTGAACCTCATATTTCTCCTCATGCATGTGCATGTAAAGAGAAATAGATCACTTTAGACTTAACAGGATGTTACACAAGAAAGTTTCAGATAAATGTTTCTGCTTGTTTAAACAGTCCCAACAGGAAGAGTTATTGAGACCAGGTCAAACCTTGGTGTCATATATAATTTTCAGTGTATTATTAGCAAATATGTTTTCAAAAATAAACTGCTTTTTCTTTTTCACATGTTGGTGTCTTACTGCAACAATGATTCAAGATAATAGCAGCTGGAACACTGAGAGAAGGGAACTGATGAAAGAAAGACAGGAACTCATGACGAACATTACTGAAATACAACACCTCAATGCCAACCTGAGCAAAACAACAAGCCTTTTGAAGGATGCTAATGTTAACCTCACCAAAGAGAGAGAAAAACTACAAGAACAGTTTGGTAAGTGAAAATATAAATCCATCCATTGTTATTAATCCTCATTAGGGTTGGGGGGGGCTCGAGTTTATCCCAGCTGACTTACTATGAAGGAAGGGGACACCTTGGACAGGTCACCATCTATTATAGGGCTACATATAGAAACAAACAATCACACTCACATTCATACCTATGGACAATTTAGAATTACCAATCAACCTCAACAGAATAGAGAATAATACTGATCTTATCCTTTAACTTGCAGATTTGGATAGAATTAGTATATTTGTCAAAAATGTTGACTTATCTGTCAATAAACTTGCAACTGAAATAATTTTGTGTCAGCAGAGACAACACAATGTCACTGACACTACATTACCCACAGACTATTATATTTAACCATGCCTGACATACGTCAGCGGGGTTACTGCATTCGCTTCGGTATCTGGCTGGGTAAGTATGTATGTATGTGTGTGTGTGGGTGGGTATGTCCGGTCAGATATCTCTGCAAGTGCTGAAGTCAGGACAATCAAACTTGGCACTGAAGATCAGTCTAAGGTCCCCTGCTCAGTTGTGGAGTTAGAGGTCAGCAGATCAAGTAGGAAGGGATATACACACGTGGACAAAATTGTTGGTACCCCTCAGTTAAAGAAGGAAAAACCCACAATTCTCACTGAAATCACTTGAAACTCACAAAAGTAACAATAAATAAAATTTATTGAAAATTAAATAATCAAAATCAGCCATCACTTTTGAATTGTTGATTAACATAATTATTTTAAAAAACAAACTAATGAAATAGGGCTGGACAAAAATGATGGTACCCATAACTTAATATTTTGTTGCACAACCTTTTGAGGCAATCACTGCAATTAAACGATTTCTGTATTTGTCAATGAGCGTTCTGCAGCTGTCAACAGGTATTTTGGCCCACTCCTCATGAGCAAACAGCTCCAGTTGTCTCAGGTTTGATGGGTGTCTTCTCCAAATGGCATGTTTCAGCTCCTTCCACATATGTTCAATGGGATTCAGATCTGGGCTCATAGAAGGCCACTTTAGAATAGTCCAACGCTTTTCTCTCAGCCATTCTTGGGTGTTTTTGGCTGTGTGTTTTGGATCGTTGTCCTGTTGGAAGACCCATGACCTGCGACTGAGACCAAGCTTTCTGACACTAGGCAGCACATTTCTCTCCAGAATGCCTTGATAGTCTTCAGATTTCATCGTACCTTGCACACTTTCAAGACACCCTGTGCCAGATGCAGCAAAGCAGCCCCAAAACATTACTGAGCCTCCTCCATGTTTCACTGTAGGGACAGTGTTCTTTTCTTCGTATGCTTGGTTTTTGAGTCTATGAACATAGAGTTGATGTGCCTTACCAAAAAGCTCCAGTTTGGTCTCATCTGTCCAAAGGACATTCTCCCAGAAGCTTTGTGGCTTGTCAACATGCATTTTTGCAAATTCCAGTCTGGCTTTTTATGAGTTTTTTTCAGCAGTGGTGTCCTCCTTGGTCGTCTCCCATGAAGTCCACTTTGGCTCAAACAACGACGAATGGTGCGATCTGACACTGATGTACCTTGGCCTTGGAGTTCACCTTTAATTTCTTTGGAGGTTGCTCTGGGCTCTTTGGATACAATTCCAACGATCCGTCTCTTCAATTTGTCATCAGTTTTCCTCTTGCGGCCACGTCCAGGGAGGTTGGCTACTGTCCCGTGGGTCTTGAACTTCTGAATAATATGAGCCACTGTTGTCACAGGAACTTCAAGCTGTTTAGAGATGGTCTTATAGCCTTTACCTTTAAGATGTTTGTCTATAATTTTTTTTCTGATGTCCTGGGACAATTCTCTCCTTCGCTTTCTGTTGTCCATGTTCAGTGTGGTACACACCTTTTCACCAAACAGCAGGGTGACTACTTGTCTCCCTTTAAATAGGCAGACTGACTGATTATGAGTTTGGAAACACCTGTGATGTCAATTAAATGGCACACCTGAGTTAATCATGTCACTCTGGTCAAATAGTTTTCAATCTTTTATAGAGGTACCATCATTTTTGTCCAGGCCTGTTTCATTAGTTTGTTTTTTTAAATAATTATGTTAATCAACAATTCAAAAGTAATGGCTGTTTTTGATTATTTAATTTTCAATAAATTTTTATTTATTGTTACTTTTGTGAGTTTCAAGTGATTTCAGTGAGAATTGTGGGTTTTTCCTTCTTTAACTGAGGGGTACCAACAATTTTGTCCACGTGTGTATGTAGGATGATCAAAATTGATACAGAGTCATGCATGGGCGTGGTTCTGCCCTCTACTGGGGGCTCGTCTAGTTAAAGGCATTATGGAGGATGTTTTTTTTTTTTGTTTAATTTGTCTGATTCACATAAAATGAATATACTGACCTTTAGTGGACTTGTATGTATGGTCTCTAAAAGAATAAAAAATTAAAAAAAATAACTGTGGACATGGCAGGACCTGAAAAACATCAGCCAATAAACGCGCTCGGACCGAGGCGTTTGGTTTGTTCCCTTTCCTGTCAATCAAAAATCTTCCTTCTCAGGCCTAGTTACGTAGATTACGTACGCCTTGGACTTACGTGTTTTGTGTATGTGTTGCTTTGGTATAGCTTCGTAGTTAGCTGGCGACTTGTTTTGCTCATCTTTTTTACATAATGGCAGATAAAGATCCAGGGGGACCCAGCCGTAAAAGAAAGCTTCACGAGTGCTATGCAAGTTTCTGGAGGGGGGCGTTTCTTTGTAAATGTTAAGAGGGGGAGGTTAGAGGGGGGTGAGGGAGAGGTTGTATGTGCGCATGCGCATGCTATGTTCAAAGTCGTCGGAAATTAAATCTCCTCTAATGCCTTTAATACTTTATTGCTTTTTTTTTTAAAAGACCAGAGTTTTTTTTTCATCAATGTGTAGATGACTTGATTATTAATGCCATAGCCATGTGACACTCAGTTACATTGCAATTTCTTTTTTTAAAATTGTCTTTTTATTAGGAATGCAAGACATTACTTTGCAGATTAACAGTCGTAAATTGTCCTTGTTTCACTTAGTGTTCAATGTCCTTTCAAAAATAGCTTCCGTTCGTCCTGAAATTAAGGACAATTTTCACATACTTCAAAGTCTTTCAGAATATGCTTTCCTGTTTTTTTTATATCAACAAAATAAGTCCAAATGCATTGCAATTTGTAATAAATAAACACAGGTTGGCTGAGAATTAGACAAAGATACAAGTTTGTAGAAGTTTAGAATCACAAACTGTTCTGTCAACAGTTAAAGATCTATCAAAGATAGCTCATCTGCATCCTTAGAATAAAAGGAAGCCAAAGTGAAACTGAACCTCATATTTCTCCTCATGCATGTGCATGTAAAGAGAAATAGATCACTTTAGACTTAACAGAATGTTACACAAAAACGTTTCAGATAAATGTTTCTGTTCGTTTAAACAGTCCTAATAGGAAGAGTTATTGAGAGCAGGTCAAACCTTGGTGTCATATATAATGTGTCACATGGCACACTAACTCACAACAAATCATGATCATCCACAGCTGTAACAAATATTTAGTTGTTTGTGGGAGACGCTGTTTGTACTCCATTAAAGTCAGGAGAAGCTGTAGTTACATCACAAGGATCCTGATGGAAACTGTAAATGTAAATTTCTTTATAAATTCCTGAGACATTCATGATCTTTTCCCTCCACAACAGATGCTCATTTTCAACAAGGATGGGTGCATTTCAGCCACAGCTTCTATTATATTTCTTCTATGGAGAAAAACTGGGAAGACAGTAGAAACGACTGTATGCATAAAGGTGCAGATCTGGTGGTTATCGACAGTGAAGAAGAACAGGTGTGTATACATGTGAATTGGTTGTAATATTGATGGAAATAGGATGAATACAGTATCAGTTGCATTTCTATTGATTACTGATTTTCTTTGTCAGAAATTTACAGAAAGATTTGAAGGTCTCGTATGGATTGGATTGAAATACAAGAACGAAGCGTGGAAGTGGGTGGATGAGACTCCACTAACCCAAAGGTTTGCACATTATTCTTTTATTCAACTCAAAAATAATTCTTTTTTCATTTTTAAACTTAAACCACATTCTAGTATGTTGTCTGGCTGTATCCCTTGTTTAAAAAAAAAGCTTGTTTGTCTGTGTGTGTTTCAGTGACTGGCTACCTGGGGAGCCTAATGGTGCTGAGACAGGCGAACACTGTGCAGAAATCCGGCACAATGGAAATGGCAAAGGATGGAATGATGGACGATGCGCAGATACAAAAACCTGGATCTGTGAAAAAAAGTGGCTCTATAAATCAACAAATAAAACCCCGTAAAGCTGACATGCGCTTCAAATTCAGCATGACTGCACTAAATCACTTTTCATTAACAATAATTTCTGGACGGCTGTTTCACAATCCTACAGCTCGGTACTGTGTGTGTGATCATGTTGGATTTTGGATACGGAGGCGTGATGTCATGATCAATTTACAGGACTTGCATGCTGGCTAATTAGACAGAATAGTTTCTGTCTGGCTTTTTTATACATACATCACAGAAAAATGAAAGTTTGCACAGCATAAACTTGGCTGTTGTCATGTCTTTATGGGGATACTGAGATACATACTGTGAAGTGTAAGAGTGATATTTCTTGTCAGAGACCTAGTCCATAAGCATCCCCCTATAGTGAAAGACCCGCCTGAATGATGAGTAATTAGCTGAAGTTATTTCACATCAGTGGATTTAACTATCTTGATGTGGTTGTTTAACATGATGCCTAAAGAAAAGTGGAGAAATGTTGATCAGATTGACACTGATATTGTATATGTCCTAGTTGATTTTTTGCATTCCAGGTTTTTTCTTAAAAAAGTGCTTTTTAAATGTACACGTAGGAGAATGTAGCAAAATGTAGTCTAATTTACATATATTTTGTGATATGTTAGGCTTTGAATGTCTCCTTCTTTCTCTTTCTCTCTCTGTCCCTCTTTATATTCATATATATACAATTTTAAGTTACAGTTTGTTTGCTTTTTGCACATAAAATGGAGTTTGGAGAAACAATGATTTAGTGTTTGTCACAGAACGCATTTGAAAAGTGATCCACACTTTGGTTCACAAAGTTTCTGTTGTGCTGTATGTGTGAAATTAACTTGATATTGAGAAATATGTTTTTGTCAGTTGTTAAATATTAAAACTTAGAATCTGTGTTTAACAGTGTACCTTTGTGCCTATGAAGAGATACATAAGATTAATTGTATTTGGATCCCAATGATTTGGAGTATGTCTCCATGAAGGGCTAGCAGCTACAGTTATGTTACATAATGTAACAAGTCTCTCATGAACCGAAACTAAGGTCTGCATCATGCAAATGTAGCTCTCATAATCTTTTCTAACTCATTCGATGCAAATATATGAAATTAGAAGTTTATGCATGATACTGTTGTGTTTTATTTAATAAAAATATATTTTATTCCCACTTTCATTTGTTATTGCAGCTGAGCACAACATGTGCCACAAGCCAACCTAATGTCTGGTGTGCATATTGAGAAAAAGTGTGGGACCAGGAAAGAAACTATTTAAGAGTTCAGAGCAGCTTCACATAGAAATACAGGCAGTTGCAGTTGTGTATCCAGCTTCCCAATGTTTCATGGAGGTAAACTGAATCACTTTGCCTGTGGATCATTTCACCAAATCTTATTTTAAAGTTCATGCCAGATCATCTCATTATAGTCTGATTTTTTTTCTATTTTTCAAAAAATGTGCTTTCAATATTTTTTTTCCTTATTTAGTATCCTCCTGACTTGTACCATGCTCTACAATTTTAAAATTGTTATTTTTCCCAATGACAGAAAAAAATCTGTGTCTTATAGGGTGAACAATAAAAATTTTTATGATTGGTGGAATATCGGAATAGAAAAAAACATGGACAGTTTTTGACCAAATTTCATATAACTCATAGAACTGGTTTGTATTGCTCTATCAAAGTGGGGTCGTACCATTAAAGATCATACGCACATATCAATGATCCTGCAAAATTACAGGACTCTAACTACATTACTTTTCTACATTCAGTTATGGGACTGCAAACATTGCTCTACAGTTTTATGTGAAGCAAAACAATCAAAAATTGTCATCGTCTTCCCCTCATTACAAATTTTTAACTCAAAGTCTAATGCTGCTTTTGACCAGATTTTACACATGGTCAACTCAATCATTATTCACCACTTTGAAAAAGAAATCGGTCAAATTAATGATGGTCAGGTGTGGGGCATTAGGAGAATTGGGGTGGACTGAATTCTAGGTAAATAAATTTGATGTTGACTCTGTCTTTCTCTATTTCAGCCATTAACTGTGGTTCTGTAAGGTTTAAACACTGTGTCTCCTGTGAAACCCACTGCTGACACGTGGCAGGTGATTCTGAACTGCTGGACTTTGGTTATCCAGACCAGCCCCTGTCAGCTAAGTGTAGTAGATTTACCAGTCAGTTGTCCATCACTGTTCTTTTCACACTCCTGTACCTTCACTTCTATGTATTTCCTGTTCTCAGAAATAACCTTGGTTTAAGCCACTGGTTTGCTGTCTTGTGTCTTTTTCCTGCGTTCTCTGAGTAGTTGTGACATCATTTCTTGTGTGAAAACGCATTGCAGTTCAATCTAGAGTGATTCAAATGAACGATGGTTGAAAAAAAAAGCAAATTTAAGGTGAAATTATTCCAATAGAGATCTTGTGGAAGGATTTGAAATAACCACTTCATGCAAGAAAACCCAACATCCCAGAGTTGAAGCATTTTTACATGGAGGGATAGGCTTAAATCCCTCCGAGTTGATGAGATCAGCATTTCCAAGTAAAGATTCACACACTTTAGTTACTCACAGATGTGTAACATTGGATCATTACCATCAGTAAATAACTGAGTGTAATAGTTCTGTCTCATTTGTTTAACTGGGCTGTCTTTGTCCATTATTGGGACTTGATGGCATTTTTATGCAGAAATATAGCAACATTTAGAGGGCTGTCAAACTTTCAAGCTCCACTATAAATGCACACAGGTGTGACATTTGCTCTTTGCAATTTATCACTAACCTGAATTTCAACAACTTTTTGTGCAGCTGTACCATGCAGGTTAAGGTGGTTGCCCTAAAATGTTTGCTACAAGTCCCCAGTTTCCTGTTGATGAGAGTTACATGTATAAATAGAAAAGTGACTGCCTCGTTTCAAAGGTGTTAACTCATAATTTCAGAAGCATTCTGCAGAACTTGATGCCAGCAGACACTTCAAGAACAAACAACCACATCGCTGGAGCTGAACATCATGTATGAGCTATCTGATATCTATGCTAATATTGAAAGACCTTCAGAAAATTATCACGGCGATTCAGAAAATGTTTATGAAAATGCGCTGATTCATAATCTGGAACCAAAAAGGGCAGAAACTCGATGGACACAAACAGGTAATGAACACAGAAGTCGACACAAGACTCTGCACTGGCTTTTATTCTCACTTTAAACATCAGATAACTGTCTGCAGTGTTTTGTGCTGCACCAATACAAAGGCTGATTTTATTTTATTTGACAAATAAAATTGATTTGACAGTTGCCAGAGATGTAACAAAGAGCTCCTGGCGAGCTGCTGCAGCATGTCTGGGCTTTCTGTGTCTTCTCCTTGTGGTTGGACTCATTACTCTGACTTGCCTATGTGAGTATCGTTTTTTCCAAGCTGATAAATCACCACGGAGATAACGGTAGTTGATGGTGTTTTTTTTACTTGTTTGTTTATGTGTCAAACACAGTTACCAAGAGCCACTCTGAGTGGGGAACGGAGATGGCTCTATTACAGACCAGTTACGACAACCGGAGTAAAGAAATAGACCAGTTACAGACCAGCAACACCAACCTCATCAAGGAGAAAAACCAGTTAGAAACCAGATGTAACAAACTGACAAGAGAGAAAGACCAGTTACAGACCAGTTACAACAATCTGCTGGAAGAGAAGGGCCAGTTTCAGACCAGACACAACAATCTGGTTAGAAAGAAAGACCAGCTGCAGACCAGTTACAACAATCTGGTTAGAGAGAAAGACCAGCTGCAGACCAGTTACAACAATCTGGTTAGAGAGAAAGAACAGCTGCAGACCAGTTCAACCACAGTGAAAAACTAAAGGTAGTTCCAGCACCAAACAGGAAGAAAACTATAAGTCAACCAGGAGTCAGCGGAGCGAGGAGGATGATCATGAGGACAGTTATTAGCCTGTATACAGCTTACTATGTAAATGTTAGGTCTTGTATGAAGAACGAAAAATATAAAAGCTATGCATAATAACTACTATGTAAATGCAAAATGATTAGATGACTGAGTTTGATAGGGATCCACGGTTTAGTCCACATCGACTTCTGTTGTGCTGATTGTTTGAAATGTTTTGAAGAACTGAATTCAATATTGTGAAATACATATTTGTCATTATTATTAGTCATAAGCATTTTTTAATATGCAGTCATTGTGCAATGGCGTACCAGTCTTGCTGTGTGAACTTTAATTAAAATTTATGCATCCTTGTAGCGCCCCCTGGTGTGCATCTACGATTTTTATTAGATGCGTGCATGTGTGTGTGAGAGAGGGAGGAAGAAGGAGGAAGAAGAGCGGGTGTGTGTGAATGATGAAGTACTCCTTGGGGGAGTTTACTTGAAGTGTTAAGGATTGCAAAGTGTGTATTTAAAAGAGCTTGTATTGTTTGGGACCAATAAAACTGACACTTTGTATATCTTTGCTTCTGTGTAATTTATAAATGCTTTATAAATGTTTTATAAAGGATGGATAGTCCTCACTTTAGATGGGCTCACAGAATATACTTAACTAATGAGTAGTAACCGCATTAATAGGCATTAATAAGTTATTCATTGAGTATGAATACGTGTTTGTAAAACATATACTAACACAGTTGCTCACCCTTTATAAAGTATTAACAACTGAGGTTATCAATGAGCAACTAAGCATTTTTAACCGGGTTGATTAAGTGCTTAGTAATGCATAATAAATGCCATACAGATCATGAATTCATGATTAATTAATCATTTACTAATGCTCAGCTGCTGCTTAAGTACTTATAAAAGGGTTGAGTTTAAAACGTTTATAACTGTGTTTACTAATGCTTAGTAATGTATAACTAATTATTTACAAATGATGAGTTAACGAATTAAGCACTTTACTAATGTTTAACTAATGCTTAATAATGTATTAGTTGAACATTTAAAACTGTCTTTACTAATGCTTTGTAATGCATTACTAATGTTGAATTAATGGTTAATTCATGAAAAATTAAGGATTTACTAATGCTCGACTAATGCTTAGTAATGTATTAGTTGAGCATTTATAACTGTCTTTACTAATGCTTTGTAATGCATTACTAATGGTGAATTCATTATGAGTTCATGAGGAATTAAGGATTAACTAATGCTTAACCAATGCTTAACTAATGCTTAATAGTGTATAGTTATTATAAAGTGCTACCAGGACGTTTTTTCTTTCTATGTGATCAAATGAGACACGTTACATTACTTACTGAAAAAGAGGAAGAACGACTGTTTCAAGTATCAAAAACTATAAAAAGAGAATCATATCTGAGCTCAGCCCCATTTGAAGACATCACTGGACCAACAACTGTGTCACTGTCTAATAACTAAATATGGAGACGGTTTTCCACGAAGAAGAATCTGAAATCTCAGTGTATCAGAACTTCAGAGCTGCTTCATCCAGGGGAGATGCATCAAAGAGCTGCTCCAGAGAAAACAATAGACCATTAAAGTCTGCAGCAACACCTGGTGAGACGAAAATCCTGCTTTGTGTATTAAACTGCAAACTTTGAAGTAATGCAAAATGTTGTTCTCAGTTTTTGAAATCCTCCAAATATCTTAACTTTATGTGAAAATATCTATTATTTGCCCAAAAAAACAATGTTTATTAAACTGTAATTTTTGGGGAAAATGCATTGGTATAAATCCCAGAAAAAAATATGAATTTACAAATTGATGGAATTAACAACCAAAAAATATATAAATGAAAAAAATAAAAACAGGGAAAAACTGGAAATAATGTCCACATCAAAAATTTGTATTTTTACAAAGAAAAAATATACAATTGTTTCACAGATATTTGCAGTTATTTTCAGTGCTTTAGAATGTTACAGTGCTCCACAATTTAAAAATATTTTTTCTGGCACCCTGGCTGCCAGATTTTCACAGCTTTTTAATAAATATATTTCTTTTAACATTTTTTTAAAACAGGGTATTATGTTTATTTTAAATCACTTATTAACTTCAGCGAAGTTGGCTAATTTTAATAGTTTTCATGACTTCTAATAGAACTTTGGCTCCGTCCTCAAACCATCCATCCATCCATTCTCTATACACCGCTTTATCCTCACTAGGATCGCAGGGGGGGGGGGAGGGGGCTGGAGCCTATCCCAGCTGACTCGGGCGAAGGCAGGGGACACTCTGGACAGGTCACCAGTCTGTCACAGGGCTACATATACAGACAAACAATCACACTCACATTCACACCTACGGGCAATTTAGAATCACCAATTAACCTCAACATATTTTTGGACTGTGGGAGGAAGCCGGAGTACCTGGAGAAAATCCACGCATGCACAGGGAGAACATGAAAACTCCATGCAGAAAGATCCCAGGCCCACCCCGGGATTTGAACCAGGGATCTTCTTGCTGCAAGGCAAAAGTGCTAACCACTACGTCCACTGTGCAGCCCCGTCCTCAAAACAGTTTTCCTAATTCTTTAAAAACTCTTGCTCCACTGCTATATGAGTTGATATCATTCTGGACCAGAATTAAGCTTTTATTTAGGGAGGAAGTCAAGTTGTTTTATTTTTTGTTTTTTGTTTTTTTTGGTAGACAAAGAGGTGGAAGAAAACAAAAAGGAACATCTTAACTTCCTCAAAATGTTGGGTACTGACCGATTAGTGAATAGGTGATTTTTAGAATAAGGGCTGGGTTACAGTAAACCTCCAAGAGAGGGTAATGAAAGTCTCTGTGTGTGTGTCCTACTGGGGTGGTCAGGTGCTGGCTATACTTGTGGGGACCAAATGTCCCCACAAGTGTAGGAAAACCGAAAACTATGTCACTTGTGGGGACCTCATTTTGGTCCCCACAAGTTTAAACAGTGTTTTCTTGGCCATGTTGTTGTTACTGAAAAAAGTAAAAGTGCAAAAACATTTCTTTAGGGTTAGGCATTGTTTTGGTCTGGGTTAAGGTTAGGGTTAGGGTAAGGGTTAGGGGTTTGGTATGAATGGGAGTCAATGGTAAGTCCCCACGGGGATATAAGAACCAGACATGTGTGTGTGTGTGTGTGTGTGTGTGTGTGTGTGTGTGTGTGTGTGTGTGTGTGTGTGTGTCCTACACACAAGATTTACACTCTTCAGGCTGGTTGCTCTGAGTTTTGGACTCCTGTGCATCCTACAGGCTGTTCTCAACATTTCCCTGCGTCTGACTCTCAGTAAGTCATCATCCCAAGTCTCTGTTTCCAGATTAGCATCTCATATCTGAAACTCAGCTCAAATGCAGGTGGTTCCTACCACAGAGTCAGTAATTAGACTTACTGCAACAAACTTTTTTTCCAGCAGCGCTTTCAAGAATTGAATCTGTCCAAATATTACCATTGTAGACTGCGGTGTACAGTACTGTTTGTTGGTCAGAGTGATTTATATTTAAAATAACTGGCATATTTAAAGATTAAAAAAAAAAGTGGATAATTGCGTCAGTCTAAAAAATACTAGTAATTCATCTTCACAATATGTATTATCTAAAGTAAGCTTTGTTGAAAATACTGGTAACCTCTCAACTGAAAATTACAGCTTCACAGCATAATTCCTTGAGAGAAGAGAGAGACCAGTTAAAGACCAACTCTGGCAAGTATGATGAAAAACTACTTTTATTGATATTTCATCAATATGGACCAATATTTGTAAATTTCACCAATATGGAAAAAAACTTGCATAAAAAGAAAAGATTCTTTAAAATGACAGCTTTCTGTCTGACTACATACCAGTAACAGAACCATAGCAAGGAGGTTACACCCAAAAAGTAGGAGTTTGACTTTAAGTCATGATGCAAAAGTCGACTTTGGTATGGAAGCACCTTATTGTCATACAAATAAATCTATCCCAAGACACAAGTGAGATCACATTTTGGCGTACATTTTGTCATTACAGCTATAACAGAAGCAAAGATATGGGCCTCTCAAGTATGGTCGGCAGCCATTTTTAAAATGGCTATTTCTATGGCCCTGAGGTTCTTCCATACCAAAGGGGACTTTTGCATCATGACTTGAAATAAAAAGTCACTTAACCTTCCTACTACTATGAAAATTCGAGATAAATGTCTCTTTAGTTGCAAACATAATCTGATTCTTTTGTAAATCATGTTAATCTCCCAACAGATGAGCTGAACAGAACCGTGTACGGTGAGTATAATGATCTTTTTTACAGCATGTAGAGAGGGATCAGTTTCGAGGATGAAATTCGAACATCACCAGACATCACTGTTACAGTTTCGGTCTGAGCACTGTTTAGTTTTCTTTGTTTCATCTCGGCCTCACGTCAAACCGCATCCACCCACAATATGTCCTCACTTCCTCCTGCTGCTTCCAGTCACATGACTCGCACTCACCTGTTCCTAGCACCTGTGTCTCTATAGTAACCATCCAGCCTTTGTTTCTTGTCATTACTTACATGTATGTTTGTGCTTCGTCTGATTTCTCTTTTGTACTTCTTACATGTTGCCTGCCTGTTTGCTTATCTGCCGAACAGCCTGTAAGACTCTGTTTTTGCATCTCAAAATAAAGTTCTGAAGTTGTTTTTAACCTTCCTCCTGGAACAAGCTGACTCTCATGGACCGAGCAGAGAAACACTTGTACAGGCGACTATTTCCCTGGAAGGATTTAGGACGGGTAAAGACATTTGTCCTCATGAAAACATTGTGGGATTTTGATATTGAACAAATGGCAAAACTGGAAAATAGGAAGTTTGAATCAGTGCTAAATAGGATGTTTAAATCAGACAAAAGCCTCAACATATGATACAACTGGACAAATATGGGTTCACTGAATTCATGTATACACTAAACAATCCAGTGTAAGCCACAACCCAATGAGAACCTTTACTATACAGAAAAACCTGAAGCACAAGCTCTATCTCCCTCTGCACTCCTGTGTTAAAACCATAGACTGTATATAAAGATGGACGTAGCATCTGACTCCAAAAATGAAGCCCACCTGGAATTATCAAAAACTTGCAATATCACGCCGTCCGCTAGGGTTGGCTCCAAAAAGCTTTTGCTCCATAGACCCCAATTCATCACCGGAAAAAATAAAATTTGATAGACTGATTTTCTACAGCTCAGGATTTTTTCCCCGTTAGTTTTCATGGTCAAAATGAGAGATCAGGTGGCCGATCTTAAAATAAATCAATACTGAATTTTAAATAAATCGTTAAAGTTGGCAGAGCCAGGGGGCGTGGCTATACTTGATAGACAGTCTTGTCTGGAATGATTGACAGATCCTTTTATTCCGAAAGCAGCAACAGAAGCCTCTGCGGTAAAATGTGGGCGGGATAAGAGAGTCTTCAGCTCTCAGTCCGGCCCGCCCATAGACCGGTCCTGCCCCTAGTTGCTCTCCGCTCCAGCCTGTTTGAGGATGCTTTTTACGTGACTGGCTCCAAAAAATCCAAAATGGCAACCAGAAAGTAGCAAAATCCGGGCTTCATTTTCTCGACGTTGAAACCAACGGGTGACGTTAGTTCACGCCTGCTTAAAACCAAGTTTATGATGACCTAAGCCAGGGAAAAGATTCTGAGATGAGGAATAATTGCCAAAGGAAGTAAGGAAAAAGCAAGGTGTGAGTTTTTTTTAAGAAAGCAAGGCTAAACACTTGCTACTGTTAGACCTCACACCCCAGATATGAATAAATTTAAGCATAATGATGATGGAGATGTCCTGATTGTTTTTTTTAACATGAAGAATGGGTTGTGGTTTTGAAAGAAAAGTAGGAAAATTTAGAAGAAGTTTGCTTCAGTATATGAGATGATGAAACGCATTGTGTAGTTAGTTAATCTCCTTTGGACCTCCAGAGCTGACCTGTCACTGGTCGCCTCCCCAAATCCAAAGTAGTCCTTTGTAGGCTTCTGACAGAGTGTTTCCCTGCTGATGTCTGCCTGCTTTTCACTTCAGTCACCTCTTCTTTCCATCCCTCTGCCTGTCCTCCTCATATCTACGCCCTCCACAAAGCTCCTACCATCACTGCTGTTTGTTGGGCTTGACATCCAAAGGTGTTTTCCACCAACCTCATGCTACTTAAGAATGTACAGTCTTCCCCATCAGCTTCCCTCAAAAAGACTTCTCATTTTTCTGCCATTCTTCTCTCTAGTCCTGAGGGATCTTTGCAACGTCCAGCTCACCCTAAAGAGGACATCTATCTGGAGTGATTCTGCTGTAAAGTGAAGCCAACAATGTTTCACTGATAACTTAATGCAATAAATTGTGGAAATTATGTTTCAGATGCTGAGGCCAGGTACAAAAGTCTAGCAGAAGAAAGAGACATGCTGAAAAGGAATCTAACTATCAGTAGTAAGTATGAAAATAAAACTACATTATTTAATCAGTGTAGATCCAAATTGATATGAGTCTATTATTTGGGCAAACACATGAGTTCCACATTAATTTTTGTCAAGTAAGCAAAAAACAGAAGAAAACTTGTAGTGATGTGACAAAGATGAGACTTTATAAATTTGAGTTATAGTTGTCTTTTTGGTTGTTAAAGTGAAATGAGACTGTTGTAACAACGTTCTGTGAACCTCCATACAGACAAATTAATGCAATACAGGATTTCCATTTTAAAGTGTATTGTCTTTCTGGTTGTTGTTAATCTCATATTTAATCCCAACGACAGATAAACAGCATGATTCACTGATTCAACAGATAGAATACTTGACGAGGCAGCTGAATATGCTAGGTGAGTATGAAGACCAAACTACCAATAATCAATGATCTAAGGGGGTTTATGGAGAACTTTAGACAAATATCAGTGTTTTGACATTTAGTCACCCTGTAGCCAGTCCACAAAGTGAAACTATACTTTACATACACATACACTTTTTTTCTCTACTACATCACAGTGGGAAATTAGGCACATCTTGCCATTATTAAACAAAAACTGGTTCTACGCCAAACCTTGTGATTCACAGTTAACAGCTGATTCTAATGTGAAAGTACTTTTAAGTCTCATTTATCACTGATTAGCAATTTTGACAAATGATTTTGGCTCTCTGTAGGGCTGGACCCGAATATCCCGAATATCCCAAATATCCAGATATTCGTTCGCTATGGCGCTATCCGGATATTAATTTGGTATCCGAATATTTGCTCCCCCACCCCCCTACCCCCGTGTTTGTAAATGCCACCTGAATGGCCGGGTGGCTGCCGACTCTGACGTCGCGCTTCACTTCGTTGCATACACAACAAGACAAGATGCTGAAGACCTCTGCTGCCGTCTGACATTACGGGGCAGAACGAATATTCCTATATTCGTCTTTAATAGGGCCCGGAGGCCAGAAACCACTATTCGGGCCAGCCCTAGCTCTCTGATAAATTTCACCCAATCATTTGTCAATTCTGCAATAATGAAACCACACTACAGGTCAAAAGTTTGGACACACCTTCTCATTCAGCGCTTTTTATTTACTTGTATTATTCTCTACATTGTAGATTAATACTACACTTTTTTATTCACAACATAATTCCATATGTGTTCTTTTATAGTTTTAATGTCTTCAGTATTAATCTACAATGTAGAAAAAAATAAATAAAAAACATTGAATACATGTACATTAATAATCAGTGCAAATCCAAACTGATAAAATCTCCTATCGGGCAAACATGTGTGTTACATGTTAGCCACAAAGATAAACATTGCCAAGTTAGCAATGCAGAGTAAAACAGATGAACACATGTGATGTGATAAAAAAACAATAAAATAAAAAATTAAGAATCTGATTTTATAAATCTGAGTTCATAGTTTTGTGCTTTAGATTTTCAAAGTGAAATTAAACTGTTGTCACAACGGTCTGTCTGTGCGCCTCATTACAAAAACCTCAGATGAACTCAGCTTGACTCTTCAGGGAAGATGTTTTAATTTAACAAATGAATACAATACAAACTTTCTGTTCTAAAATGAATTGTCTTTTTAATTGTTGACATTAATGGTGTAGACAATAATCATAAAGTCTTCACTCAAAATGACAGGTTCACAGCGTGTTTCACTGACTAAACAGAGAGACAACTTGGAGAGGCAGCTGATTGCCTTAAGTGAGTATAAAGACGAAACTACCAAAGTCAGTGATTCAAAGGGGTATGTGTAGAGTATTGCACACATGTCAGTGTTGTGGTATTCAGTCAGTCAGTCAGTGCTGTGAGACTAAATACTTTACATACACATTACTGGAGAATTTCCAGTTTGCTTTACTTTTTCCTCTACTTTGTTAGATTGCAGTAGGGAACACTGCAATTTACAGTTTCTCAGATGAGCTCTTTAGGGAAAATGCTTTTAATTGATATATTAATGCAAGGCATAATGAAATAATGCAATGAATACAGAAATTCTGTTTTAAAATGAATTATCTTTTGGTTGTTACATTAATAGTGTGGACATTAATAAGCTCTTCACTCACAATGGCAGATTCCCAACATGATTTACGGACTCAAGAGAGAGAAAAGTTGAAGAGGGAACTGAGTATTTTAGGTGAGTATGAAGATGACCAACAATCATCCCAAACCATGTATAACATACAGTAATACAGAGGGGTCTTTTTGGATGAATTCTTTGCTAATTCCCATCACAGATAAACACAGACATCACCTAATATAACATTGTAATGATAAAGTAAACTACTAATGGCAGATTTTTTTAATCAAATACAAAGTAATATGTAATCAAACACATTGGCTTAACTGTGTTGGAGTTTTCACATTTGTTATCTGATGCACAAAGACATTTCTCACTGTAAAAAGAGAAAATTATCAGTAGTCTGATACCATTTAGAAAGTTTGTTAATGTTTTACACCATTTATGTACTCTATGGACCCAGAAAGAACAATATGTACATACAAATAAACAGATTGCTGGGGATACATTGGAAAAGCGTTACAAGTTCAATTCACTCAGATTGTACAAATCAGATCCAAACCTTTTGTAAATTCTGCTGAAAAACACCATTTTGTCGAACAACCTACTTTTCATTGTGCTGTTGTAGGTTGTTTTTATTTAGTTTTGTTTCTAATTGTGTATTTTATTTTGTGTTGTTCCGTTTTTCCTTAATTTCAAACAATGAAATTCTTGCTGTTCGAGCGATATTCAGGTTCTTTCATGTGTTTTTCTCCAAGCACAACATTTTGGATGCGTCCATTTCAGCGACAGCATCTATTATGTTTCTTCTACCATGAAAAACTGGCAAGAAAGTAGAGATGACTGTGTTCAAAAAGGTGCAGATCTGGTGATTATCAACAGCAGAGAAGAGCAGGTGAGTGGGTGTTTTTATATGAATTATATTATATGCATCTGTGTGCAGGACATACTGCACATACACTGCAGGCAAAAGGTTTAGAACCAAGATCAAACTTGTACAAAAAAAACACAGATTCATTGAAATACTTTGCAACAAAATATACATGATTATGTATATACATAATACATGTATATACATAATTATTATGTATAATAACAAGTTTCACTTGTTATTATACATAATATAATAACAATATACATTGTTATTATATACATGATAACAATGTATATAAATTCCATCAATAATTTGTGGAATGTGCTGAAAAAAAACAAGTCTGTCAGAAAGCCAATGAATTTATTTGAACCGCACCAATTCTGTCAATGTGATCAAAGATACAAACAGAAACTTGTGGACAGCTACCAAAGGTACCTAGTTGAGGTGAAGATGACCAAGTGAAGATGATATTCATTTGGTCATCTTCACCTCCAGAAGATGACCAAGATATTTAACCTACTATTGGCAAGAGCGTCAGTTTGTTTTTAAAAGTGGGGGGGGTGGAGACCACAGCACTTTGAGAAAATGTCGAAGAACGGCGGCAAAGTGTCATCAGCTAGATTTGAACTCACAACCACTGCACCAAAGGCGGAGACTCAACCTGCTGAGCTATCGGTACAAGTGAGTAGAGAGGTCTGTGGGCCGCTATACTACTAATTCTCCCGGGCCGAAATTTTGCCCCTGCACGCTTCTGGTGCATGTCTGTGCGACTCTCGGCCGAGTGCGGATGGTGCGTTCATGAGCGTCGGAATTTTCTATACTACTGAAAATAACTGGGTTTACAACGGCTTACATGTGAAGAATTTGAATGTGTTGGAGACAAAATGACCCCTGACAAAAAGTGTGGGGGGGACACATCCCCACCGTCCCCCCCTAAACTGACGCCTGTGACTATTGGCATTGCTGTATGTACATTTTACCCAGCAGATTTTTGTCATATTTCCAGTAGGCCTTAAATAAATCTATGAAAGAATGTAAAAATACACAATTATATTTCTGATGACAAAGATGCATGTGTTTCAATGATTCCGTCATAGAAAATTAAGAGTTGTAACAGTCGCTGGAAACTCAAGACTGCCATGATATACATGGTCTTGTAAACATGGACTTGAGTCCTGCACAGCAATTCTTCAGGGCTGCTCAGAAGTACCTACAACCAGAGCAGGTCCTTTTTTTGTACTTCATGAACATCGCTGAAAGAGGTTGTACAAGGATGGTTCCTACAGTCAGAACAAAAACACACAAATGTGCTGTAGTGGAAAACAGCTTATTGACAAAGGTTCAATTTCTGTATGTTGTTTAAAATTGGTTTCTTTGGTCTCTTTTGAAACTAGAATTTCGTGCTTCAATTGCAGAAGAGCTTGTGGATTGGGCTAACTGATGCAACAACAGAAGGAGTGTGGAAATGGGTGGATGGAACTCCACCAACCGTGAGGTTCATGCATTGTTTTAAATAAGAATTAAACTATTTCGCTGTTGAAAATTTAGAATGTTTTTGGATCAGAATGTACCGATGATTAACACAATCTGTAACACTGTATTTTTAAAAGACAAAGGATTTCTTGAACTGATGTTGAGTTTAGATTGACCACATTTTATTTTTTGTTATTTCTATTTCAGCTACTGGAGTAGTCTAGAGCCTGATGGAGGCACAAATGAAAACTGCGTGGAGGTGAAGAATTTTCATCAGGAAAACAGCTGGAATGACGCAGAATGTTCCAGTCAACACTACTGGATGTGCGAAAAGAGAGTTTCTTCATAATTCTGTATGCAAACCCACCATACAGGCAACAAGCCGAAAGAAACAATGGTCCCACTTTCCTATTGTTTCAGCATATTTACATGGCAGATTTCCAGATAAACAACCTGAATATGTTATTGTGCATATGAAGATAATTATTTGCTGGCTTGGTGTGGATGTAGCATTACAGGTTATTGATAAGCTTCACATAGTAAACTAATGTGCATCAAGAGTCACTGCTTTGCTTCCAAAATTAAGATTTTAATAATAATACATGCTTTGCCTAATCTCTAATTAAATTGATTCTGTTTCCTCATTAGTTGTAAATGTCTCCCTTAAAGAATTTTCCCTTTTAGTGCACATTATGTTATTTTTACCTTAACTAGTCAAACAGTGTTTTTTTTTTTTTTTTAATACTAGAAGAGACATCAGTGAGGCTGCATTCGATTGAGGACAGCAGGAGGCTGAAACATCATAGAGGAGTGAATGGAAAGCAGCTGTTTAGTCAGGCTTTCAAGAACTAAATTTTTTTACTAACCTCAGGATTTCAATGCCAGAGTCCTGCTGCAGTTTTGACCATTTCTGAGGTTTAACTGTTGGACTTTATGAACAAATGCTTAGACTCAAAATCTCTCTAAAATATTTTTAAAAATGGTCGTCAACTTTGACTACAAACAAGTAAAAACAAACAAACAAAAACCGTGTAAATTAGATCATTTTGTCTTCAATTATTTTTCACTTTATAGCCTCTAAGGTCTGTAATTTTTGATAACCAGCTCAGCTGCAAACATGATTTGTCAGGTCCATTTAGAAGTGCACTTTCATGTTAGTGTGTGACTGTGAAGTCAATTCAGAGCACAATATTTCTTTCACATGATCATTTTAAACCTCATTCAAGTTGTTTGCTATGTATTCTCTTGTGAGGAACAGAATGTCATATATGTTTGCAATATGTTAAAAACTCTGAAAATAAAAGCAGCTCTTGAGCCATATTATGTCATGATCTCACTCCAGCCCCTGCCTGGCTCCTTCTTTCTCCCTCTACCTCTTACTCCTCTTTCTTCTCTGTTTATCCTTTCACTCATCCTCTCCCTCTTCTGTCCATCCTGCCTGCCTGGAACCTACTGATTGCAGAGATTGGAGACAGCTGTGGTGATCGGCTCAACTGCTCTCAATCACAGCTCCTTTAATTAAAAACTCAGTTCATTCATTCACTCTCTGCCACACCATAGACTCTGCTTCCCCTGTATTCCTGCCAGGCCCTCCAGCTGAGTGGCTGCTTCCTGGTGGTCCTGAGTCAGTCAAACACTCGCTGGCCCGATCTTGCCTTGCCTGCCACTTGCTCCACTTTGGCTTTTCACCTTTGCCAGCTCCAGCTCCTCTTACCGGACCCTGGATTCCCCGAGCCTGCCTGCCCTTTCACTTTAGTTCCCCCTGTCACATCCCCATTTGGTTGGTCTAGCTTTATTTTATTCTTTTTTGGATTGCCATAGTTACTGTTCTGTTTATGAATAAGTGTTGTTCCTTGGTTTTTGTTGTTTTGCTTGTTTTCATGAATAAACATTGGTTAGTCTCAGTCTTGCATAATCAAAGATATTCTAAAATGTGGTGAACAACCTCAGTCTTTCCCTTCTGCAGTGTACTCTAGCCCACAATGCATCACCAGTGAAAGGTTCAGGACAACATTTTTTCAAATTATGTTTTCAATAGTGGAAGGAGCATGTGTATGTTCCAGGGTATAAAGGTTCTATATTTTTATGTGAGTTAATCAACTTTCAGATCAGCAGTGACAAATATAGAGACGTCGCAAACGAGTTTCAGAGAACAAACAGGAAACTGTGCTGGTTACAGTACATATCTCTTTAACTGTGTGTTGATAGCGGAGGACAGGAGGAAGAAACTTCGTGAAGACAATAAAGGGTGGAAGCAAATCGACATTTTTCTTCTCTTGGCCACGGCAGGCCTGCATGTAAACATGTCAGAGAAAATGTATGACTGTGACTACTATGAAGACATCAGACAGAGGCGTTCAGGTGAGTTCAAAAAGTCTTAAGAATGCTGTATTTAAATTTTTTGTCGTAGTTTTCCTTTCTTCAGATGAAGTCTGTTTTCTTTTTATGTTCGATTTGATTTATTTAGAACTAGTTTAGCTCTTTGACAAACATGTATAAATTTAAAATGATGCGACTGATAAAGTTTCAGGTGTTTTGTAGCAGGGATTCGCTCTTTAAATGTGATCTTGCAACATTTGTTTAAGAATGTTAGTACTGCGATCACAAATAATTGTTAAATGTCAATTAAACATTTTCAACTTGTTGCTAAAATAGACTTCCACGAGCTGCAGAAACTGTATAACACTGCAAAATCTTCAGACTTAACAGAGCGTATTACTGTTTTGTATAGAGTTAGAAAATGTTGGTCATCTTATTTTACTATAAATGGATTGTCTCGTGCTTGAAGGAAGATTGTTTGACTTAATTTGAGTAAAACGTCCTTTGCTTTGTCTTTGTAAGCAACTTTGTCTTTGTGATATATAATTACAAGGAACATGTCTGTTCACAGATTTCTTTGATATTAACTACACTGTAAAAAAATCCTGTTGGAAAACAATAAAAAAACTGGCAGGAAAGGTGTCATTGTGAAAGAATAATTATATACAGATTTTTGATGTGGACTATGTTTACAATTTCTTTAACAGCTAATATGTAAATTCATTTGGTTTAGCTTGCTTTTTCGTAAAGATAACTTAAATAACTTTCTCTGTTTCAGTACAGATAACTGAAGCAGCTATCTGTACTGAAGCAGAGAAAGTCAGTACCGGTAAATTATTTTAATTAGAGCTTATGTGTCTTCATGAGTGTTATAATGGCAGTCAGACGTCTATTCACTTCAAATTCATTCATTGTACTGGCGTCATATTTCTGTTTTTCTGCTTCCAAACATTCCTCTGTCCAAAGAAGTTTTCAACAGGGCATTTCGCAGTGGACATTAAGCCATCATTGTATTTTTTTAATGCCATAAAACATTAACCTCATTATTTGCAGACCTTTATGTTGTATCAAGCGAGAATTATAAACCTCGGCGTAAGACAGAATGCTTTAAAGTAAGCAACACTTTTGAAGTTTAAATACTAATAATTTAATTTTTCTCGTACCATTAAAATTTAAGATCAGTGTCATCAATCGTACAAAAATGTGAACTCAAATGATACATTTGCCATGTTAGTATTAAATCAGTCTTGGTAGAGATGTACATATCAAATTTAATTGACAAAGAAAGCTAATTTGGCTACAAAACAAAGCCTCTATACGATTTCAGTTATTAAATCAGTGTAGAAAAAGTGAAAATAAATTTTTTTGACAGTCTCTTGCTCCTTATAACAAGTTGTCTGTTCTGTGCAGAGAGGAAACTGTACCGACTGGTTGCCGTGAGTTTTGGATTCCTGTGTGTCCTTCAAGCTGGCCTGAACGTTTCATTGCGTCTTTATCTGAGTGAGTTATTTTATTGAGAGGAATTAAGTTGCTTAGCTGAACAATTTTCAGTTGTTTTAAGCTGTGTTTAGAAAATCAACTATTTTAATCCTTAATATGCATAATCTTTAATTATATTTTTGCTGTCATCAGTACAGTCAAAAATAGTGTAATTTTACATTTAAACACTGAAAAATATTAATTACTGTTTGTTAAAATACATATATATTTGTTGTGGATCTTATTCAGAGTTCTAGCCTGTATTTCTTTCCAGTTAAAGTGTAAATTTAAAAACAGTCACTGGGTGCAAATGAAATGATGGTTATTTTAAAATATTTCATGACAAAAAATGCAAAGATTTTACTATTCATACAGTCATTGCTGATGATTATACAACATAAATGCATTTTTAGAATATAATGTTAGTCACTGTATTAAAGAATAGATAATGTTGTCATGAGTAGCAGTCTTCTGTTTTGAGTTGTATTTAGACTGTGTTTGAGCTAAACCACTTTCAATCTCCACTCATATTAATCTAACCTCAACCACACCTTGGTGCCAACCCTTATCTAGCCTTAACCAGAAACTAATTCTAACCAGAAACATATAACCACATCTTCACCTTTAGAAAACCCAAGATTTTCTCTGCTCTGATACGTGCTGGTGTCCACAGGTTAGAAAGCGTTCGCGATCTCCTCCCCTTGGCTACACCGACATCTTTCCTCAATATGACCGTGTGAGATAGCGACCTTTTGAACTACTCTAAAAATAACCGGTGTCTCTTTTTGTTCTCTCAGAGAATTGTGAAGACACCGACCATATTTTTAAAAATATGGCTGAAGAAAGAGACGAGTTAAGCAGAAAATTGACTATGTTTGGTGAGTGTACAAATGAAATTGAATTTTCTTGCAACTTTATGTGTTTTTTCAAAGATCAATCGATTGATATTTTCTGTTTTTTGTTGTTTTTTTTTTGGGGGGGGGACTCATGGGTCAATATCAGTGCACAAATTGGCCTTGTTAAATCTGCAGCTCTCCCCTCTCTGTCCTAAACACCAACTTTATAACATCCTCTCATGTAACAATAACCTACTGTAGGGCCGCTTGTCATGTTCTGGCATGTGAACCCAAGCAGCAGGCACAGACGAGTGGGTGAGATTAATAAAGATTTAATGGAAAAATAAGAATAAATACGAACAGAAAGCACTAAATAAAGGAAGCCGGGGGGGGGGGGGGGGGGGGGGGGGGGGCTGCGGGGAGGAGAAGGTAAACTGAACAAAACTAAACTAAGGGCGGACCTGAGGGCTGAGTAGAACTAAACATAAAACAATAACTAAACTACGGGGTAGGGAGACTCACGGAAGTCCTGGGTTTGGAAGGTGGAAGCGGACGGAACAGCTGGAGCAGACGGAAAGAGGTGGCAAGTGCAGGGAAACAGGTAGTTAGTCCAAAGGGGAGACTGAGTCCAGAAAGCGGCGTGCAGGAGATGAGGAACGGTGTGCAGGGTTTGTTGACCTAAAGGAAATTTAATGCTTCAGTTACAGGCACAAATTATCTGCAAGCCTTAACCTAACCCGGCCGTGGCATGCCTCAGTGCAGATAACTACACACTCGCTTCTTTTGTAGCGTCAGTACTCAGTCTTGACTGGCCTGCCCTCACAACCATTTCATATCACGTCAGTCATCGGTTTCCTGCCGTGATTCCTAGCACCGGGATGCCATCGTCACTAACTACTGCCCCAGCGCCAACAACTATCCACTTTTACACACCAGGATACACTCAGTCAGTTTTCAGTGCAGATACTAGCTGAAAGGAACAACCTCATAATTATAACAGGCAATGTTATATTAAATCTATATTAGATTATATTAATTAAAGATGAATGCACAACTAATTTGTTTCGCATTAAACCAATAGACGTGTAAAAAGTAAAGTTCAAAGGCCACTGTCTGTCTTTTATTGAAATCTGTGTGTATATTTGCAACTTCACAGAAAAATGTCTTAAACATTTAACATACATATTTTGTGTCTGAATTATTCACTTGTTGGCTCATGCACATTACAAGCTGTTAAAAAGGAATTTGTTGTTACAGAAAGAAGAGACATCTTGAAAAGGAAATGTATAGGTGTCAAAAGTAAAACAAGGGGGAAATGTTTGTTATCATCCAAACACACACTTGTGAAAACTTTGCTAGGCCTAATTATAGAGTTCCAAGATAACTAGACAACCACATCCCGTACACTCACATTTCACCTGTTTGAAAATTAAACAAATCTCACTTAGTCCAGTTTTTCTGCAGTGATGAACACGTGCACAACACAGCAGCTTGTTTTTTTAACCTTAAATATCACAGTTTAGCATTTATTAGCAGTATATTAACCTTCAATAAATAGTTTATGATGTACTTTTATGTAGTTATAAGCAGTTGTACAGATAAGTGGAGGTTAGTGTGTAAACAAACAAATGCTGCCAAAGTACACAGTTGTCCTGGTATAAAATGACAATATAAGTTCTAATTGTTGGCAAATACTGTGTGTGAATAAACATAATAGCTAAGTACAAACACATGACATTATCTCTTAACAGGTGACCTTTCCCAACAAGGATGGGTGTACTTCAACAATAGTTTCTATTACATTTCTACTTCGAAAAACTCATGGAATGACAGCCGAAGTGACTGTCTGCAGCGTGGTGCAGATCTGGTGGTTATCAACAGCAAAGCGGAACAGGTGTGTCTTTGTGAATATGTATGTACATGAGGGATAGAGATAATGCTCAGAAAATAAATAAATCTAATGGCAATGCTTCTGGTGTTTCCATGAACAAGGAATTCACAAGACATTTCGGACAGCACATCTGGATCGGCCTCACTGACCATGAGATGGAGGGGAAATGGAAATGGGTGGATGGGACTCCACTGACGAAGAGGTTAGCACATTATTTTTTAATCACTCCTTCATAAATCAGTGTGATAAATCACATTTTGGGGGTGACTATCTGTTCATACAGAATAATTTAATATGAAGTGTCTATTCTTTGTTTTGTTTCAGCTACTGGGGCACCAATGAGCCCAACAGTTATAAAGGCAGCGATGAAGACTGTGGAGAAATAAAGTTCTTTGCAGAGGAAAACAACTGGAATGATAAACCGTGCCACGTTAAAAATGTCTGGATATGTGAAAAAGCTGTGGCTCCGTGAGCATCTGAACCCACCACATATGAAGCATATCGCTTTTAGCTACAATAACAGAAAAACATTGTCTATGGCCAAGCTGCAGGTAAAGTCTCTCATTAGCATACTGGCATGTTTTATTCTCTGCTGTGACTGCTCATAATCCATAAAATAGTCTTCTAATCAAAGCCAAAAAGTGATGCTGATGAGTGAAAAAAGTCATTTGAATACTGTTAAATTCTTCTTTTTTGACAAATATAGCTCAATTTTAACGTTAATGGATTTGTCAAAAGTGTTAAGACCACAGCTGTTTAAAAATGTTTTTGCTTTTTGTGCTCATCTATGCTCATGTACATTTGCAGATACTGGCAAGTTCAGAATTTAACAACAAAAAGTTCTTATAATATTACAGCATTTGTTGACAATATTATAGCTGCATGTATTTAAGATCATGACTGCAGACTGTGTGTGACGAATCTGAGAGTGAAAAACAAGTGAATATCTGTAACTAATGTTTAGACACAGACTTTACTTGAAATATCATGTAATGGAAATATTGCACCTAACACTGAATGATAATGGAAAAAATGTAACTTCCCACTTGATGGGTGTGCTTCATGTTGCCTTAAACGCAGCATAAATATTGTGGCATGATGTTGCTTGACTGGTTGTCTTCAGCGTCACTGGTTGTTATAAATAAACTTTATGATTGTAATGAAAAGGTCTGGAGTTGATTTTGTGTTTAAACAAACACAATCATCTTATACACAGCAGTGGCCATCTGGTTATGTCTAATGCTGTATGATGAGAAACACAATTTTACTAGATAGCACCAAATTATGACATATTCTATGAAACCTTAGAGCATTGAACTTAAAATATTATACAAGGAAGCCAACAGTTACCTTTCACAACAGTGGAGAGGAACAACTATTTTTTTTACAGAAATAATCCTCTAAGTGAAGTACAAAGGACAAACTACAGGAGAGAGAAGACATGAGATTAATGACATGTAATGGTGACATATAAAATTGTGAACAAAAGTTTAGATACACTTATGAAGACCATATATAATTCGGTCGTCTTGAGTTTCTAATTATTCCTAATTTTTAATTTTCTATGAATGAATCATTGAAACGTGTCTTTAGTTCATTGATTCATTCAAAGCATTGATTAAAACAAGTCAGGAAAATCACTCTGAGTCATTTCAAAGCAGCTACAGATCAAAAACAATTTAAACAGTTGTTTGTAAGTACAAAGTGCATGGTACAATTGTGCTTCTGCCACAATCAGGAGCAAAACACGAACCTGCTGCTGACAGTTGGTCAGGCGTTCAAGAGTTAACCAAGAATTACCAAAAAGCAGGTCTGCAATGACTTAGGCGCTGCTGGAGCACTGGTGTCAGTGTCCACTGTGTTTTACATCAACATTGGCAGAGAGGCTGCTTTGCAGGAAGGAAGCACTTCCTTCAGAAGCAGAACCTTAGGGCCCGACTGAAGTTTGCTGCTGATTACATAAACAAAAAAAAAATCGCTCTGGAGAAAAGTTATTTGGTCAGATGAAGAAAAAAATGAGCTATTTGGCCACAATGAACAGAAATATGTTTGGAGGAGAAGGTGAGGTCTTTAACCCAAAGAACACCAAAACTACCAGACCATCAAACACGGTAGTGGTATTATTATGCTCTGGTGCCGGTGGAACTGGTGTTGTATACAAGTGAATGCAATAGAGAAGAAGTGAATGAAATAGAGAAGAAGGAGGATTATCTCCACATTCTTCAGGAAAACCTAAACTCATCCGCCAGAAGGTTGGGTCTTGGCCAACAAATTTAGAGGAACTGCACCAATTCAATAAGTGTCTACAGATACGGACCCGTACCCGTAGCCTGTGGCCTACGGATACGGCACTTTCCCTTATCATAAATATTAATGAGACGTACATGAATATTAATGAGCCGGCTGATGAACGCGCTTTGTGATTGGCTGGTAATCCGACGGACATAAATATTAATAAACCGGCTTGGTAATCCGAGTGATGAAGGCGCTTGATTCGAGGTGAATCTGCGTGCTTTATTGAAATATCCTGATAAAAAAGGAAATACAATCGTCCAGCTTCGAGGCAACTAATCCATAGGATAGTTTTTCAGCATCATTTGGAGACAGGATGTTTGATGATTCTTTGCAGATAGGAGAAACATACTTTATGCGAGAGTAAAAAGACATATCCTGGTCAAAAATAATTTGAAGGTTCCTCAAAGAAATGTTGTCTCTGTTGAGAAGTAGAGAATATAATGCTTATATGTCCATGAGAATGCTGTCAGTTTGATTAAATGATTCACTTCATGTGGCTTACAGTTAAGAGGTGCAACATGGCAACGATACTATACATAACATTGCAGCAGTCAGGATACACATGTTTCACAAGCATTATGAAATGAAGCATCTAAACTCACATTCTGCCAGGTTTTTTTTTTTTTTTTTTTTACTGATTTCCATTAAAGCTGTAGATGAAATTTACAAGAGAGTGATGAATCAGGAAAGGGTGTGGGTTAGCGAAAGCTGGTAAATTATGAGGAAGAGAATTGCGTTGCTTCGGTAAGCAGATTGTTGCCAGAAACAGAAAAAGGTGGAGCTTACAGAGAAGTTCAGCTCTTCATTAGATTACTGCATATCTTTGTTGCACTCAAGTTGGTTAAACTGGTTTAAAATTTAAAAAGGAATCAGAGCTGATGATGGGTGTTAGAAACCTACCTTATGCTTCTGGCAGGAGTAAGTAACCTCATGTTGCATTCCACAAAGTCTGTTGCTGTTATGTAGCTTGTTCAATTCAGAGTTTACAATGAACAAACCACGTGTGTAATAATAATGTGTCTGATTTTTGCACACAGACGATAAACTCTACACACTGGTTGGTGTGAGCTTTGGACTCCTGTGTATTCTACAAGCTGGTCTTAACATTTACCTGCGTCTGGCTATTTGTGAGTTTTCTTGCATTTTTTTGTCTCCCTTTGCCTTCAGAAAATGAACTGAAATTCACTTTCAGAATAATATAAGAGCTACCATTCCAGTTTGAATAATTATTCAGAATGAATCAGTTTTATCTATACAGCACCTCATTGTAACATTTATCATCTCAGAACACCTTACATAGTGATGCCAAGACTGGAATAATTCCTAATAGAATTAGAAAAATCTACCAAAGTATTTCTTTCTTTCGTAATCACAAGTGGATATATCTTCATGACAAAGTGTTATGTCAGCACTCTGATGTATAATATTGAGTTATTTTAATTGTATTGGGAATATTTTGTCTTTTCTATGTGCTCTGGGACACCAAATAAAAATGTATCTTCTTTTTAAATGCATGAATTCATCATAAGTAATGTGATTATTCTGCTTAATTGACAATGTTGCTTTTAAACCTCTTTTACCAGCCTCAGTACGTCTTCAGTAACAGGAAATGTGTGAATTTGCTTCCTCAGACAGTTCTGATGCAACTGCAGCAGGTTTTGAGGGCACTATTCAAAACCTGACGGAGAGAGAGGCATTGGAGAGGAATCTGGATGTCTTTCGTAAGCAGAATGTTGAAGTTTCATACTCTATTATTTTTATTATTATTAGAGGTAATAAGAATTTGTATGTATTAATAAGGATACAGCTAGGTCTAGCTTATTTAAAGTTTCAATATTGTTGTCCTTAACAGATCAATATTCCCAACAAGGCTGGATGTATTTCAAGCACAGTTTCTATTATGTTTCTACCATTAAAAAAAACTGGACAGACAGCAGAGAGGAGTGTCTGCAGAGAGGTGCAGACCTGGTGATTATCAACAGCAGAGACGAACAGGTGAGTGTTAGAGTGAAATCATGTTTGTAAGAGACACGACAATGAAAAGATGTAAAATTAACTCGGTCATATTTAGGTGGGAGGCTGGACAGACACTGATCATCGCTCTGTTTCTCTTTGTTTGTCCGACTCTAAACAAGACATTTACCACACCGTTCAAGAAGGCCATCTGGATCGGACTGACAGATTCAGAGACAGAGAACACATGGAAATGGGTGGACGGGACTCTGCTGAGCACAAGGTTCACAAATTAGCTTGTTGGTTAAATATGATGATGACTAATAATGTGACAGTATTTCTATATTAACGTATTATAGCTGAGTAAAATGATGGTCTTTCTATTAGTTCTCCAGCCATGGGAGGACTTAATGACCATCTTTAATTTTTCAGGCAAATATTGTAGAGATGAAAATCAATGTTCTGATATTCCTACTGCTGCTGGTGTTAACCTCAGGTCACTAGATATGCATTATAATTTTTCTGATACCCACACTTGACTCAAGACTTTATCTACTGATAATCTGAAGTTTTTGGGGCTGAGGTTTCAACTGCTGATCATCACGTGCTTCTTTGTGTTTTCCCCTAAATGCTGATGGTTTGTTTTCAGCTACTGGTTTGGCAGCGAGCCCAACAACTTTGGAAGCAGAGATGAAGACTGTGTAGAAGTCGGTCTCTATGGAACTGAGATGAACTGGAATGACGCACCGTGTAGATTAAAAAACTTCTGGATGTGTGAAAAAATGCTGGTTCTGTAATTCTCCATCTGATGTCACCAGATTAGTGTTTGCCATCATGTACAGACACAAACACTTCAGCAAACATGCAACGAGTTTACATTCATAAACCTTTTCACTGGGAGACATTTTGATGTGTCACTGCAGTAAAATCCGTGGGATAATAAAGCTAAATTAATGATGAATAAATATAATTTAGCTGCTTTGGTTTAAGCATCCTGATGCTGCACGTGTTTGTTCTGGTTTTTCAGTGACATAAAGTCTAGAACAGAGTGTCTTTAGGTGTTGTGGCTGTGGTTAAAGGTTTTGTTAATGGTTAGTAAATCATTTACTAATGTAGAAGTTCACATTCTGGAGTGTCAATAGCTGCATCACTGTGCTTTGTTTAAAGGAAATGTTTTGAACTATGTCAAACATATGTGTTATTCTTAATCCCTGAGAAACCATCAATGGGCACATGATGAGGTTATCATCATTAGCAAAAAATTATTCAGTCAGCAGTCACCTAAAATGATAAATGTTAGTAAATTTAGAATCCATCAAATGTAAATAAATATGTAATGCAAATGTAAGTCAATATGCATGTCTAATGATAACAATAATTGAGTTATTTATTTTTTTCTGTTTCAATTTGTCTTTTAAATATTTTGAAATATCAAATTACTTTTTTTTACCTGTTTAAACACAGTAAAACCAGTGTAATTTTAAGGACAGAGTTTTAAAAGAACAATCTAATACTTACAAAAAAATACAGATTTTTTTAAGCAAATGTTAATGACAGTTGTTTATTTTTTATTATGTTTATTTTTTGTTTTGTTTTCTACACTCATCATGTAAAATATTGTTTTTTTTCCCTCTGATCTGTAATTTCATAAAACAGGGAAAATATGTAAAATAACAATAAACTGGTTGAGAAACTGCATTTAAAAACTGCTAAAAAAATTTTTTTTCATTGCAGACATAATCCATTTGGTTTTGTAAAGACATTTTTCAAAATCTGGATTTATACAACATGCCAGAAAATGCCTTGTGTGTTGTCATGTTGTTGTTTCTTTTAAGTGCTGCATTGCGCTTGCCTTCACATTAATTATATGTGCTGTCGGTTTTTCCCCACAACCTCAGTTATCAGTTTCTGTTGCTGTGTTGATGCTGTAATGATAAGTCTTTGGAGACACTGAGAAGCTGATACCTGCAACAGCTCTGTAAACTTCAGCTTTTAGTTAGATAGCATGAAGTCACTGATATGACCTTTAAATCCTCGCCTCCGTTCATGGAAAATAGATGTTTATTCGTGAGATAATAAACTTCACACCATCTGCTTTTTTATATGTGAGAATTGAAGAAATAAGAAGTGAGAAAGGACACATTTAGCTTGTCATCTGGTGTGAAGGTCTCATTCATATTTTCAGCTAAATTCTTTAAAACAAGACACAACCTTTTTTTTTTTTAAAATGTGGGTTAGTTTTGAGATTTTGAGTGTTTTCCTTCCACAATGTCTTTTTTTTTTCAATCCTTGCCTTTAAAGGCCATTTTCTCAATATATTTTTTCCCTCTGAGCCAGAAATCTTCACTTCACTAGCTTTACTTCATCATATTTGTCTATTGAATTCAAAATTATAAGGTATGACATTCATAACTTTTGGGAGGAGACCCCGGGGTAAACCCAGAACTCGCTGGAGGGATTATATCTCGTCTGGCCTGGGAACGCCTCGGGATCCCCCAGGAAAAGCTGGAAAGCGTTGCTGGGGGTAGGGACGTCTGGAAGGACTTGCTTTGCCTGCAGCCTCCGCGACCCGGCCCCGGATAAGCAGAAAAAAATATATGGATGGATGGATTCATAACTTTTGTCACATTGTGCCACATTGTGAATTGTAAGTGTGTGGATTATATGCTGTAAGTTATCATGAACACTGACAGAGATCATATAATCGTTTATCTTCATTTCATCTTGAGAAACGGGAAGAGTGGCGTTTAATGGCACTATTTCTAAATTACTTCAAATATGTTTTTTTAACATTATGTTCTTTAGATACAAAAAGTTTATTTATCAGATAACATATATGTCGATGATGAAATATATTATTCGCAATAGTCCTTAATTTAGAACTGTACCAGTTTCACCAATAGAACTGCCTCCTAAACAAATGTTTTATAAAGACTTTTTTGGATAAGTGTATATACAGTCTATGGTGTATACTAATCTTGGTATTTGTTGGCGCTCACATAAACGTCACCAGCAGAGGGCGCTGTGCACCAATCGAAAGGCACTTCCGGAAACAAACGCCGACCAGCCGACCAATCAGGGAGGAGCTCAGTTTTAAATGAGAGCAGATAGTTCCTTCTCTCTGTTCCTGAAAAACCACAACAACACAAACAACGAGTCTGACTGCTGAGGCTAGGACCGGCACTCTGGGACTTTACGAGACAATTTCACAGCGAGTCAGTAGTTTTTGGGCTACAGCTGCCTCTTGTCGACAGCTGTTTCATGGGAACCCAGGAGGGAGAGAGAGGTAAGGCTGCCGACGCTCCTGTCCGGGTAAAGCTAGCGACACGTAACGCTAACTTCCAGCTGCTAACGTTAGCTGCCAGGTTAATGTCGCTGTCCTGTTGTCAGTGAGCCTTTCACCAGCTGTGTATATTTTAGAGATAGCTTAAAGGAAGGAGTCGCCTTTGCTGTTTAAATTTCTTTGAAAATGCCCCCGTTAGCAAACATTAGCAACGTTAGCTAGCTACTCTTGAGTTAACTCAACCGATAAAGTTGGCGTAAACAACGTTAAAGGTGACTCAAAGATGGCAGGTAGATTCAGAAAATAGTTTTATTTTTGTTTTTTCATCCCAAATACGTGGCCACCGGCATTATTTATTTTTATGTGTGCAATTTATACCGGTATTTTCAAACGGCAGCTAGTGTAGTTAGCAGCTGGTATGTATGAGTCAGGGAGACATGACTCCCCGCTCCTAAGCTGAAGTTTGCCGGGCAATTGTGATTAGATTACATGATCAACGTTATCACCCATAGAAGAGACAATGGACCTGATTTATGAATAAACAACCAGTGAATGTCATCACAATGACTTGAACACAGTCATTTTTCATACACCACACTGTTTATAGCTGAAGATGTGCTGCACATGAACTGATGTTTCTCTTTTAGCTTTTCCATACCGTCTGGTTTTATTATTCTTTAGGAATATTTTACAGAAATTATGTTCTGATGTTCTGCCGAAAGACTTTACTGTTAGAAGAACACGGTTCCATTTTTTTTTCGTGCAGACTGGGTCGATGTGGCAAATGATCTTCTCAGCAAGTGTCACCTGAAGTTAAGGCTGAGGATACTCACTGACTGTAATGCGGATGTTTTCATTGCTTTGTATGAGAGCATTTTGGGGGAGAAAGTTCCAGGTAAGAGCAACGTATAGATCTATAAAATGTAATTAATAACGTAAAATTTTAAATATTAGTAACATTGCTATTGACATTATTAATTAATAATCAGAGTGCATCAAATGCAATATCCAGATTGCAGGAGCTGCAATTTTGTATGAAGGTACAGCATATCACCACATAATATTTATTGTGGTGCTACAGAGATGTCACAGCCTATTATATTATCAATTATATTATGAAAATGTAAGAGAACATGTTTGTTTTGCATAGATGGGAGTAAAAATTGCATCATGATTTTGGAGCTTTTTTTTGTTTTTAGCAGAGAAGAAATGCCGTTATTTCCATTCTCATATGTTGACTCTTGTTTCCATTGTAATATCTGTCAAAACCATATTTTGTATATTATTCATTTGCTACCACCAGGTGCCAAAATGACTGGTCAATAAGTCAATTAGTAGATCAGCAGAATAATGGTGAGCAACTTCTTTGATAAGAAGTGCAGTTTTAGGTCATGTTTGTAAAGGTTAAAATGCTAAATATTCTCTGATGATTCCAGCTTTCCAGTTGTGACTTTGTGTGAAGTTATAATATCTTCAATATACTGAGTTTTTTAAGTGTAGACTAGAGAAAAGAGTTAAACTAATGAAGTTTATTTTCATTTTTCATCACCTGATATTCTGAGACAAACTAAATAATTGATTAACATGGCAAATAATGAGCACTAGGCAATAAAAGTAATCATAATTTTTAGTCTTAACGAGGACATTTAAATTCTAAACAGAAGGCTACTAACTGAGGTTTCCCAAGACCAGCCATGCCTTTATGAGCTCCTTCCTTTATTGAAAGAACAGGAAAGAGTTAAAGTGAAAGCCCAAAGTGTTCAAGGATGTAACTGTGAATGCTTGTTTCTGTAAGCTTAGCACTGTTGGACATGTATGTGTTTTTCACTCTCATGCGTACAAACTTTGCTTATTCCCATTTGTGTGTTTTTATTTGTATGTTTAGATTATATTGCAGCACCATGCAGTCAAGAGGACGATGTCCATAATGTTCAGTGTGTGATTGATTCACTGTCTTTGGATTACCTTCAGATCAGCCTCTCGCACATTACAGGTATAAGAAAAAACATTTGTAACATCATATCAGTTGAAATACCCATGTATTAAAGTTTCAGTTTATTCCTACATACTTGGATTAACTTGAAATGAATAAATAAGTCACCATCAAATGGCATTATTTTGCACCGCATAGGCAATTAATGTTATTTCCTGATGGATATCCAGAAAAACAAGGGCTGTACGTCTTCTTTTTTCCTTCAACATTAAAAATGTATAATGCTCAGAATGTCCATGTGTTTGCAGGAGAAAATGTTGTCAGAGGGGATGGAGAGTCTATCAAGAACCTCCTGGAAATCTTCGACGGCCTCCTGGAATATCTTAACGAGGAGATAAATGAGGAATCACAGAATGGTGGTAGGCGGATGATTTGTCACTTTGACATTTTGAAGATGTGACAGCTGAAAAAAGCTGAATGTCATAACTGAACTGTTACTAAAATAATTAGCTTTAGTACCCCAATAACCTTGTACCAGGCTGTGTATGGTGATGTGAATTCAGTTTTTTCTTTTTATGGCTAAGTTAAAGAATCATTAGCAGTGATGACAGTGCTACAGTGTTACATTTCACTTCTGCATTTCTTCATGTGGTTAGTAAAGTTGGTTCATCATTGAGTTTACTTTTGTGCAAAAGAAAAAAACAACTATTGTAAATCAGACTTTTTGATTGTGAGCCTTTGTGATTTACCTTTTAGTATTTTTGATGTGATATTTCACAGCACTGTATCTTTGGCATTTTGTCAGGCAGTTTGTTGACTGTGTGTGTTCGTTCCTCTTTTAAATTCCATGGAGGCCATTACGTGTTTTAAGCACGACTTTTGCTCTCTCATTTGAGTTTTATTCTTTAGTTTTCTGTCTCACCCTCTGTGTCATTTGTGCAATTCTTGTTTTCAGAAGAACTGAATGACAGTCTCAATGAAGATGAAAACAAGGAGCCCACAAGTTGTGACACCACAGAGCAGGAGGAGGCCAAGCTGGAGGGGGCATCCTTATCGTCCAGTGTAGAGTAAGAGCTTCACATAGATGCACTTTATACACTCTACATACTATGTAACACAAGATGGCTTTATGAAACATGGCCTATATTGTGTTCATATTTCATTTATAAGTAAATCAGCCTGGTTTATCATTTAAATTTATGATATTGAAAGTGGCATGGGTTATATGTGTGGAAACAAAAGGAGCTGGTGTGTATTAGAGTTCTAAAAGCTTGGTAAGATATGACCAAGCATCTACATTTTTAAATATGTTGTCCACCTGTATTTGATTCATAACAACTACAGACTCAGAAAATGAATTACTTTTTGTGGCATTATTTAAAAAGGATATTTATGTGTAGGGCTGCACAGCTGCTTGGTGGTTAGCACTGTCATATCACAGCTAACCAGGTATCTTCTTGGTTTGCATCCCGGCCTGGGATCTTTCTGTGTAGAGTTTTGCATGTTCTCCCTCTGCATGCGTGGGTTTTCTCTGGGTACTCCGGCTTCCTCCTACAGTCCAAAAACATGCTCAGGTTAATTGGTGATTCTAAATTGTCCGTAAGTGTGAAAGCGATTGTGATTGTTTGTCTGTATATGTAGTCCTGTGATAGACTGGTGACCTGTCCAGCATGTCCCCTGCCTTCACCCTAAGTCAGCTGGGATAGGCTCCAGCACCCTGCGATGAGGAATAAGTGATGGATGGATCGATACTCATATGCAGATGTTGTATTTACACTTTGTCAGTCATGGAGAATGCAGTGTATTAACCTAACTACAGGGTGACCCAAAAATTTGGAAACAAATGAAAAGTCTATAATCCAAATAATATAATGTTAATCAGTACACAGATATATTCAGAAGAGTAACAGATTAGTGTAAAACAAACATATTTCGACATGTTCATGTTTATTTCTTGTACAAAGTTGTGAACGTTTCCACCAACTGGTTACACTAGTATCTTCTGGAATGTGTCTTCATTCATGCTTATGAAGGTTCCTCAAACTGGCCAGTAAATGTTGCCTCATAGTACTTTTGGATGTTTAAAAAAAATTAAAACTGTCAGATACTTTACCATCAAGAGTTTTGAAATCTGACACTGATGGCCTGCATTTTGAAGTTATGCTCCAGCATACCTGGACCTTATGGTTCTATTAATTTTCTTCCAAGTTATTGCACTCGGCATATACTATGCTTTTAAGTTATTTTATTATGGTAGAACAAAAATAGGTAAAGTAAGAGTGAATTCATGCACCCCCAACTCAAATAGACACTGCAGTTAAACTTTGTTTCCAAACTTTTGGGTCTCTCTGTAGTACTTAATGTGCTAACTTAACAATTACAGACTGCTGTATTTGTGTTGAGCTCTACCGTAAATGAAAACACTTTTTACAGGGAGGTGTGTTACACATAACTCTGGCATAATATCCATCAGCTTTAGTGGAGCTCCGACTGTACGTCCTGTTGACATACCATCCAACTAGCAGCAGTGTAAATATGGAAAGGTCACAAGCACATGTTTACATATTACCTTTTTGAGTGCAGGTAGCGACTCTGCTGGTGTATTTATGAACACTCTTCCAAACTGATAACATGAGTTATTGAACTATGTAAATGGCTCTTGTTATTGTGGTGGTAATGAAAACAACAGATTAACCACTGATATGGCTTTGTTTGAGTCATGCTCTGTACTTGAGAATTAATTCTTGTTCGCGCAGCATCGGTGCTGATATGAACACTGCCTTGACCCAATCTTTGCTGTGGCTTGGATCCCGAAAAATCACAAAATTTTAGCATCAAAACAAATTATTTCTATGTTTTTAGTGCCACACTTGAATTCAGTAGAACTCTGTCCCTTTTAAAGTCAAATGTATGCAGCAGCTTGTCACCCAGATCAACACAGAAAGGGAGAGATACAGTAAATGCAGTATATCAAAGTAAATGTCCAGTGACTTAACATAGTGCACTGTGACCCTTTGGTAGATCATATCATTTTCTGTCATTCAGATCTGCTGTCCCGTCCAGCAAACAGTCCCTCCATTCCTGGAATGCTGAGGAGTTGGGATCAGCTAGTGAGCTCATTGGGCTGGGAGTCTCTGCACGAACATTTGTAGACAAACAAGAAGGTAAGACATGCAAATAAAGCTCAGCTTGACTTCTGTTAGTGAAAGTGAGTTGTTTAGCAAAATGTGTAGTTGCTTTTCGGTATACAATATTAACCACAGGTTTTTCTTTGGGTTTTGTGGTTTAATTAAGAGGTATCAAAAATTCACTGCATGTTTTTGCTGGAAACTATTTTGTAGCTCTGAAAGCACATTCGTTGGTTTATGTCTTGAATGTAGTTTTTGTTCTAGTTGTCTTGGCATACTAGTTATCTGTCCTGCTGTGTGGCTTTACTGCAAACCACAAATTAAGTATCAACAGTAATTGTAGCAGACAAGACATAACAGTGATATCTGTGGTCTGTCACTTCATGTTGCCTTCAACCATCCCTTGTGTTTTCATTGATTTATTATTACAATATCTCTTGAAATACAACTGATTAATTCATTCATATTCTAGGACCAGCAGATGCAGTCACCACCTCTGGTCCTGTGGACCACGAAGAAGCTCCACAGACTGAGCCGATGCACTCAGCCATTGCTCTGCAGCCACCAAACCAGAGCGACACCCCCCACTGTCCTGACATCAGCCCACACTCACCCAGCCAAGTTCCCACAGCTGGTTTCAACATGGTTCACACTGAGGAGGAAGTAACTGCTGTCACTACAGAGGTATTCTTATCATACAGCATCACAAAGGGTAGTTGTGTTACAGTCAGTTCGAGTCACCTAAAACAAGTTTTAAAATAAATCTGATGTGTTATTACACTACATTTCTTCTTTTTTTTATAAACATAGATGCACATTTACACCGCACTCTTTGTGATTTTTGTGGCAGTACAGGAAGGATAAACATTTGCTGACTAGGCCTCATCGACTCCTTCCAAACACAAGTAGTTACTTCTGTAATATACTCCTGCTTTCACTTGTCAGATGTACTTCTGTTTCACAAAACTTCACCAATATTCACTTACTTAACCACTAAATATACATTTTAAGTGACAGCCGTCGTTTGGATGTGTTTAATATTAGAATAACACCTTATTCAAGATGATAAATAAGGACTTTAAATCTGTTTGTCACATTTTCTAAGTGTGTGCCACCTAGTCTTTGCTTCCTGAGAAAATCTCTGGAATCAGGAAGTGGTGTCTTTACACCATCACACTTTGTGAGATCACATATGGTAACAGGTCCTGGCATGTACATGACCTGGTGTTATGTGGCTTACACAACTTAACCTATGGCCTGCCTCTACAACTGAGAGCACACAAGTTTTTCTTCATCAGTCTTTTGAGTTACTTGTTTATACTTTGACCCATCACCAAGGCCGTTATGTTCTGAAAAATCTTGTATCTGGTGATTGATTTAAAAAAAAATCTTAAGCTGTGCACAATGCTCAAGACTAAATATTCTCACTGTGTATTTACTGTTAATATCCTCTGCTTGACTTCACAATGGACTCTTCTTTCTGTGTTCCTGCTTTTGTCTCATTATCTTTTTCACAGACCTCTAAGGTAGCTGAGACTGTTGTCACCAATGGAGTGCAGTCTCCTGCACTTCGCCCGTCACCTGGTGAGTCAAAACACATTTACCTTCAGTGTCAGTAAGAAGAACATGTTAAGTGTTTCAAGTAGAACTGTGTATAGCATGTCACTGAATTAAGAAAGCCTCTTAGACTTTGATCAGAATGGTAGTTGTGACCGAATGTGCAGTGGTTCTCAGGGCAACTAGCCGCTTGAACAGTTCATCTACCATGCTGCTGTGACTGCAGTGCAAATCTCCCAGCTGAGTGAAGTGTCATTTAGTTCTTGATATCATGTCTTGTTTAATGTCCAGCTGCGAGTGAGAAGTCTTTGTCCCGCCAACAAAGAGCCAGGACAGAAGTGGAGGGGGAGACACTAGAGGTAAGAGAACAGCAAGCCTTTACTTGTACCAGTTTTACTGTCTGTTCCAAAGGCATAAAAACATGTTTGGATCCTTGGTGTTTCAGAATTTGGTCAGCCCTTGTAAGCAGCCCATCTGGGGATCATTTTTAGATCTGTACGCTGGTTGCTCTGTGAAATAGTATAGCATAAATGACAGGGACTGCGACAAACAGTTAACTTATATGAAGTTAAATTAACACAAGTTTTTTCCCCTAATTTCAGCCAACGAATGGAGGCCCTAGGAGGGTTTTATTCCGCACACAGCCAGATGTGCTCTTCCTCACCCTGCAAGAGGAGATGACACCCACCACCCTTTCTCCACCAGACACAGAAGAGGAAGACCAAGATGATGAAGATCTGCGTTTGACACAAAGATTACAGGACAGAAGGATAGGTCGCAGAGAGAGGACGGGACACAGGTAAGACTTTAGACTCAACCTATCGTTAAAGAAGTAGAATAATTTCTGCTTGCTGACTGGCACCGTGGAGCTCGGCTGGCATTTGCCATAGAACACAGGAATTTCCGAGTCCACCACTGGTGTCCTGTGCTTTTCACAGATGAGAGCAGATTCAGCCTGAGCGCATGTGACAGACATGAAAGGGTCTGGAGAAGCCGTGGAGAACGTTATGCTGCCTGTAACATTGTTCAGCATGACCGGTTTGGTGGTGGGTCAGTGATGGTGTGGGGAGGTAGCCTAGCTTAGCTAGACTGTATCCCCTTTATAAGGGATATACAGGAATACGGTCTAGCCCTCCTCCATTGACACATTTTGACAGGTTTTCAAGCTCCGAGCAGATCAGACCGAACCAATCAGAGCACCAGAGGCAGGAGTTAACGATGCGACCGCAACAGAGCAAGGTTTCTCTTGTGCGCTTTCCTCTGTTTTGCACGGGCTGAATTTGTCCTTAAAACCTCAACAAGAAGCAGCTCTTAAAGCTTTTCTTTTAAAAAGGATGTATTTTTAATTCCGGCAGGCTGTACGATAGAATGCGTAATGCTGCCCTCCACTGTTGAAAGGGAGAGCTTAGATTTTTCTCAGGACCCCTGTACGGCGAAGGAAGCTGTTAAAACTACAAAACATCATGGCGGAAAGGCAATTGTTAGGTCGCTTAGTGATTGCGTCACACATGTGTTACGCTGATTGGCTCTCTCCAATTCAAGCTGTGATCGGTAGTCCCACCTCTGGGCTAGATTTGGTTCAATGGAGCAGTTTCAGACTGACTTTATGTGTATTTGTAATACACAATATAAAGGCTGTCTGGTCCCCAGGCAAGTGGGGAGGCATATCCATGGAGGGACGCACAGACCTCTACAGGCTGGACAATGGCATTCTGACTGCCATTAGGTATCAGGATGAAATCCTTTGACCCATTGTCAGACCCTACATTGGTGCAGTGGTCCTGGATTCCTTCTGGTGCACGACAATGCCCAGTCTTATGTGGTAAGAGAACTCATGCAGTTCCTGGAGGATGAAGGAACTGATACCGTTAGCTGGCCCCCATGCTCATCTGACCTGAATCCAATAGAACACCTTTGAAACATTATGTTTTGTTCCATCCAACACCATCAGGTTGCTCCTCAGACTGTCCAGGAGCTCAGCGATGCCCTGGTCCAGTTCTGGGAGGAGATAACCCAGGACATCATCCGTCGTCTCATTCAGAGCTTGTCCCGACATCGTCAGTCATGCATACAAGCACATGGAGGCCATACAAACTACTGAATACCATTTTGAGTTGCTGCCAAGGAATTTCAGAAAGATGGACTAGCCTGCTACATCAGTTTTTCACTTTGATTTTGGGGTGTCTTGAATTTAGCCCTCCTGGGGGGTTGATAATTTTCATTCCCATCAAACAGTGTGGCACTTTTCATTCCTAACACATTATCCAGTCCATATCAATGCTAATATCCAGTTTTTTTCCCCGTATGGAAATATGATGCATTTTCAAAGTGTTACTTTAATTTTTTTGAGCAGTGTATGTCATGTTCAAACAATGCAGTAATGAATATTTATTGATTATCCAACCATCTCTGCATGTGTGCTTTCTATGTAGAAACAAAACAGCACAAGAAGACTTTGAAGAGCCTTTGTCTTATCGCAGACAGAGGAACAAGAAAGCAGAAGAGGAGTTGCATCACATATCTGAGAATCTCTCCCATCGACTAGAGGAACTTGATCAGGTATTTGCTTTGCTTTGTTCTTTTTAGTGGATCACAGAGGTTAGTGAGGCCACAACATATAAGTAGTTTATATAAGAGCAGTGGTTATTGGTTTAATCTTTACTGAATGTGTTACTGATTTGTTGGTTGTGGGTGGGAGTACTTGCTCTCTATCACTCATTTCAATACAGTTTGCCTCATTCCAGCAGAACCATCCACACAGTGTCAACACTGTTTTTCATGGAGCCGTGGTTGCATAATCTTTAGTCTTTGGTAACTGTGTGCTTACACCATCTTTGTATTTGTGTAATGGCCCTTTTAACATGTGCAACCATGTGTTCTGCGTAATTCTTGTAGATGCTTAAACGAGTTCTGGGTGAAAGTGGAGAGTCCAGTGACGTCAGGGAAGAGGACAAGCAGTCCCACCACAGCGACAGCATCATGGAGTGCCGCCGGACTCCCAGACAACAAACGGGTACGCGAACATTTGGCTAAAAATGTAGTGGACATATTTTAAAAAGAGTACAACCTGCACTCTTGTGTTTATGTGTTGCATTGACAACAAGCTGCAAAAGCATGCCACAAGTTTGAATGTGTCAGGCAGCCTAAATAGTCTGCCAATTGCATAAAAATTAAGTTGCAGAGATTTGTAGTTGAGATATATATATGTAAAATCTTAACCTCTTGCGGTCCCATGCAGATTAAGAAGTGTTTTGAATTGAAACATTTAATAGTTTCAGGAACGTCCTATCCTGAATCCACCCTCCGGACACGCTCCTTGTCTCCCTCGCCTCCACGAGTCCATCCCTCCCTACAGGGACAGCTGCAGGACGCCATGGCAGAGGCCTTGAGTCTGGATGACGGGAAACAAACCAACCTCACAGTTTCTCATCATCCAAGGCGAGGAGAGCTCCACCACAGAGCGTCTCACAGAAAACATAGCAAGGTATTAACGCGGTCACTGAGGTGTCTCCTAAATGCTCTTTACTGTGTATTATATATTCATGCATTGAAGGTGCAAGTGTTCTGTTAGAACTACTATACACACTGCCGTGTTCAAGAATGAAATTCTTCACAACTGGCTGTAAAATGCAGACTGTTCAGTAGATTTAATGTTGGGGTAACCAGAATTCTGGAAAAGAGGAAAAGAAATACAGCCCCTCTCCTGTAGCTCTTCCTGTCCCCTCCCACTAAACAAACACAACTGTAGGCACCGGCTTCAAACATACAAAAATAGTCAAAAAAAGAGAAATCATTTACTTGTGCCTTCATATGGGGTTCTCTCCTCATCTAGCCTATTTCACTGCTACATCTGACTCTCACTTTGTTGTGCACTGATTTAAAAAGGCCTGTCATAGATTAGCTTTTCTAAAGCCTGACAGTGGAGCCAAGAGCAGGTTAAAAAATGTAGTTTCCTGTTTGACCACTGAAATTACACTACGCTTTAATGTAATTTACCCTCCCCCAGTGATAACAAAAACATACTGTGTTCCCAGCTTTAAATGCTACATGCAGCCTGACTGGGACGTTGTTAACAGTAGTTTAGGGACAATCCGGACCAAATTGACGGATTATTATCAACCTCTGGTGACAACCGTTTTTTTTTCCCATTTACCTTGTTAATATGTTTTTGTGCTGTTATTGGTTTCTCATAATTTTTCCATGTGTAAATGCTAGAAGACATAGTTAACTTTAAGCCATTTTAAGGCAGGACAGATTGTTTTCATGATAAAAACTCTTCTAAATATGTAACTTTGATACAAAGAATACAACCAGATAAAGACATTAAGAAATGCAAGAACTAAATTTATGCTCTTCTGTATTGCCATGTGGAATATCATCATTGTTGGTTTCAATCAGATTCAACAGTAATTGCAGTTTTAAAGATACATCAACAAGTTATGTACTTGCTGGATTGCTACAGTAATTTACCTTCTTATATCAGTGAGTTAATTAAAACCAAAGCTAAAAAGTAATATTCAAGTTAAAGTAAGCTGCTTCTGGCTCTATTAATCATGTTCTATTGTTGGATAACTGAATAGTTCTCTTTCTGTTTTAGCATCTGGTGAACAAGGCCTATGAAGAGGAGTTGAAAAGATACGAAGACAAAGAACGAACAGAACTGGACAAAGCACGTCTCAAAGCACAGGAAGCTGTAAGTCATTTGTGTGATGTCTAGTATAGTTTGAGTGCCGTAAGAACTCCTCCCTGCAATGAAAGAGGCAGTATAACCCAGTAACAGTTGCATCCACTAGGGGAAAAAAAAGCTTGTACATTGTTCAGCTGTATGGCTTATCGGCTTTTATCATTTCCAACAGTACATTTTTACAAATAGATTGAGGAATACCACAGGATTAAGCTTAATTAAATGAAAAGACAGAGGCTAGACACTCGTAAACACTCATTTCTCATGTAAATATAATTGTGGTGAATAACCTGAAAAATCTGGAATTTGCAAATCGTGTTTTCCAGCTGTAGACAGGTTTTAGACAAATCATAAAATCTGGAAAGTTTTTTTTATATCAAGGTCATTCATGTCCACTGTCCCTGTTTGTCATAGTTACTTAGTTGTGTACTTCCTTTAATGTGTGTGTTACTGACTTGTAAACTTCATAAGAAAGAACAGTTTGGGGAATTTTATTATACACGGGGAGATAATGTCTATTTATCAGTTTTTGTAATAATCGTGAATCTTATCAATAGCATGAAAAATTTTCATGTGTTTATCCAAAAAAAATGCAGTTCGTTATAACACAATAAAGACATTGGTATGTGTTCAAAAATGTGCTTTCCAATAATAGGTCTAGGAAAACATCCCCTCAATATACAACTTTTTGTGAAAAAACATCGCCTGCCCCTTCATTTGCTGAAGGAGAACTTTGAAGTTTAACTCAAAAGTTTACTTCATATGAAGATTACTGCCTTAAATGAAGCATTCTGTTTGCTTGCAAGTGTTGAGAAATTTGTTCTAGTTTACTAAACTGTGACTCTTGTTTATGTGTGTAGGAGCGGGAGTACAGAGAGGCCATACTGGGGGATGTTTCTGAAGCGCCCAGAGTGCCTCCAGCTAAAACAAAGGCTCAGCACAGGTCACAACGTCACAGACAAACCACATCAGCACAGAGACGGCTGGACGCCCCCAGGAAAGCTCCATCAAGTAAGTCACACTTCTAAATTTACCCTGTGGACCTTTCAGAGTTGTTTACAGTAAACGTCTCATTCATTTGTACTTAAACTGCAGCACTGCTGGATTATAACTTGAAATAAAATTGAATTTATATAGTATCTCCAATACTTCAAGTGCGATTAGTGTTACAAAACTTGGAAAAACCTAGAATGAAAATCCACAACATTTTTTCATGTGTCCACAGATGTTGACAATGCAAGAAGCATTAGGGTTCAACATAGACTTTTTCTACCTTCATTATTATTTTATGTTGTTTTCCATACACATGTTGGCTTTGTTTAAAAACAGCCTGCAGTTCAACCCAGGCCACCTAAATGTCCGTTTAAAGCAGTGGAGTTGTATGTATTTTATTGGCTGCACCTTGGAATTGTTTTTTTTTTTTTTACAGAATCTGTTTGCAGTAAATGATTCATTTGTGGCAAAAGTTTTAATTAGACATTTAGAATATAATGATTTCGATAAAATCACAATTTTAAGCTTAAATTTGGTTACGTTTTCAGACTGAACAGTATATACCATATGGTTTTCACATTTCCGTGCCCTGATAGATGGTGTAATTTGGGTGATACTTTTTTTTTTAAGATAATATACCTTTCAAACCCACCAGCAGGCTTTGGGGTTTAAAGGTTTCACAATGTTTCCCTGTCCACAATGGCACCTATATTTTAAAACAGCATTTCTTACTTCTGGTGAGCAAAACAAAGGTTCTGCCTCTGTGTTCTTTATTACAAAATTAAACATTATTATTATTAATTTGAAGGATTGTTTGTTATCATCAAGCATGTCGACAAAATGATGATCCATCGTAAGGCACATCTGAAACTGGGTTTATGTCCAGGTTCAGATTCATTAAGTCAGTCAAATCCAAGAAGAAAACGGTCGAGTCTCGGGTCTCTACTGGGTCGTGGGACTTGACGATTCAGAAATGTTTTTATTGAGCTGTGAAGACTGAGCCTTGGCGTTTACAGACACTTTGTCCTTTGGAGGTTTCCTCTTGTGTGGCTTATGAATGTTCATATTTTTAGCTTCAGGCTGACTGGCCCACTTTCGCTGATAATCACAGAAGTAACATTTCTGGTAGGCTATGAGGTAAGAATCGCGAGTGTGTTTGGTGCAGCGGCACGTTCTGTTGCACTTGGGGCAGTTCTTCATCAGCTGCAGGATGGCCTCCTCATCTACAATGTGCTGTGGAGTTGGTCTGAAATGCATCAAAAAGACCGCTGAGAAATTGTGACGAAGCTACAGGTTGAAACATACATATGTTGTCACCGAATAAATTTTCACAGGTGAAGCACTACAAAAGGGTGTTAACCTGTACTGTAGCCAAACAGGGAACAAAAAAAAGATTTCAATTAATCTACAGTGTAATTTCAACCTAAATTGTTTAGTTGGAATACGGTGACATGGTTACTAGTTTACTTACTTCTCCATGGTTGAGGCGCACATCTCTGACAGATTTAACGGAGTGCCTGAAAACATAATATGAAGGTATGGTTAGTCAGAGGCATCTCTCTTTAAATCAACAGTTGGAATACATTTCAGACAAAGACACACTGACCCTATCATAACTGTTACCACATCAGTGGTTGACACCAGGCTGAGGAACATCAAAAAATTATTGGTAAAAAAAATTGTTTTCCAGCAGGCTCAATGAGGAGTATACCGAAAGAAAACTGCGTTTTCTTTAATCCACCAAAACTGAAGACCTCAATCATTCCCTTTTGCTAAGTTCACAACTTCAGAGTGGGAGATCTGGACTGTTTGGTTTCTGAACAGTGAGATGGGTGTGTAAAGGATGTAAAACTTCTGTTTGATTTCCCACTGTAGATTTTCATAAAGACAATTAAATGAAAGGTGCAAACTCAAACCACAGACGGCTTTTGAAGCAATGACTCATCTGTTGTCCATAAATGCTTATACTCAGTGTTTGAATGCTCTCCTACAATAAAAGTGCACACAAAAGTAGAAAATATTTGTGCACATTATTATGTTATACACAATACACTGCAATGAGTTCATGCAGACTGTCAGAGTTCAATAAGTAGAAACAGATATTCACCTGATACTTGCATAGAAATACAAACTGTGACTATGTACTGTATTTATAGTCTTAATAATGAATCATACATGCACTTGTACAGATAATCTGCCATAAATAGTAGAGCTCATTCACTGACTCACCTGCAAACTGGTCTTGAGGTGTGTTCATTTCTGTCCAGTTGTCTTGCAGCTGGAAAACACCATAAAACACGGAAACACTAAACATCTGGTATAAATAGAAATAAAAAGGTAGGTTCACCCTGACAAGGTAAAGATTTTCTAAAGCACAGCTTTCCATTTTGTGGATAATCTGTTGAAATACAGAAAAGGGTTAAAGGGGAACTTCTGTTTTTTTAACCTGGGGTCTTTTTTCATGTCATTTCATACATGTGAGTGATGGAGAAATGAATTTTCGACATAGCTCCAGTATTTAGCCAGGCAGGCAGCTTCGCAGCTCAGCTAGCGAAAAGTATCCAAATCTCGGGACGCTAGAAAGCAAATCTCGTTCCGAAATGGCGCGATAGAATCAAAACAAACTGTGATAAACAGATATAAACTAAACTGCTGTTGGGAGGCACACAAAACATTAGCCAATAACGTACCTGCACTCCGCCCGCAGCTGGTGTCTCCCATCTAGGAACTGCACTTTTCCTCAAAAAAACGTGTTTGGGATTTGCTCGCCTCTTTGATCTGCAGTAATCATCCCGGTCAAAATGGTCGCTGCAGATTCTGTGGTCGGCACGTCGAAGTGCATCAACTGGAGTTTCACGGTCCATTTGTAAAACGTTTAGCCACAACTTTAGCGTTTCCTTCTCCGAGTACGGTAGTCTGTGAAAGCTGCGCGAAGTGTAGCGCACCATTCTGTTGCCACAACTCGGAAATGCGCACTGACGACCCATTAGTTTTACCAGGTTTAGAAAAACTAACTGTTCTGTAATTCAACACAAAATCGCTCTATTCGTCTCTCTTCATCTGAGGCAAACAGCCGTTTCCCCCACCGGTGTTTTGGCGCGAGCTATCGCGCGATTTCGGAACGAGATTTGCTTTCTAGCGTCCCGAGATTTGGATACAGACCACAACAAATAGCGATCGCCAAGTAATGTGGAGGTTTTCGTTCACTTCTCATCTCTAGTATGTTGTGGGACACTCGTTGAGACTATCCGAGCCGGTCAGCGTGGGGGGGAGGGGGGGAGGGGGGGAGGGAGGGGGGGAGGGGGGAGCACGTTAGGGCGGACTTTGACGCGGGGGGGCAAGTTGCCCCATACTTTTCGCTAGCTGAGCTGCGAAGCTGCCTGCCTGGCTAAATACTGGAGCTATGTCGAAAATTCAATTCTCCATCACTCGCATGTATGGAATGACATATGAAAACAGACCTCAGGTTGAAAAAAAAAAACGAAGTTCCCTTAAAGGTTAGAGATTCTTTCAAGCACAGTTTCTGATGTCTGGAACTTTTATGCAAATATTGAAAGATAGAAATTTCACAGCTTTTTTTTTTTTTTTTTGCATCTGGCCCATATTAGACCAAGTCCAAATCTAAAAGCACTATATTTAGACAGATCAAATGTGGACTAGATTGTCTCTAAAAGGTTAAAGAGTCTGTCAGGCACAGTTTCTGATTTGTAAAACCTTTATTCTGTTTGTGAAAATGCAGAAAAAGAAGATTTCATTGATCAGAACAAGTCTAGGGTTGGAAACCAGTGTTTATAAACAGGTGAAATCAATGTCAGATTATCCCAGAGAGGCCAAAGATTCTTTCAAGCAGTTGTGAAAATGCAAAAAGGGTAGATTCCACTGTTTTGTTGTTGTGGGTTTTGTCTAAACCCACAACATTTAGACTGGTCATATTTGAACAACATTTTCCCAGAGTGGCTTAAGAATATTTAAAGGCAAAGTTTGTAATTTGTGAATGACAGGCCTTTATTGTACTCCATCAGACTAATAAAGGAGGTGATATACAGTCATTTAGAGCCAAGGTACCTCTGGTGTTTCCCATCTGCGAAGGTTTTCCACTTCAGTCGGGACTTTGGGGCATTTTCCACACGGGCACCTGCTCACACGGTCATATTCAGAAACAAAAACACACATCGCTTGTTATTGAGACACTAAATCAAACATTACATGTCACAGTCAGCAGGTAAAGATTGTAATATTCACCAGACAAAGTCGTCCAGCTGCGGATGTTCAAACTCTCCGTCCGGCTCAGATTCGGGCTCGAACATGTACGGCTGGATCCGAAAGGTTTCCATGTCCAGTCCGTTTCTCGATAAATTCTGCCGTTTTTAATTTCTTGAAGCCTCCTCACCGCTGTCCTGCACTTAAGTGATCTTCCGCCACGAAAACGAGAACCGTCCGCGGGAGCGCGCACAGCTGCGGATGCGTGTGCAGCGGCTTTTATCCGGATCAAACAGTCCTAACATGCAAATACAGCTTTAGGTTTGTTGTATTGATGTGGAGGGTCGACACCATAGATATATACAAACGTCGACACAACAGTAACAACAACACCACTGCCATCCAGCCAGTCCCGACTTTATTATGGTCCCCCGTGCAACCAGTGCAACAGACAGAAGGTTCCTATGCATTTGATAACGATAAAGGATTGGCTCACCTAATATATATACCTTAGTATTTTTTTGTTTCCCATAACCTAATAATCACAGTTGTGGCCACAAATGTGGAATTGTATTGTTTCTGATGTTTATGCATTTGCTATAACTAATATCCTTATTTATATTTCGAAATTAGACAATAATTAATACAATATTTTAGTTTTTATTTAATTTAGCATATATTTAACCAGGTTAGTCCCATTGACATCAAAAATCTGCTTTAAAAGGGAGACCTGGAGGGCAGCAGCATAGTCGCGTTAAAAAACAGTAAACAACAGATAAAATTAACAGCATTAAGACTTGCTTGCATATAGCACTTGCACACAGACAAAGTTGACTGTAATGATTTCACCAGAACTTTAAACTCATTCAGTGTAACGAGGGCTTGAAGTTGAAGTTCAGATTGCAATTTATTCCAAATATCAGGTGCAGAAAACCTAAATGCTTTCTTGCCCATTTCAGATTGTACTTTGGGGACGACAAATTGCAGAGTATCCATAGATTGGACATTCTGACCTCCATGCTTTCTTGTTTAATGGCAAGACAAATAGGAAGAAACGATAGCCTGAACGATTCAGTAAATAAACACATACCAATGACTGAGACGTCAGGCACTTAAAGATGTCCAGTTAACTTTAGAATGAAGTTAAAATATACCCATGGTTATATATAAAATGAACCAAACCCAATCACTTTTGTTAGTACCCCTCTGCATTATTTTACCTCAGCTGTGCCATGAATACAACCAATACAGTTTCATTTATTCCTTTAAATATCCATATATAGATACTTCGTTGATCCCCCTTCCAGGTATCCGCTAGCTCACCTGTTATGTACAAGATAAATAAAGGAACAGTGTACAAAAGAGCATGCAAATTGTGTGCAAAATGTACGGATAAAAAAAATAGCAACAAGATGCCTAATTGCTGTTATTTACAGAAATGTAAATGCAAAAATTGTTAGTTTTTACATTAAGGTGCAAATTGGTGGTATTTACAATAAAATGGAGTATTACAAGAGTACAAAAGGTGCACTGTGAAAATGGCACTAATAATAAATAGTATATAGATGGTTTAGTTAAATCACTGGAATGCCACAGTCAAGAGTCAAAAGATTGTCTCCTGACTCCCTTTGACTATCTTGAAAAGCGGGGTATTATTTTTATTATTGCATTATGGTTATATTTTAAGGATTATAACTCGCCCAGTCTTTTTTTTAAAATCAGAATAATAATGCATTTTATAAAATGGTTTTGTGCGTTATCGTAACACATCTATCGTATTAGCAGCAGAGTATTCTTGCGTTTGTTTTACTGCAACATTTTACTGTATTTTTCTTGTTTACTGCATATAATTGATTGTATCAGGGTTTCTGCAGGGCATTAATAGTCATTAAATTGATTTTGTGAAAATTAAGGCCTTAAATGGCTTTAAAATCATTAAATTTGATTCTCAGTGGCATTAAAAATCCTTTGTGCAGTTTTCAAGATGATATAATAATATATGAAGAGTTTATTTGCAAAAACAGAACTCCATTTTGATAAATTGTCAGAATAGTTTTTTATTGTTTACTTGAGATAATATCAGTCAAACTGAAGCTGAGTGGATTTGACTCAGCAGAAAAATACATGACACGTTTTTGCAAATAAACTCTTCATATAATTATAGACTGCAATTCTTCAGATATGTGCATCTGTATAAACATGCCGGACCATTGTGATAATTGTTCCAACTGGTCGAGTATCGGCAGGCTGGACCAGGTGGAGGAGAGCTGTGAAATGCAAATTCCAGCAAAAATGGCTAAAAATAACATAGCCTAGCCACGCTAGACCCAGCTCTTAAGACACAAGGGTCTAGGGAAGCTCGACAGGGAGGGAGGCGGGCTAAAAGGTTGTCTATCAAATCACTCTGCAGCAACTGGGTAGGTATACAACCAATCAGTGCAACGAATAGGCTGACGTAGTTCCTAGAGCGCCGGCGGATTGTGGCTAAGTCCCATTAGCTTCCCAACCAGCGGAGCCAACTGGTATGTTAAGGATTTGCCATATCCTGTCGGCATAAGTCCAAATACGTCTTTCTTCTCAATGAAACACTTCAGTGCCGTCCTTTGTTTATCTTTCAAGTTGAATTTTAGCTTCAAATCTTTAAGGGCTGTGGCCAAAGCCGAGTCGAAAGATAACTGTTTATTGTGCGCCAGTTGTTTCTGTCAGAATCGTCGCGCCTCTGTCGTCACTTAGTTACGCCCGCCTTCTGACTCAACAGCCTTATGGAGGGTAACTAGACCCACCCTGGCAGAGAATTAAATTCGTCGCCGTGGGTTGTCTAGCGCAGCTAGGCTATAAAAAAACATGGAATTCAGAAAATGACTACAGCCTGTCGGTGGTCAGGGGTGGTTTCTGGATTCAGAAGTAGTGAAATGTAGGGACAGTTTTCATATAAACATTATCTTTTACAAAAAAAAAACAAACCCATGTAATTTATTGAGTTCACGATCATGGCATTAAAATTTTTACAGTATGACATTAAAATGTCATTAAAAAGCATTAAATCTGACTGGCTGATTTCTGCAGAAACCCTGTGTACAGCGCTACTGTTGAAACAAAGTGTTAAATAATCATAATCTTAAAGAGCAGGTACATATAATGTATGTGGGATTGCAGGTCAATACAAACATCTAGAAACTCCTAGTTCTGTCAAAAACAATATTAAATGTTCTGGTTTGTGTCCCCTTGTTCTCTCCAGTGAAAATAAAAGAGAACGAGCTCCTGCCTGTACTCCGGGAGGAGCTGCCTCACCTTCACATCTCCTCTCACGCCCTGGATCGGATGTGGGAGCAGCAGATGCAGCAGGTGGACAGACTCCACGCCACGTCATTCTCTCACAGCCAGCGCCGCAGCAAACTCTCCAGCCAGGTAAGAAAATAGCCATCTTCTCTGCCTTCTTTTAAACCTGTCCTGTGCTGGACCATTTAGTTAACAGACAGCGGATTACATACGTAAACTACTGCTTGTCTTGCAGGTGGAGGAAGCCCAGAGGAAACATGACCTGCTGGTGGAGATCATCCGTAAAGAACAGGACCACAACAGGCGCCTGGTGAGCATCGACACGTGTACAGCATGCAGTATTTCTCCTACAAAGCTGGATAGTTAAGAGCTAAAAATATGGTTGATTCTTCAGAGGGACTTCAAAGATCGAATCCAGCAGCAGAAGTCGACACAGAACAGACTGAGGGAACAGAGGCAGCAGATAGCTCGCGCCAAGAAGTACCACAACGACTACCACGTTCAGCACCGTGCTCGGCTCATGAGGGCTCGCACCAAGGAGGAGAGGGTGAGTGCTGGAGGCTGTTAAGAACTTCAGTTACCTACGATAGCTGTGTTCCTATAGTGTATTTTATGTATATTTTGAAGCAACACATTAGAAAAAGTTAATGCAAAGGGCACAAATCTGAGCGTGAACTGAGAAAGGTGTTTCTCCTTTTATGTCCTGTTTTGAAAAAGCTCCAACAGACCAAATATTTAGTTTGAGCTTCTTGTATTATATTCCTCTCCAGACAGCATGAACCAATAACAACTGACTTAAGAGAATCATTACAACTACAACAATTTTTTCAAGACTTCAAACTATTTTTCTCAATTCTTATGAACATAACAAGCCTTTTCCTATTTCCTTTGTTTCTTTATTTTTGTTACATGGCTAATATTGATTTATCTTCATCATCATAAAAAGTAATCAATGCATATGTAATGTAAAATGCTGAAAAATCCTACAGTTCCCCCCAGTTTTCATTATGACATTATCAAGCAGATTAAGATTTAATTGAAGTAAGACTGAGAAACACAGCCAGTAAAGTCATTTTTGAGGCTAAAGCCAGCAAACATTTGATTTTTTTTTTTTTTTTTTTTTGATGGCTTTTGCTCAAACTCAAACTTGATTACTTTAGGTGGTTCTGTCTTAAAAACTCTGCACGTAAACATTTGTGTAGGTGTTTCTGATGAATTGAGAGCTGTAGGAGAATACCCAAAGAATAAATATACAATGTGAGCACATCTGTTGGGTGATGTCATGACCCAGGTATGGTTGTGTGTGCAGATGTTTCGGCAGCTGTTTGAGGAGGGTTTGGAGGTGCAGAAGGTGCGCTTAAGAGAGCAGAGAGCCTACGCCAGAGAGCAGCGACTGGAGCATCAGAGACGACACCAAGATCAGATCAAGTCCATGGAGAACTACTACAAAGATCAAGTAAGGCACAAACACGATCTTCTGTTTAACCAGGAAGTAACACACTTGTTGTGTATGCTTTAAAATCGACAGTTTTCAGGTGAGGTGTGATTTTATTTCTCTCTCTCAGTTTTCACTACTTGCTGAAAAACTTGCACAAGAGCGGCAGGAGATCCAGGTTCGGAAAAAAGCTCAAGAAAAGGTAAAGTCTTTGCTCATTATTGTGATGAATTAGGGCATGTGTCAAACTCAAGGCCCCTAAAATGATCTCACGGGCCGGATATGGCCCGCGAGATCATTTTACATTGATTTATTGTTATTAATGGCCCGACGATATGAAGCGCTGATAACACACAAACTACAGATCCCATAATGCAGTGCAACAGCTGCCTTGCCTGGGAACATTTACAGGTTGAGAATATTACTTGTAATGTATACTGTGTGCGGAGGGGTCACACATACGGTCCGCGGAACCGGTACCGGACCGCCAGATAAAAAGATCAGTTAGAGCTGAGAGACGAGCATGGAAGCTTTTTGTCGTGCCAATTTTCAAACCACACATCATCATACACACATTTTATCTAACTGTGTAGTCTGAAGTCACTTTTTTCTCCCCAGGGATTTTTTTGAAAAAAATTCACCATTTAATCTATTTTAAAACACTCTCCATTCCATGCAGGCTCTTCTAAAGATGAAGCGAGAGCTGCGTTCCAGGATGGAGCGTGAGATCGGTGAACTGCAGAGGATTATCATCCAGAACGACGAGGACGACTACTTCCAGGATCTGGAGGTCCAGAGGCTGAGGAATCGGGTCCAGATGGCGTCCTTCCAGTACAACACTAGCTATCTGCACTGACCAGGGAAGCTACCAACATCTGGTTTAGGCTCCAGTCAATCAAGGGAATGTGCTGCAAAAGACTTTTCTGCTATTTACAACCAAGGGGTACGAGAATCTGATGCATGAACAGTACTGTCGCCTCAGGCATCTTCCTTCAGAGATTTGCACAGGAAGAGGAAAGTCACATTCTAAGAACTTAAAAAAGATTATTGATTTATTAATGAACTGAACACACTCCAACAAAATGTAGCTATTAGCTAATTTAGCTAACTCTTCCTCTCACCTCAGCTGCTACACCTGAACTTAAAGACACCTTGGACCAAGTCCCCTTCTTCCTTGGGTTTGAGTACTTCTTGATAACTAGAATGTTTTAACTTCCTCACTGTGCGGTTATTGTGTGCTGTCAATGTAGCAAGAAAAAAAAATAGTAAAATGTTCTTCTTTTTGCCAAATAAGGACCACGGATGCAAATTTAATAAGTATGAATGTCCCCCACTGACAAGACTTAACTTCCTTTTTTTTTCCTTTAATGTGCGATGTCATCCTTTAACATTTTAACCCTTACAGTGGATTATTTATTTTTTAACTTTAATGATGTTTGATTTTTAAATTAACCTAGTGTGGTTGTGGATCACTGGGTGGGCGATGATAATCTGTGCTTTGTAACTTTTCCTTTTCCTCAGCTCTGTGTGATTGTTTTTAACTCTGTCACTACTTAAGACATGATGGATTTCAACTAATACACCAAAGGGTTCTGATGCTAGAGCACGGTCTACTGACATCGTACCTGATGAGCACAGAGTGTCCTGTCGTCACCCATTAAATGTGTGGGCCCAGTCCTCTCTTCTGGCTCAAATGTATCAGTTATTTGTATCGGAAGCATAAAGAAACTGCTGCTAAACAACATAAATGTAGGATGGAGTTTTGCATCCAAGAGGATCAAATCATTTTCTGATCGGAAGATGGAAAACTGGAATATGGATCCATTTATCAAGGCTAATTGGATGCTAGTTTTAAATGCTAATGTGCCGCTCTGCCTCAAACGGTAAACTGAGGTGTTCCAAATAGCTAAGCGATAATACAGACACAAAAATGATTTTTTTCTTCATCTTTGTAATGATCTTTGCTCACATGGTGACTGTGGTTTAACAGGTTAAGCATTGGGCCCCATTTATTCCTGGTATTATGTCACCTTTATTTAGGTATTATTAACCCTCCTGTTGTCCTCATTTACAGGGACCAAATAAATATTGTTTCCTTGTCTGGGAAAAAAAAATAAAAAAAAAATCACCAAAAAATTCCCCAAATTTCTGAAAATTTGCAAAAACTTCAGGAAGAAAATTCCAATAATTCCTTAAAAGTTTCCCTCAAAAGTTTTATTCTAAAAAATTCCCCAAATTTGGCAAGAAAATTCTTAAGTATTTTCAAAAAAAAAAGGAGAAAATATCTTCCAAAGAAATGCTAAAAATATCTAAAGTGATGACACAGATCAGTAAAACTTCTAATATTTTCTTTAAGAACATTCAGAAAAAAAAATTAACATTTTCTGAATGTTCTTAAAAAAACATTTATTTTTTTCCCCCAAAAATCTTCGAAAATTTCCCAAAAATGTGTAAATTTTCACTGTGCAAATGTCCCCCCCCCCCCCATTTTCAAACTTTAAAACGGGTGAAATGAGCTGCAGGACGACACGAGGGTTAAAGTCATAACATCCAGTCCACAGACCTTTGTATTTGTACCTAGCATAGATAAGTACCCTCACCTGCCTGCATAGTTGTCAGATGTCTTGTTGCACATTAGTCGTTCAGAGCTTCCTTACCAAGACACGTGTCTCATTCCAGGTCAAGGAAAGCAATGCCAGTGGAGGGCAGATGGACATCAGTCACCATCAAATCACTTTTTTTTTTCTTTTTGCAAAAGAAAACTTCCTAGCCACTGCCAGAGCTTGTAGCTTTTGCCAGGCTTATTTATTTAAACAGTAAAAGGCATACGTAACCTTTCATCTTGTTGAGTGGATTAATTTACTAAGAAAGTAGTCAGACGGCCTCGAGGGTGGCCTAGCAGAGATGTGGTTTGGCCACATTCAGATCACCGTGCATTTTTCATCCACTTGCATTAATATTCTCTTTTTCATATCCAGATACAGATCAAATGTGTAAATGAGGGTCATGAGTTAAACCAGTGACTAGTATTTAGACAGTAGTCCTTGTCTGAGCAGCTGTGTGATGTGATACTAGAAATTTGCCCTAAGATAGGAAAGAATCACAAGATTAAAGACTCACTGAGAAAACCTTCCAAAAATACACACACGAATAGACCATCTTTCTTAAAGCAACTTTTTTGCCACTACAACCGTTTATTTAACTGTGGTTAGTGTGGCTTTGTGGAAACAGACACACAGGCAGTGCAGCCTGTTTTCAAATCAAGTGATCGATTCCAGCAGCTCAGGTGAGTTTGAAGCATGTACTTGTGGTCAGTAGAACAGAATGCAACAGTAACTTAACTGAGCACTGGAAATCTTCTCTTACCTGCCCGTCACAATCTGAGGCCGCCACACTCCCGCCTGCATTTGTGGAAGCATCAGGAAATGAGTGAAATATACAGAGAAGGTGCTGATGGCTTCCAGAGTCCACAGAAAGCAGCAGAAGTCCAGCTGCTTCACCCGCTGTACATGTTCAGCTGAAACACGTTCCGGTTTCAGAGCACCCGCAGCCCGCTTGGATTCATTACAGAAGCATTATCTCAGCTGGTGTTGCTGCCCGGTGATATCTCCATGTTCTGTCCATGTTCTGTGTCTGTCCCATTGATCTGGGAATGACCATCGTCTTTGTTCTCATCGTCATCCGGCAGGTTGGTCCATTTGCTGCGGCTCTGACAGAAACAGCATGCCTGGTAAACGACAAGCTTCAGTCCTTTGACGTGTTTCCTCACTGCGCATTCTCCGTTGCACTGCCGGCACAACTTGAACAGCTGGAGGATGCACTCTTCATCCACGATGAACTCTGACGAGCTGAAGGAGTCAGAAAAGCAGCAGCAGTTAATCACATGAAAGGTTTTTCTTGAAGAAGATGTTAGGACAACAAGAAAAAGAAACAATCAGTCCAACTCTGAAAGCCGGAGATGAGAAGGAGGATGATTTATGGAAAAATTCACAACAAAAGCCTCAAATTGGTTCCCAATATTTAAACCAACATACCTTCCCAAGTCCACCAGGAAGCGACCGTCTCCCACACTTAACGAGGTGCTGAATTCTTCATCCTCCTCTTCTTCAACTGTGTGTGCATCCATTTTAGGAACAATTAAAATGTTTGCTGTTAACAATCTCTGCGGATTTTGTTTCTTCAGGACTACTGTGAAGGTCACTCACCTCCATTTTCTTTATTTTCTGACCATTCATCTTCACTTTTTGGTCTCTGACAAGCAGCATCTTTTTTCTGCAGCTCCTTAAGATAAGACAAGAAGCAGCAACCAGTCGGCAGAGAGCTCAGTGGATACAGACAACCCTCTTATGTTTACTGTGCACCACATTTTACACACTACACAATAACGAAATACAATAAAGACAAAACAAAATATTGATAATTACACATTCAGCTCACAGAAAAATACAAGTTCCGAGAGTGCAACGTCCACAGCTGAATAAATGTTCAATTTACAATGATTTAAGACCGAGAACAGTTAGCTTGGGAAATCCAAACTGAATCTCCATGTAATCGCCTATCTCCATGTTAGGAGATACAGAAGAATCAGTTTGGCATTGGGCGAATTGAATCGCGTTTCCTTCCCGGGAAAGTTTGGTACGAGCAATCATAGCACGGGAGGTGGGACTTCCGCTACCTTGGTAATGCTTCGCCTCGGAGATGATGGAGGAGAAGAGGGGGCAAGGCGAATCTTTTTGTTGTCTCTTGGCGTTTTGGATGGCGTTAGTCGTTGCCTCTTTTCACTTGACGTTTCCGACGATGAGGAGGCAGTGGATGGCTCGTTACTTTCGGCTTCTTGCCATTGTTTGTACAGAGGAAAATCCCGTTCCAAACGTGTGAGTACATTTAAGCAACTTTTACACATACGCACCGACTTGGTTTGGCTCCGATTTAAAGTAATTCCTAACACCGCTAATCGTTCGGAAGGAGTCTTTTGTTGCGTAGCCTTTTCAAAAATAAGTCTTGTACTTGAGAGTACCCCATGTTTTCGCAGATTTTTGTGACAAAAACGGCAGTAATCATTCACCGCGACGCTCTCTCGGCTGCATGCCATTGTTGTTTGGACCAATGACGTATATATATAGCTTGGCCGCTCACTGGCCGCTGAGAGGCGGCAAATAGGAGCTGACTTCCGGTAGTGGCAAGACGGGGATTTCAGATTGGAACGTCAGGACTGTATGTGACTTTGTGTTTCGTGATTTAGCAAGGTACAGTAAACTTCTGTGTTGGAATCAAGTCACAATGCTTGAAATACGTTGAGAACACCAGGCCTGGAGGCCCTAGAACAGCACTGGCAGGGTTTTTCAGTGACTGCAGCTGAGCAGACTCTCCTCAGGAGAGCGCCCAGTTCTCTGCCATGCTCATGGCTCGCCATTCCCCCTGTGCCTGTGGTCTCACTCTGACCTGGTGACGGGTGACAAGGCTATTTTTGTCATCACAAAATATGTGTTAATGAGCTAGAAATCTGTTTGAGAAGGTGAACAGCACGGCATGATCATATCTGACACTGACAAGTGCATACGTCACTGCATAGCACTTAGCAGTTACCACTTCTGCTCGCTCCTTCAATGCCACCAGTTTTGTGATTCCTTCTCTGGAATGTAAGTGAAAGGAAACGTGCTGACACTCACCTTGCAATCATCACATCATGAACCTGTTAATTTAAGTGTCTCTGTTGTTATGGTTTCAGGTGGATGCGGCTAATATCTGACCATGGTGAAATCGTGTGCTGCCATCTCCTGCACCAATCGATTTGTAATATTTCCTTTCATAAGTAAGTGGCTCTTTTATTTGGGACATTCTGCCTCAAATTTGCTCTGCTTCTTTGTTTGCAAGCAGAAACTCCTTCTGACCTTGGCTTGAGTGCCGCACTCAGCCAGTTTAGCTGAATCACTAACTGTACAGTGTAAGCTGGTGTGACTATCAGTATTCAATGACAGTCACAGTGCATCATTGTCTATGGATGTATTATAATATGCCACAAATTTCAGGTTTCCCAAGCAATCCAAGGACAGCACACTGAGAGAGCAATGGATACAGGCCATCAGTAGAGAAACGGTGGGGACCAAGAGGAGATGGATCATAAAATTTGGTGAAAATCTGTCCATGACTTTTTGAGTTATGCTGTTAACAGACACACACAGACGGACAGACAGACAAACGGCATGGCGGAGGTATGCGCTCTCCGAGTGCTTTTCTAGTTCTATCTGTCAAGTGCACTTGACTGCTTGACTGCACTTGTACTGCACAAAGAAACTGCGCTGGCCTTTATAGATCATCTGCGTTTGGTTGAGCAGCCTTCTCATATAAATTTATCAAACACTGGAACAACCTCCCAGTTAGCTTGAAGACATCTGTAGATCTACACACTTTCTCAAAAAAATTTAAAAACACATTCTCAATAATCAGACATGTCAGCACTAGTCCATAGTAAAGTGTTTCTCTTTTATTTAGTAACGTAATGTTTTGATTTTATTGTTGTTGCTACTTTTATATATTTTGATAATTTTATCTTGAATTAGTTATATATAAATGTATGTTTAATTCTGATGTATTTTATTGATGAGCTAAGGTTAATTTTTTAAATTTGTTTAATATACATTATATATGTTGTATCTGCCCAGGGACTGCAGATGGAAATTAGCAAACAGCTATAATCTGGTGCAAAGCATCTTTTCTTTTTAAGATGAATGTGTTTGTACATTGTCCCTGTTAACTAAACTAATAAACTAAACTTGATACCCTGTAAATATTTTATTGGAACACGGATATTTGCAACTGAACCTACAAGTGGTATAGCTATTGTAATGCAATTTAGCAACACAAACTTTTGTCTAGGTGGTGTATTTTATATTTTTGGTAACAAGTTGGAGCAGTATTCCATTGTAAAAATAAAGAAATAATTTCAATGGTTTCCTTCGTTATATAGTGCCTGTTTGTAACACTGTTTTGCTGTATCTCTGGAAGTATTTGGTCTAGAAAGTCATGGCTGGGCTCAAACTACTCAAAAATCTCCAGATTAACTGCAACTTCAACCTCCGTTTGCAGTACTCAAGGCTGTCTGGCCAGTGAATTTTCCATCCCTCTTTACACTAAAACATAATTTGGAATTTTTGACTACTGCATGTGCTGCTTTTCAAAGTCCAACTGAATAATTTGAATTGGAGAAAAATAGTTTAAAACACAAATTTTCTTATTTGGCATTGGTTCGAATATTTTCTAGAGCTCATGTAAGTGAAACACTAATGCTGCAGAAAGTATGACACATTTTTATTGACACAATCACTGCATCAGCATTCAGCAATCATTATCATTGTGTGGTGGTCTCTGTTGTAGCCTCATGTAGGCAGAACGTGTGAAGAGGCTAAATATGAAGGATATTGGAATGGAGGCTCTGTGTTTTGCTATTATATGAGTGTGATTGCTGTAGAAACATGCCTTGTGCTTTGTTTTTTCTTGTCTGTGAGGGCTAAACAATGCTGTGATTGCCGTGAAAACGTGCCTAGGACAGATTTATATACCTTTCAAACCCGCCAGCAGGCTTTGGGGTTTAAAGGTTTCACAATGTTTCCCTGTCCACAATGGCACCTATATTTTAAAACAGCATTTCTTACTTCTGGTGAGCAAAACGAAGGTTTCTGCCACTGTGTTCTTTATTACAAAATTAAACATTATTATCATTAATTTGAAGGATTGTTTGTTATCATCAAGCATGGCGACAAAATGATGATCCATCGTAAGGCACATCTGAAACTGGGTTTATGTCCAGGTTCAGATTCATTAAGTCAGTCATATCCAAGAAGAAAACGGTCGAGTCTCGGGTCTCTACTGGGTCGTGGGACTTGACGATTCAGAAATGTTTTTATTGAGCTGTGAAGACTGAGCCTTGGCGTTTACAGACACTTTGTCCTTTGGAGGTTTCCTCTTGTGTGGCTTATGAATGTTCATATTTTTAGCTTCAGGCTGACTGGCCCACTTTCGCTGATAATCACAGAAGTAACATTTCTGGTAGGCTATGAGGTAAGAATCGCGAGTGTGTTTGGTGCAGCGGCACGTTCTGTTGCACTTGGGGCAGTTCTTCATCAGCTGCAGGATGGCCTCCTCATCTACAATGTGCTGTGGAGTTGGTCTGAAATACATCAAAAAAGACCGCTGAGAAATTGTGACGAAGCTACAGGTTGAAACATACATATGTTGTCACCGAATAAATTTTCACAGGTGAAGCATTACGAAAGGGTGTTAACCTGTACTGTAGCCAAACAGGGAACAAAAAAAAGATTTCAATTAATCTACAGTGTAATTTCAACCTAAATTGTTTAGTTGGAATACGGTGACATGGTTACTAGTTTACTTACTTCTCCGTGGTTGAGGCGCACATCTCTGACAGATTTAACGGAGTGCCTGAAAACATAATATGAAGGTACGGTTAGTCAGAGACATCTCTCTTTAAATCAACAGTTGGAATACATTTCAGACAAAGACACACTGACCCTATCATAACTGTTACCACATCAGTGGTTGACACCAGGCTGAGGAACATCAAAAAATTATTGGTAAAAAAAATTGTTTTCCAGCAGGCTCAATGAGGAGTATACCGAAAGAAAACTGCGTTTTCTTTAATCCACCAAAACTGAAGACCTCAATCATTCCCTTTTGCTAAGTTCACAACTTCAGAGTGGAAGATCTGGACTGTTTGGTTTCTGAACAGTGAGATGGGTGTGTAAAGGATGTAAAACTTCTTTCTGTTTGATTTCCCACTGTAGATTTTCATAAAGACAATTAAATGAAAGGTGCACACTCAAACCACAGACGGCTTTTGAAGCAGTGACTCATCTGTTGTCCATAAATGCTTATACTCAGTGTTTGAATGCTCTCTTACAATAAAAGTGCACACAAAAGTAGAAAATATTTGTGCACATTATTATGTTATACACAATACACTGCAATGAGTTCATGCAGACTGTCAGAGTTTAATACGTAGAAACAGATATTCACCTGATACTTGCATAGAAATACAAACTGTGACTATGTACCGTATTTATAGTCTTAATAATGAATCATACATGCACTTGTACAGATAATCTGCCATAAATAGTAGAGCTCATTCACTGACTCACCTGCAAACTGGTCTTGAGGTGTGTTCATTTCTGTCCAGTTGTCTTGCAGCTGGAAAACACCATAAAACACGGAAACACTAAACATCTGGTATAAATAGAAATAAAAAGGTAGGTTCACCCTGACAAGGTAAAGATTTTCTAAAGCACAGCTTTCCATTTTGTGGATAATCTGTTGAAATACAGAAAAGGGTTAAAGGGGAACTTTCTTTTTTCATGTCATTTCATACATGTGAGTGATGGAGAAATGAATTTTCGACATAGCTCCAGTATTTAGCCAGGCAGGCAGCTTCGCAGCTCAGCTAGCGAAAAGTATCCAAATCTCGGGACGCTAGAAAGCAAATCTCGTTCCGAAATGGCGCGATAGAATCAAAACAAACTGTGATAAACAGATATAAACTAAACTGCTGTTGGGAGGCACACAAAACATTAGCCAATAACGTACCTGCACTCCTCCCGCAGCTGGTGTCTCCCATCTAGGAACTGCACTTTTCCTCAAAAAAACGTTTTTGGGATTTGCTCGCTTCTGTGATCTGGAGAAATCATCCCGGTCAAAATGGTCGCTGCAGATTCTGTGGTCGGCACGTCGAAGTGCATCAACTGGAGTTTCAGGGTCCATTTGTAAAACGTTTAGCCACAACTTTAGCGTTTCCTTCTCCGAGTACGGTAGTCTGTGAAAGCTGCGCGAAGTGTAGCGCACCATTCTGTTGCCACAACTCGGAAATGCGCACTGACGACCCATTAGTTTTACCAGGTTTAGAAAAACTATCTGTTCTGTAATCCGACACAAAATCGCTCTATTCGTCTCTCTTCATCTGAGGCAAACAGCCGTTTCCCCCACCGGTGTTTTGGCGCGAGTTATCGCGCGATTTCGGAACGAGATTTGCTTTCTAGCCGAGATTTGGATACAGACCACACAACAAATAGCGATCGCCAAGTAATGTGGAGGTTTTCGTTCACTTCTCATCTCTAGTATGTTGTGGGACACTCGTTGAGACTATCCGAGCCGGTCAGTGTGGGGAAAAAAGCACGTTAGGGCGGACTTTGACGCGAGGGGGGCATTTCGACGTTGCACTTCCTGAAAAAGTTGTCCAGAGTGAGCATCGATGCAGACTCGCTATTTAAGGGCTGAACAGTCCACTCTCCCTCCACACTATGCGGTTTGGGACGGCCCTTAATATGGAGGACCGTCCACGGGAACGCGCAAACGGAGGGGTAGTGTGTAGGGATAGTGTGTAGGGGGCGGTTTGGGATTCAGCCTCAGTTTGGCATTGGGCGAATTGAATCGCGTTTCCCTCCCGGGAAAGTTTGGTACGAGCAATCATAGCACGGGAGGCGGGAGTTAATGCTGCGTCATCTTCAGCGCCTGAATTACCCATAAAACACCTGCGCACCTCCCGTAACCAAACACAAACATTCAAGATGGCTACCGCAACACATCAATCTTTTACCACCGCTCTTTCTTCTGTTTTGAATGAGATGGATTTGACCTTAAAACCACAGCACGAAGTAGCAACATATTGTTTATGCAAGTGTTCAACTTCAGCTACCTTGGTAATGCTTCGCCTCGAAGATGATGCCGGAGGAGGAGGGGGGCCAAAGCGAATCTTTTTGTTGTCTCTTGGCGTTTTGGATGGCGTTAGTCGTTGCCTCTTTTCATTTGACGTTTCCGACGATGAGGAGGCAGTGGATGGCTCGTTACTTTCGGCTTCTTGCCATTGTTTGTACATTGGAAAATCTCGTTCCAAACGTGTGAGTACATTTAAGCAACTTTTACACATACGCACCGACTTGGTTTGGCTCCGATTTAAAGTTATTCCTAACACCGCTAATCGTTCGGAAGGACTCTTTTGTTGCGTAGCCTTTTCAAAAATAAGTCTTGTACATGAGAGTACCCCATGTTTTCGCAGATTTTTGTGACAAAAACGGCAGTAATCATTCACCGCGACGCTTTCTCGGCTGCATGCCATTGTTGTTTGGACTACATGGACTTCAAAGTCGATTTGTTTGTGCGTCACATCCGTGTTACGCTGATTGGTTCTTTCGTTCAAGCTGGATTCGTTAGCCCCTCCTTTTTGAAATCGTCTCCTATCATCACTGCCTTTATTTGTATTTATATTAATACATAAATAAAGTCAGTCTGGATTTTCCAGGCAAAAGTTGCCCCATACTTTTCGCTAGCTGAGCTGCGAAGCTGCCTGGCTAAATACTGGAGCTATGTCGAAAATTCAATTCTCCATCACTCGCATGTATGAAATGACATATGAAAACAGACCTAAGGTTGAAAAAAAAAAAACGAAGTTCCCTTAAAGGTTAGAGATTCTTTCAAGCACAGTTTCTGATGTCTGGAACTTTATGCTATTGAAAGATAGAAATTTCACAGCTTTTTTTTTTTTTGCATCTGGCCCATATTAGACCAAGTCCAAATCTAAAAGCACTATATTTAGACAGATCAAATGTGGACTAGATTGTCTCTAAAAGGTTAGAGTCTTTCAAGCACAGTTTCTGGTTTGTAAAACCTTTATTCTGTTTGATAGATAAAAGTAACAGCATTAAGACTTGCTTGCATATAGCACTTGCACACAGACAAAGTTGACTGTAATGATTTCACCACAACTTTAAACTCATTCAGTGTAACGAGGGCTTGAAGTTGAAGTTCAGATTGCAATTTATTCCAAATATCAGGTGCAGAAAACCTAAATGCTTTCTTGCCCATTTCAGATTGTACTTTGGGGACGACAAATTGCAGAGTATCCATAGATTGGACAGTCTGACCTCCATGCTTTCTTGTTTAATGGCAAAACAAATAGGAAGGAACGATAGCCTGAACGATTCAGTAAATAAACACATATCAATGACTGAGATGTTGGGTACTTAAAGATGTCCAGTTAACTTTAGAATAAAGTTAAAATATACCCATGGTTATATATAAAATGAACCAAACCCAATCACTTTTGTTAGTACCCCTCTGCATTATTTTACCTCAGCTGTGCCATGAATACAACCAATACAGTTTCATTTATTCCTTTAAATATCCATATATAGATACTTCGTTGATCCCCCTTCCAGGTATCCGCTAGCTCACCTGTTATGTACAAGATAAATAAAGGAACAGTGTACAAAATAGCAACAAGGTGCCTAACTGCTGTTATTTACAGAAATGTAAATGCAAAAATTGTTAGTTTTTACATTAAGGTGCAAATTGGTGGTATTTACAATAAAATGGAGTATTACAAGAGTACAAAAGGTGCACTGTGAAAATGGCACTAATAATAAATAGTATATAGATGGTTTAGTTAAATCACTGGAATGCCACAGTCAAGAGTCAAAAGATTGTCTCCTGACTCCCTTTGACTATCTTGAAAAGCGGGGTATTATTTTTATTATTGCATTATGGTTATATTTTAAGGATTATAACTCGCCCAGTCTTTTTTTTAAAATCAGAATAATAATAATGCATTTTATAAAATGGTTTTGTGCGTTATCGTAACACATCTATCGTATTAGCAGCAGAGTATTCTTGCGTTTGTTTTACTGCAACATTTTACTGTATTTTTCTTGTTTACTGCATATAATTGATTGTATCAGGGTTTCTGCAGGGCATTAAGTCATTAAATTGATTTTGTGAAAATTAAGGCCTTAAATGGCTTTAAAATCATTAAATTTGATTCTCAGTGGCATTAAAAAGGAGGAGAGCTGTGAAATGCAAATTCCAGCAAAAATGGCTAAAAAAAACATAGCCTAGCCACGCTAGACCCAGCTCTTAAGACACAAGGGTCTAGGAACGCTCGACAGGGAGGGAGGCGGGCTAAAAGGTTGTCTTTCAAATCCCTCTGCAGCAATTGGGTAGGTATACAACCAATCAGGTCAACAAATAGGCTGACGTAGTTCCTAGAGCGCCGGATTGTGGCTAAGTCCCATTAGCTTCCCAACCAGCGGAGCCAACTGGTATATTAAGGATTTGCCATATCCCGTCGGCATAAGTCCAAATACGTCTTTCTTCTCAATGAAACACTTCAGTGCCGTCCTTTTGTTTATCTTTCAAGTTGAATTTTAGCTTCAAATCTTTAAGGGCTGTGGCCAAAACAGAGTCAAAAGATAACTGTTTATTGTGCGCCGGTTGTTTCTGTCAGAATCGTCACGCCTCTGTCGTCACTTCGTTACGCCCGCCTTCTGACTCTACACTTCATGGTGATTGGTCCGGCCAGTTTTAGGAGAATCCAGCCTCGAGCCTTATGGAGGGTAACTAGACCCACCCTGGCAGAGAATTAAATTCGTTGCCGTGGGTTGTCTAGCGCAGGTAGGCTATAAAAAAACATGGAATTCAGAAAATGACTACAGCCTGTCGGTGGTCAGGGGTGGTTTCTGGATTCAGAAGTAGTGAAATGTAGGGACAGTTTTCATATAAACATTATCTTTTACAAAAAAATCAAACCCATGTAATTTATTGAGTTCACGATCATGGCATTAAAATTTTTACAGTATAACATTAAAATGCCATTAAAAAGCATTAAATCTGACTGGCTGATTTCTGCAGAAACCCTGTGTACAGCGCTACTGTTGAAACAAAGTGTTAAATAATCATAATCTTAAAGAGCAGGTACATATACTGTATGTGGGATTGCAGGTCAATACAAACATCTAGAAACTCCTAGTTCTGTCAAAAACAATATTAAATGTTCTGGTTTGTGTCCCCTTGTTCTCTCCAGTGAAAATAAAAGAGAACGAGCTCCTGCCTGTACTCCGGGAGGAGCTGCCTCACCTTCACATCTCCTCTCACGCCCTGGATCGGATGTGGGAGCAGCAGATGCAGCAGGTGGACAGACTCCACGCCACGTCATTCTCTCACAGCCAGCGCCGCAGCAAACTCTTCAGCCAGGTAAGAAAATAGCCATCTTCTCTGCCTTCTTTTAAACCTGTCCTGTGCTGGACCATTTAGTTAACAGACAGCGGATTACATACGTAAACTACTGCTTGTCTTAGTAAGTAATCAATGCATATGTAATGTAAAATGCTGAAAAATCCTACAGTTCCCCCCAGTTTTCATTATGACATTATCAAGCAGATTAAGATTTAATTGAAGTAAGACTGAGAAACACAGCCAGTAAAGTCATTTTTGAGGCTAAAGCCAGCAAACATTTGATTTTTTTTTTTTTTGATGGCTTTCGCTCAAACTCAAACTTGATTACTTTAGGTGGTTCTGTCTTAAAAACTCTGCACATAAACATTTGCACATCTGTTGGGTGATGTCATGACCCAGGTATGGTTGTGTGTGCAGATGTTTCGGCAGCTGTTTGAGGAGGGTTTGGAGGTGCAGAAGGTGCGCTTAAGAGAGCAGAGAGCCTACGCCAGAGAGCAGCGACTGGAGCATCAGAGACGACACCAAGATCAGATCAAGTCCATGGAGAACTACTACAAAGATCAAGTAAGGCACAAACACGATCTTCTGTTTAACCAGGAAGTAACACACTTGTTGTGTATGCTTTAAAATCGACACATAGATCAGTAAAACTTCTAATATTTTCTTTAAGAACATTCAGAAAAAAATTAACATTTTCTGAATGTTCTCAATAAAAATATTTATTTTTTTCCACCAAAAATCTTCGAAAATTTCCCGAAAATGTGGAAATTTTCACTGTGCAAATGCCCCCCCCACACATTTTCAAACTTTAAAACGGGTGAAATGAGCTGCAGGACGACACAAGGGTTAAAGTCATAACATCCAGTCCACAGACCTTTGTATTTGTACCTAGCATAGATAAGTACCCTCACCTGCCTGCATAGTTGTCAGATGTCTTGTTGCACATTAGTCGTTCAGAGCTTCCTTACCAAGACACGTGTCTCATTCCAGGTCAAGGAAAGCAATGCCAGTGGAGGGCAGATGGACATCAGTCACCATCAAATCACTTTTTTTTTTTTTTTTGCAAAAGAAAACTTCCTAGCCACTGCCAGAGCTTGTAGCTTTTGCCAGGCTTATTTATTTAAACAGTAAAAGGCATACGTAACCTTTCATCTTGTTGAGTGGATTAATTTACTAAGAAAGTAGTCAGACGGCCTCGAGGGTGGCCTAGCAGAGATGTGGTTTGGCCACATTCAGATCACCGTGCATTTTTCATCCACTTGCATTAATATTCTCTTTTTCATATCCAGATACAGATCAAATGTGTAAATGAGGGTCATGAGTTAAACCAGTGACTAGTATTTAGACAGTAGTCCTTGTCTGAGCAGCTGTGTGATGTGATACTAGAAATTTGCCCTAAGATAGGAAAGAATCACAAGATTAAAGACTCACTGAGAAAACCTTCCAAAAATACACACACGAATAGACCATCTTTCTTAAAGCAACTTTTTTGCCACTACAACCGTTTATTTAACTGTGGTTAGTGTGGCTTTGTGGAAACAGACACACGGGCAGTGCAGCCTGTTTTCAAATCAAGTGATCGATTCCAGCAGCTCAGGTGAGTTTGAAGCATGTACTTGTGGTCAGTAGAACAGAATGCAACAGTAACTTAACTGAGCACTGGAAATCTTCTCTTACCTGCCCGTCACAATCTGAGGCCGCCACACTCCTGCCTGCATTTGTGGAAGCATCAGGAAATGAGTGAAATATACAGAGAAGGTGCTGATGGCTTCCAGAGTCCACAGAAAGCAGCAGAAGTCCAGCTGCTTCACCCGCTGTACATGTTCAGCTGAAACACGTTCCGGTTTCAGAGCACCCGCAGCCCGCTTGGATTCATTACAGAAGCATTATCTCAGCTGGTGTTGCTGCCCGGTGATATCTCCATGTTCTGTCCATGTTCTGTGTCTGTCCCATTGATCTGGGAATGACCATCGTCTTTGTTCTCATCGTCATCCGGCAGGTTGGTCCATTTGCTGTGGCTCTGACAGAAACAGCATGCCTGGTAAACGACAAGCTTCAGTCCTTTGACGCGTTTCCTCACTGCGCATTCTCCGTTGCACTGCCGGCACAACTTGAACAGCTGGAGGATGCACTCTTCATCCACGATGAACTCTGACGAGCTGAAGGAGTCAGAAAAGCAGCAGCAGCAGTTAATCACACGAAAGGTTTGTCTTGAAGAAGATGTTAGGACAACAAGAAAAAGAAACAATCAGTCCAACTCTGAAAGCCGGAGATGAGAAGGAGGATGATTTATGCAAAAACTCACAACAAAAGCCTCAAATTGGTTCCCAGTATTTAAACCAACATACCTTCCCAAGTCCACCAGGAAGCGACCGTCTCCCACACTTAACGAGGTGCTGAATTCTTCATCCTCCTCTTCTTCAACTGTGTGTGCATCCATTTTAGGAACAATTAAAATGTTTGCTGTTAACAATCTCTGCGGATTTTGTTTCTTCAGGACTACTGTGAAGGTCACTCACCTCCATTTTCTTTATTTTCTGACCATTCATCTTCACTTTTTGGTCTCTGACAAGCAGCATCTTTTTTCTGCAGCTCCTAAAGATAAGACAAGAAACAGCAACCAGTCGGCAGAGAGCTCAGTGGATACAGACAACCCTCTTATGTTTACTGTGCACCACATTTTACACACCACACAATAACGAAATACAATAAAGACAAAACAAAATATTGATAATTACACATTCAGCTCACAGAAAAATACAAGTTCCGAGAGTGCTACGTCCACAGCTGAATAAATGTTCAATTTGCAATGATTTAAGCCCGAGAACAGCGATATGTTTACACATTAGAGAAGCTGAAAATTGATTTGTTTTTTGGATTTCAGAAGTGACTGAAGCTATTCATCGATTGCCATATTTATCAGTATTAAGAAATGGGTCGACTAATCCTTTGTGTTCTACACGAGGGATCACAGTTACCTTTCCATTGTTAGACGACTGGACCAAAGGATCGGCACAAGTTTCCTGCTCAGAGTCATTTGAGGAACTCATCATAAACGGGTATTCACAGTGCACACTTTCACTGAACAACCAGATACAAAGACACACAAAGGTATACATTTATTTGACAGTCTGGTTCCTTTTAAATGTGTTCTACCAGCATTCATCACTATTACTTAAAGTCCAAAAAGAGACACAATCAATGCTCATCACTACATACAAAGTAATGTTAGCACCAAATGAAGACAAGGAAACGAACTTCACACACAGACCTACTCACCAGGTTTCAGTTGAAGAGCTCCTTTTCAGGCTCGAACGTTGAGGTCGACTCTCTGACTTAGTCCGGAGATAACTACAATCGTAGGACAAGGCACTCATTATGACAAGGTTTGAGATTCTCGTTACATTTTAGTGACATTTAGGGCAAAAAAAATCAATTTCGGTGTCATGGACTCAAAATACATCAATCTAGGGTCAAATTTTCTCAGGAATCTGAAAATGAAATCATTTATGCAAAATCTTTTATGATTTCCACAATACCAGATGCACCACTCACACCCTCATTGCATTTTGGTATTCCTCACTGAAAGGCACATTTAACAATTGATCCAATACTGTCTGAAATGTTTTTCCCTTCATTGGCCTCAAAGTACTCATATGAAACTTCATTAAGATTGAAGTCTTTTCTGGAGGAAAGCAGTTTGCCGTTGACTTTCCTGGACCAGAACTGTGAAGCACAGCCGTCACTGTATCTCTGCCAGTTACTTATAGATCCTAGACACTTCTGCCTCAGTATTTCAAACATTCTCCTTTCAAAAGCTTCTGTAATAATATAAAAAGCCTTTCCTTAGTTGTTCTGGCTGGATATATTGACTTTATCATTGAATAAGTACGTGAATATATGCAAAATTGGCAGACGTTTTCTAAAACAAATATGAAAACTTGGCTGTAAAAAAAACTTGATCTCAATTTATTAAAGTTATTAGGCCTAAATAATGTAAACTGCTTATAGCCCATATAAATGGGTATAAGTGATTCAATTTTGGTTGCTCTACATTGACAATTGAGTGAATGCAAGTTTTTTTTACGACAGCATGTATTTTTTTCACAAACTGAAAATTGATGGGGGTAGGGTTAGTAAAAGTTATGATTTTACTTAACTAATGTTGGAATACACTTATGTGTTGGGTACTGCTTTATTCCCAACTAAATTACAAAGAGATTGATGTATAGTGCATGCAGATTTACAACTAAATCAACTCTATAGGGTGAATCAAAAGCCAAATTCTTACCTAGAGTCTCAAAATTTCCAAACAAAATTGTCACCGGACATCTTCGGAAAAACTCGCTGGTATGACATCATTTCTAATTGCAGCCACTAAAACTGATACTCATTCAAAAGAACACAACATTGAGCTCTTATTCTTAGGTTAATAGTAAGCAAGTAACCAATAATTTGCAAGCAGCAACAGGATTAATGTGTGTATTCAAATGATTTTGTCACCAAAATATGGTCATTTTCACCTACTTTTCAGCAAACAAAAGGTCACTAAAGGGCTAGTGATACACAATTTTGGGTGCTGTATTCTAAAACTACACTATTTTTTCTATATATAAAACACCACAGGACATTGCATGCAAGGTACCCATTTATTCCACAGTATTTTTTCACACTGATGTCACAAAAACGAAACTCAAACTTTCAACCTAAATGTGGACACGTTAAGTGTCAGAAAACACATGGAGGGAGACTTGAAGTAACATATCTGGTCTCTCAGTTAATGTTAGTCGTGATTAGAGTCCTTTGTGGTGATTCAGATTTGCGAGTTTAATGAGATCCCTGCCTAGTGAACACATACAGGCGTGATTTACTCCTCTGTCCTCTTTTGTTTTCTGATGTAAATTCTTAATAATTGAGATTTCTGCTCATATTCAGAAAACTCACCACGTTCAATGCAAATCACACAGATGTGTTTCAGGATGATTTCTGGGAATCATGTACATCTCTAGTGTATTATCTAGGCTTCCTGAAAACAAGAATATGACAGCGTGCTAGCATTTGAAAAATGTGCTGTAAAAGTATAGTGTTTTGCAGGTGGTGAATTAGTAACTGAGAAAAGAGTTCATGAATTTTGGTGACAGTGGTCACTGAATGCATTTTGTGTAAAAGCAATGGAAAGTGATTCACAGTTCGGCCCACATGGACTTCTGTTTTGCAGACTGTGTTAAAGGCACTAGAGGAGATTTAATTTCCTACGACTATGAACGTAGCATGCGCACATACAACCTCTCCCTCAGGACTCGTGAAGTTGCCTACAGCCGCAGTATAATACAATAATACATTTTACCTGTCCAGAAGGAATTTAGCAACCAAGGCATCTGTCTTTAGGTCCATTTGTTGCTTGAGCTGACGCCATCGCCCAAATGACTCGCCAATAATCACTTTTGTTTTTGCATTCTCGCGATCCAGTTGTCTTTTATTTTCTCTGACCTCAAAAAACGACTTTCTTTTACGGCTGGGTCCCCCTGGATCTTTATCTGCCATTATGTAAAAAAAGATGAGCAAAACAAGTCGCCAGCTAACTACGAAGCTATACCAAAGCAACACATACACAAAACACGTAAGTCCAAGGCGTACGTAATCTTCGTAACTCGGCCTGAGCCGGAAGATTAACAGGAAATGGAGCAAAGCAAACGCCTCGGTCCGAGCGCGTTGATTGGCTGATGTTTTTCAGGTCCTGCCATGTCCACAGTTATTATTTTTATTTTTTATTCTTTTAGAAACCATACATACAAGTCCACTAAAGGCCAGTATATTCATTTTATGTGAATCAGACAAATTAAACAACAAAAACATCCTCCATAATGCCTTTAAGAGTTTTGCACATGTGACTTCAGTTTCGACCAATGCGTGTTAGCAATCGAAAAAAAACTGTAATAATGTTAAAGCAGCTTTTCAAAAATAAAAGTGCTTCTTTCTTGCGTGTATTGGTGGAACAAATGCACCTTTTTTAAGACATTGATGGGGACATTTCCTCCTTTTAATCCTCCTGTTTACCTCCTCACATGGTCCCTCTAATGAAAACTCCTTCCGTCTCAGACTCATGAACGCGCATTGCCATGGCAACCACACTAACATCTGGGCTGATGTTTCAGCATTATGCTACAGGGGAGGAAGTGGATGTCTGCGTCTTACATCTGAAGCAAGACAACGAACGACAGCATAAAAACACAACCGTTAAGTTGGTGGACTAAGCTAACATGCAGGGTACCTAGCTTAGCGTTATGAAATAATCCAAACAATTAAACGGAGGAGTACAGTGTGTGTTCACGTGGGTCAAACTAGTCTGCAAAATAGTTTTCAGGCGTTTTTAAGGACAAATATCATGATTAAAAATGAGAAACGGCGCAGCGAGTTGGTTAGCTAAGTTGTCGGCTAGCAAACACTTGCTAATGCTGCGAAGCTAACAGGCTGAGAGGAGGAGACCGTTACCCGGAGACAGCACACCAGCTCCGGATACAGACAGCCAGCGGGCACCGCAGAACTACAAAAAACAGTAAAACTACTGTCACCCACCTATCAAGCAGAAACGCGGCTACCTCCGCGTCCGTCTTCATGCCCTTCAACTTCTGGAGGTCTCTCCACCGCTGAAAAGCTTCGCCGATGTTGATGCGGGTCTTGGCTCGGCTCTGATCGTAGCCCTTCTTTTTCAACTTGTGCTCTGCAGATCTAATCCTCTTCGGCCTCCCCTCGGCCATCTCTCCTTCTTAATAATGAGGTGATTTTGTGGAGTTAATGACCCACTCATTCCGCTTCATCCTGTATTGTACACAATCACTAGCGCCCCTTGTTACTGGCTGGCGGGAACGGTGTTGTGGGGATCGGTCCGGGCCACTTTGTTTTTTTTACAGATCCAGAGCTGTTTTCTTCAGCTCAAACGAAGCTGACAGCTGGAAAGTACAAAATACATTATATTCTGAAGTGATTTGTTCATTTATTAGCCACAGCCTGATTTGGATAATATTTAATTCTTGAAAACATGATCAAATTTTTTGGGATTGTTTGATTTCTAGAGTGATGATAAGGGAGACACTCTGTAAAACTTTGACCAGTGGCGGATCTTTCCGTGGGGGTATGGGGATCCCCCCCAAAAAATGTTGGTTGGAAATTTACATTACTGATGATCCGATTTCCGACGCTCCTCCACGCAACTTCGTTGTCCGACTGCACCTGAATGTACCAATGACGTTACTTTGATCTTTTGACTGTATTTCGTTTGGGTTTGAAGAAGCTTTGAAGATGTTTCCTGATGCCAGAGAAGACGAGCAGCTTTGGACCCTAGCGGTAAGAAGACTGTGGCCGTTTCTCAGTACCTAACTGTCAGCACTTGGTTCTCAGGTGCATGGATATGAATCAGATACAGAGGGTACGGAAAGTATTCAAACCCCTTGAAATTTTTCACTCTCTGTGTCATTGCAGCCATTTACCAAAATCAGAAAAGTTCATTTCACTGATATTTAATGTTCCAGCAGTTGGAATGAAAGAAATTTGGAGATCTTGTCCTCACTCCTAGTGTCTTCTCATTCCAGCCTTGGTCTGGATCGTTTGGAACATCTAATCTGATGGAATGAGAGCTCCAGAGAACATGAACATCCAGCTGTGGTTGTCTAAAGAGTCTTCTCTCCTTCATCACTGTGAGCAAGAGCAGCACTGATGTCCTCCTCATCCTTCCTGTAATAACAATAATGCTGCAGATTCACCTCCTCTTTTCATAATACAACTTGTCTTGTGACTGTTCAGTTTTTATACATCAATGTCAGCAACACATTAGCTATTTCATCCATTTATTACATGTCTTAACACATCTTTACAGTTCAGAATGGTTAAAGAATGTGCAATAAAAGAAATAATGGTGCTCTTGTCCTGGAAGTGTGTCACATTTTTCTTTTATTTGGACTGTATATAATTAAATTTAAATGATTAAAGTAAAATGAAGGGTATGTTTTTTTTCTTGTGAAGTTTTGTAGCCAGGGAGATAAGCTATCCCTCTAATTTGTTTATGAAAATATCTTTTTAAGTGGTTTACAGCAGCAGCAAAAAAAGACAAAAATGCATGCGTTTCTATCAAACATAATGCTGTTAGGTCCGAACAGCATAGTTTTATTGCTCAGCTTTCTGCAAGGGTACAAGAAGTTTATTACTTAGCTTCTTTATTGTCCTTATGTACAGGTGTCAGTTACAAACTCACAGAGCAGCTGATGTGAAAAACTATGAACACATATACTGTAATAATAAATACAAAAACAGATAGAAATCAAAAGTAAAACATGGTGCAGTTAAAAAACCTATTTTTTTTGTATTGGATTCAATCAAAAGTCATTAACACACACACACACACAAGTATTTGCACATAAACCTGTAAATTTGTCATTAAAGCGTGGGGAGAGAGTTTGCCAAACATTAAACAGCTTGTTGTGGTTTGTTACATCATTATTTAATCACGCGATTTTGGCTTTAAATTTACTAAGATCAATCATAGCAGACAAATACCTCAATATATCACAGACACTTGACAAGTTAAACAACCTGCAAATTCAAAATTGTTGAGACCGTCGTTCGATTTGGCTGCTAAAGTGAGAAAAGTGTGGTTTCCTCTTGTCTGGAAGCATTTAGCCCAGCCAGAAAAATGTGATGCCAACAGAAAGTCAAAGAGCTGAAGTGGACCTCGTGTGCCAGACAAACATACGTGTGCATATCAAGAACGTGTGTGTGTGCATATATATATATTTTCATATACGTTATCTACATAAAAATAATAATCAGTCCAATAACTATTTGGTAAATAGAAGGAAGTGTTGGATTATAACTTGGAGCCCAAGTATGCATAATGAGTGCAAAAAAACTTGTTATGCATTTCTTTTCTGCCTCTGAGTAAAGTTATAAAAGGTAAAATCAAATAAATTCTCTGTAACTGCACAAAAACACACAATTGGTTTTGTCTTGTGACCACAAATTTGAAAAAAAAAAAAATCTTTAAATCAAGGTTTGATATGGGGAGAATCTGCTAGCAAAGCTGTTTGTGTTTGCAAATAAATGCAGGCAGCATACAAAAAAAGAATATTTAACAGATCTTTCCTAAGTCAGAACATTTTCTAAGAGTAACAATTATGCAAATAAATAGGCTTTATCGCTCAAGCATCCATTCATGCAGTGGGTTTTGTGGATGGAGATGCTCCTCGCTGTTGCCTCTCTGCTTCTCAGTGACTTTTCGTTTTGGTTGAGCGTTTTCACCGTGTAGCACCCAGAATTCAGCAGCAGTCAACCTCCAACATTTGCAGCTCTAAAGGATCTCAGACCACCAACAGCATAAAAGTCTGTTCTTTTTTGCTTTTTCTGCTCCTTTGCATATCAAATACCGTCATCTGTGCTATTAGGTGTTCAATGGCGGCACAGACCCCCAGAGCAGCAAATGTGGCCGTTCGTGTTCTCCTATGAAGGTACGTGTTTGATAGACCGAAAGAAAACATCACTTTAAACAGCCAGGCTTTCATTACTGTGGGTTTAAAGACAGGGCCTCTGTATATAGTTTCAATGACAACCAGTGCTACCCCTCCTCACATACGAGCCTAATGGAAAATTTAAAAAAAAAAACAAAAAAACAAAACAAAACAAAGGACGACTTCACCTGAGAATGCAAAAAGGTCTGTGACAGACACCAACATGCTTGCATTGAAACTGAACAGAACAAACAAGCAACAATATACAAAATAGCTATGTATTTGTACATATATACTCAAAAATTACAGGTGTATAGATAATTTTTTTTAACTCTGAATATTTCTAATGTAGCTGTATAGCAAACGAAACATGATATATTTTAATCTAATGTGAAGAAAGCACTCCTGCCGTCGCCGCTCAGTTTGTAAAGTGCTCTAAAGTGACGAGAGAGAGAGAGAGAAAGAAATACTTCTGCCTATTTATACTGATCATGTGACTACAAAAGAGACGTCTGCCTTGAATAGCTTTGCATCAAGCCTCATCCCGTGTGGACAGTTTTCACATATAATCTGACATCAAGTGTGCTGGGTTAAGCTTGAGTACATGTTTAAAAAAAAAAACAGAAACATGCAAACTGCTGGAGACAAATGTGTGAATAAAAGAAAAGGAAGAGGCTCAAACAGTGAGGTTCAATTAGCGCTGCAGTGACACACAGGACACCGTGGGAGGAGATGAAGGGAAACTACAACGTGTTAACTTTCCTTGCATACGAATGTGCGTATGTATACACATGCAGAAGCGTGCAGACACACGTTTACAAGAGCTGTGGCCACACCGCAGTGATTTAGGGGAAAAAAACAGAATTCATACCTTCTTCTTCACCAGAGTACGTCCCTCAAAATGCCACAAAACATCAGACCTACACCCAAATCAGCCGGCATGAGTTCCATTTCAAAATGACATGTTCACTACTCAGGTGATATGGTTTTAAAGGTGCAAAAATGGATGCTGGTGTGAAAATCAACTGAATGATGGATCGCTCAGCTGTACAAGCTGCAGAGATTCTTTTCTAGTTTGGAATTAAACCATCTAGTGACCCTCTCATGGGATGATACAGAGCATTTTGGAATGAAACCCGTCAATTATCGAAGCGTTACACTGAGGTAGGATGAATTTGTAGCGCTGCCACAAGATGAAGCACACCAACTCTGCAGACACGAGGACTAGAAGGTGTATTAGTTGAGGTTAAGATGGCTACGAAGGGAAACGTATGGCTACCTGCAGTGTTAGAGGTTCAGTAGCATGACATGGATCAATCAGTGAAAACTGCAAAACAGAATAGTGAATCGTGGTTGTCAAATGTTTGGGAAGGGTTTTCAGGAGAAACATAAGATGTTCAAGTGGAAGCTGACATGTTTCCTAAACAGGTTAGATTCTTTTTTGTGACTGCAAAGCAAACCGACTTGAAAAACAACAACCCTGGTCAGAAACCAAAATATTAAGCAGCTCTTAGCAGCTCCTAGTTTTCCGTTTGTATTTCACAAGAACTAAACCAAAAAAAAAAAAAAGAAGGAAGAAAAACATGTTAGGGAGGACTCTATAGCAGCTGTTCAAACAGATATCCATAAGGGAAGAATGTGGACTGTGGTGAGAGAAGAGGAAGACTCGGTCGGTTCTGATCGAGCCTGTCAGCACGTCGCACTGACAGTTTTCGTCTATCAGAGTCCTGCACAGTTGCACACTTTCAGACAAACACGCTCTCGTATTTGGCTCTCATTCCACTGCGAAGCCGCACGTCTCCTCGATCGCCGTCAGTAGCTTGTCGTATAGTTTGTCATAGCTCTCGTAGGGCGGAATGTCAATCCGATTGAAGCTGGAAAAAAAAAAAAAAAAAGAGGAAAGAGTATAAAAACAGTTGAACAGCCAAACAGGTCTTTTCACACGGGGCATTTTGACATGACACAGTAGAAAACCCATCAGCTGTAAATGATACAATTAATGATGGCTGAATTCCAAATATTACAGAATCGAGCACGACAGCTCACCGTCACCATCATGGGAAATTTGGAAAGAACAGAGCCAAATTTTGATATCTGCCCGTTCTTACTGTGACAAGTCAGTTGTGTGTTGTGGGTAACGCTGATTGATCTTTTTGTTACCAAATATATTAGTTTTTTGCCCATGTCAAGTGTGTGCAAAAGAATTTGTGTCTGCAAGTGTTGTGACACACACCAGGTATGGGCTTTGGGCAGGTTATTGGTGTTGGCATCGATCTGATGAATGGTGAAGAGTCTGGGCCCTGCAGCGCCTGCAAGCAAAACACAAACAGGATCCATCAGATGTAGTTCAGCATCACCTTCTACTGTTAAGTTATTCACAAACATCCCAGTTTATAAAGTGCTGACCCTTGTCAATCTGGCCTGTTGCTAAAAACAAAATGTGACAACCCGATGACACCAAACATATACTAGTTTTCTTGGCATTTGACATCGACATTAGTATACAGCCACATGTGCTGCTATTTTTCAAACTAACAATGTGAAGAGGCTGCTATTTGTCTTAAAAGTCTTCAAACTTTAGATCCCACTTTATTTTAGAACAGCAACAGAAAACAGAATCATGTTTCAAAGGCTGTAAAAAAAAAATGCAGGACTGGATAATGCAGGGGAGAAGCTAAACTAGAAGTCGTCTCAGCTCTCTAAAGCTAGACTGAAAAAAAACAGAGCTGCAAACAGAGATTTGATGAGAGCCCAGAGAGTTGGCTTTGATACCCTGTAAAGCCTTGAAGCCCTGCAGTGGGACTCTAGATGAGCCGGTAACAAACTGCAGCAGCCGAGCCCTCCTCTCCTCGTCAAACGACTCCACGGCTTTCCAAAACCACTTGACGATGTTGCTGTCGGGGGTGCAGTGCTTCAGACGAGTGTTAGACTTCCAGTCAGAGATATCGATCTTCCCCAGGCCACACACGATCAGCTGAAGACACGGACAAACTTGTTAGTTCACGTGAACATAGTTGCCTGCGATATATGAGCGAGTAAAGTAGTAGTAAACGATGAATGAGCGACTTTGATTTCTGTTGTACCTCCAGTTCCTTCTCATCAAAGGATTTGAGCAGATGCTGCGGAATAACCTCATTGAAGCCTTTCTGCAGGGCCAGAAACTGAGCCTCGATGCCGTGAAGGAAACGCCAGTTTACATAAAGCCTGCAGAGAACACGAGAGAGCAGAGAGGGCAAAGTGTTGGTCTGGAAATACAGATTCACAATGTTGACACTGAATGAATGAATGGCAATGCTACAGTTTAGACTGCCACAGGAACGTGAAAATGTGGGACTTCCGTGGGCTCAAATTAAACTTGCGTCGGTATGTTGTTGTTGCATCCTTGTTTTTTTGTGTGTGTGTCAGTCCGTACCTGACATACTCCTTCTTGGTGTCCTCTGTCACGGAGATACTTTTCCCGTTGGGCTTAAGTTCATGTGGGATGATTTCTCCATAGGCATTGTGCTCGACACAGAATGTGTGGTCCAGGACACCAGTGATGTCGTTGTCCCTGAGCAAAACAACAGTAGTAAAAATTACAGCAACTTTAGTTTCCTTCATTGTTTGGGGTTTTGCAGAAAAATAAAAAATAAAAAGAAGAGATATCAGACTAACAGATGTATAATGTCCATGTGTTTTGTTGCTACTTTTTGCCATAAGTGCATTAATTTCTTTTGCCACCCTTTGCCTTCACATAGAGATGTGTCGTACTCCTACTGGGTTGCGTTTTCTTGAGATCAGACATTTAGCTGAATTAACACTAGAGGGTGCTGAAGTCATTGGAATTGCTTTGGTTTTTGGGAGGTCATGTGTGCACCCTCTGAGCTTTCTTTGAATTCTTTGTCTAAACATGTATTCATGTTCTTTTCTTTCCCCTGTATAAACACCACTACTGTAAGATGGGTTTTCCCATTTCAAAGCATCTGTAAAATTAGTTTTACTTACTTATTTACTTTCTTATAGGTATGTTCTATGAAAAAAAAACCTTTAAAACCTCGTATTTCCACTTGTTTTCAGAAAACTGCTTTTGTTCTTAGTGCGTTTTTAACTTTGGGCTGCAGATTATTTAGAAAACAACACGTTGCCTGGGAAAAAAAAAAAAAAAAAGGTCTTACAGAATCCAGACGAGACTGTTGTGGAGGTCGGGGTCGACAGATTCCATATCGTCCAGCGTGATCGGTTTTCCCAGCAGCTGTTTGTAGAAGGGCAGAGTGAATCCTCCGTCAATGTAGTGGCCGTGAAACACCGCCATGCCCATGATGCGCCCCACAAAGTGGAAGTACGACAGATGCTCCTGCGGATTAAACAGGGAATGTTAAAGCAAAGGACTTCTTTGACATCATACTGCCATTTTTTAAGCAGATTTAGATTGCATAGCTTTCACCACAATGTCTGTACCGAGGAAGTACACTCAGAAGAGGAAATGGGTAACTACTCCATCAAAAAAACAAAACCGATGACATATGAAGCAGAATCCAATTACCTAAATACAAGTTATAGCATTCTACATTTTAATCATAACAACAAATCTCTGACTTGTATTTTGTATCCACGTCAAATTCATGTAATATCACAAGACAGATATTAGTTTAGAGACTAAAGATGGGGAACAGATCTGTGAGAGGTTCTGAGTATAAAACTAAAGATTTCGTACTGGGTTGACAGCAGAGTCTGGGTTAATCTGCAGAGTGTAGATGTCATCTCTGGAGTACTGGAACAGGCCGTAGTAGGGGTTCAGCATCTCGTGGGACAACAGGTACAACCACTCCCTAAACACACAAACGGATTCAGTGAGAAGATGTATTTGGAATGACATGACAAACATAAATAAATATCTGATATTTAACACTACAGAATGAAATTACCTTGCAACCCCGCCATAATCCAGCCCCTCTTCCCCTCTGAATTTGATCATCAGTCTTTTCCAAAGATCTTTAGGACGCATCTTCATCACCTGCCGGTATGACTCCTACAATTCACACGTACACAGCAAATCTATTATTGTAGAGTTAATAAAAAAAGGTCCTGACAATATGCCTCCAACTGCTACATTTGTTGGATGGAAAAAGAGCAACTGTGCACCTCTGCTTGTGTATATTCAGTGTGTGAAGTTGTGTAACCTCTAGGAACCCAACATAGTTATGGGACCAACACACACATTCAGACTACAGAAATGAACCAGAACAGCCGGGACTGTCCAGCTGTGTGTGCAGCATCATGGCGCCTTGGTTTGGAGAAGTGTTGTGTTTATTTCAGCATTAACAACAGGAATTAGATAATGCATTCAGCAAAAATAGAACAGAGCTTCCTCTTTACCATCAAGGATCAGCATGTTGCGATTAAGCAAAAAACCCATCAGTATGAAGTTAATTATAAACAATACGAGCATTGGAGAATCAAAATGAAAGCATTAATTGTGGAGTTATTTTGCTATGTTTAATCAATAATGCTTGAGAACATATTCATCCCCTCCGCTTAGTAATATTTACAAAAATAAAGTAGTACGTTTCCTTTTTGCATTACGTAAGTGCCATCTCTGTCTTGTAAGAGAAGTTCAGCATTTCGAAGGCCACAATACGGTAAACAATCTCCTGCAACAGCTACAGCACTGCTGCAACTGCAAAAGCATGACAGATGTAGGCTGCACAGAGTCAGCTGGAAGATGCTATAAAACACATATTCTGAATTCTCCAAAGTTATGGAGTCGTAAGATGACGTCTCCTCGACCACGCAGCCAGCCTGCAGGAAAGAAATCATCCATTCTCCAGTCTGCTAGTGAGCAAAAATACTTGTGATCAAAAGATCACTAACAAGTGTCAGAGTGAAGAGAACAGTGGAGCCACAATGGGGAAGTCATTAAGCCTGGAACTGAAATAGTTGGTCGTTTGGGAATTTTTATATTATTAACATCATAGTAAAACTCTTAATTCTTGGCTAAATAAAATGCTTGACTATTTTTTTTGTAGCTTGTATTAGAACATAAAAAAGGGCCTCACATCTTTCAAAGGTGCTAAACTGAAGACAAAACGCGACTAAAAAAAGCTATCTTCATGATTACAACAGTGCACTTTCCTCTGTAACTAGTGTGCATTATGTGTTATATATAAAAATTAACAATATTTTAAATCATTCAATGAACACATGAAATAAAGCACAGCTGGTAGGAAATGCTGAGAAAAAGCATTTGTAAAGATAATTTTAGAACAAATGGTTGTATTTTATTTCTTTTGTTGGATCACAAAGCCCTAGTTTAGATCATACTTACAACACAATGATCACCCTCATAATTCTCTAATGGTTGGTGATTTTTCAACAGGTGACAATCTGTGCATTAAAAATGTAAGGAGACCCAGAGATGTTGCATTTATACGAGATTAAAAATGTGGCACACAGCGCGTCAACAGTCCAGCGGTAAACTTCACAGCTGGTCCCTCCATGGAAACTTCAAGTGGATCTGCAGGGCAGGTTTTCACACTTAACTTTCTCCTTCCACAGCTGTCACGTCAAAGTGAGATGAAGTCATATTTTTTTCATTGCTCAGCTTGTAGTTATGAAGTTATGTCTGGCCACAAATACTTGCCACTGCTGCCTTCGCTCCCTTCCTCACCCACCCCCATCTCCTTAGCTGCTGAAATCATCCAGAAAGAATGCCTTTGCCTCGCTAGAACAAATGATTGGGAGAGCGAGGGAAAGCGAGACAGAAGAGGAGAAGAAAAGGAACAGAGAAATTGTTTTCTGCGGCGTCGTGAAGGCCGTTCTGTTCTGCTTTTCCCTGGAAATCATAAAGCGGCTCCGAGTACTGGTTCTGTGCTGCCCCCGGCTATTTCTGGTGCACGTCGTAAATGAGGTGAAAAAATTCCAGTAAAATGCAAAGATCTGGGATTGAGGACGTTATGCTATTGTTTTCATGCATGTCAGCTCAGGATGCTTTCAATGCTGGGGGAGCAACTCTATGCACATTATACATAATCAAGGCAAAATTCTTTGTTTTTAAGCGTTCATTCGTATGCATGTGTTTGCAGCTTTGTTCAGATGTTTCCTTTTATGGGTTTAAAGCACATCAAAAACTTTAGCCGAGAGTGTCACGTTTGTTAGTATCAACTATTTATAGATGGATATTTACACTCTTGAAAACGTTTCAGACAAGTTTCAGGGGCACAACGATAAACCTCCACAGTGAATTTAAAGGAAGGCAGTGTTTATTGGTTGTTCCCAAGAGCTTAAGACCACTAAAACAAATGCAGTGGGATCGTTTTTTACCTCAAAGATCTCCTCACGGCAGACCTCGATGCGGCAGTGTCCGGCCTGGGGTTGTTGCTGAGAGAGTTCCTGCCGCAGAATCTTCAGCTTTTGCACCAGATCTCTCTTGTACTTGGGCACCGTCAGGCACTCTGCCTCTTCGGGCAACTGAGCCGGGGACAGAGCTTGCTGAGGGCCGCCAGGACCACTCTGGTCCTTCAACTGAGGTGGATGACTGGAAGGATAAAGTGGGCAGAGGGAAGATTGAAAACAAAATGGAAGGTGGGGAAAGACAAGAAAGAGCAGTTTGTCAGTGTGATCCCTCACTCACTCTAACAGTAATTCAAAATGTTTATCTTTCTTCACTGTAAATTCCACTTTGTATATCAGAGCTGATTACTACTGTGTGATTGTGGACATACTGTAATTTGTTTTGGAGGTAACACATGTACACAAAGATAGATGTAAAAGGGATACATCCTGCAGGGAATTCCCCTGCCCCTCCAACTCATATATCGTCAAACCACTGAACTGGGGAGTTTTGTAAGAAATTCCCTCTCTAGCCCTCAAGCTCCTCGCTGGTCTCAAAGCAAAGACCACTAAACAGAACCCTAAGCCCTGAGTAAATCTGATCCAGACCTGTGGACAAGCTGGGCCTTTGACCAGACATTTGGTAAATATCACCACCAGGAAAGACAGAAAGAGCGAGATAAACCCTGAGTAAGCAGAGGGACAGACACAAACACACACAGAGGAAGAAAGGGGGGAAGAAAACTTACAAAGGAGAGTGGTGTAAGAGTAGCTGGCGCCTCTGGCAAACTGAACCGGACAGATAAGTTGATGTGTTCGCTCTGCTTCCCTCCATCACACATTTCTCTCCATGTCTAAATTCAACAACTGGTTTCTAAATTCCCTCTAAATCATTACTCCAGCTGTGTCTCTGTGTCTGTCTCCATTTTTACTTCCTGTCTGAAGGCTAAAGAAGCTCAAAGTCAAGGTTGATTCCCGGTAGGTACCCCTGCCCACCACCAACCACAACTGGAACTTCCATTATCTGGTCACGGCTGCTGCCACCCTTCCTCATAATTTGACATGGGAATCTAAAAAAAATTGTGTAAACTTGTAGCCCTGTTTCCATCAACATAACATCGAAACTGCCCTTCTCTCCGTGTTGCAAATGATGTCCTGGCTGAGTTGATGTTAGTGTGGCAGCCTCGTTTCAGAGTTTTGCAGTTTTCATACCACAAGTTTAGGTGTGAGGAAGGCTGAAAACAGGGAAGCCTCCATGTAACACAGTGACCAGAGGAATTTAACTTAACTCCTGAACTTTATCCCATTGGCCATTCAAGATTTCCATATTAGATACAAAGAATTATACGCAATCTGTAGCAATCTGGGTGAAGGTGAGCCTTCTAGCTCTGACCTCCTCAAACACTCACTGTGGTGTCGGTGGTGAGATGCCTGGGTGGGCCTCGTAAAAACATAATCCATCTCTTTCTTCAGCCAGACAGCAGCTCTCATTTTTCTGAGAGGAGACGCTGAGCCAGCAGAGGACTTCTTTAAAAGAAGCTACTGTCCTCTGCTGGGAGCCAAGTGTCAAGGCTGCTGTTGGCCAAACAAAGGCAGCACACCAAGAGGCCTGAGCTGGTATATACAGGAAGGAGAGGCCTTCTAAGGTAGCAGCACACAGCCACCCACTTACTCCAACACCCGTACACTTGGGTTCTCTGGTTCAGTGGGTTGAAAAAGGGCTATCTATCTATTTGGGTTTTCCAAACTAAACGGGCGCAGTGTTTCGCCGGTCTATCCCTGTATAATCAAGTCCGCTGCTATTTATTTTATTGGCAGGCACTGGGGCTCCTAGCATGTCAAAGAAAGGGTACGACTGCAGCACGGCAGTCTTGAAAACCACTTTAGGAAGGAGGAGGGGAAGAAAAGATGCCTTAAAACAAAATGGAATGAGTTGCTTTTGGCTGGAAGACTCAAGAACCATATAATAAAGCGCAATTTCAGCGCACATTTTCTTCTGAGGGCACAGTGTAATTAAAAATACGTTTCAACATAGTACGTCGTTTCTAGATTCCAAATATAGAAAACACAAGCACAGCAAAGTTGCAGATCTTTCCTGAGCCAGAGGAGAGGAACTGTTCTCTCTGCTGTGACAAGCTGAGTGAAATATGATGATTGGAGAGAAATAAAAACTTTCAAATTCAATCTAAGAGGCACTGGATTGTACTACTGTTATTTCTAGCTACAAGGAACGGGAGGAAAAGAGGCTGCAGGAGTCGACAATTTAAGGGGCAAACGTTTGCCAGACCTGGATGACCCACACCTGAACCTGCAGAGTCATGATAGGCCGGTTCTGTGTGCTCACTGAGAGAGCAGGTACAAGAGTGCAAAGCTGCACGTTCGTGTTCGAGAAAGTCTGTTTGCTTCTTTTACACGGCAGCTGGCACAGGTGGGGTGTAATGAGTGTTGACTAAGTGTAGCGGTGTTAAAGCCACACCAACACACCCACTCTGCCCCCCACCCAGCCCAGAGAATCAAAGGGCCCTTTGAGAGTCGATCTGCCAAGTATCCGCTGGTGCCGTGCTCTTTACACTTGCCTAAAATACAGGAGAGAATAGAGAGATCGGCCAAAATATGCCACTGCTGTGTGTCTTGCAGAGAAAATGTGACCTCCAACATTCCTCCTAACTGGAAAGCTCCCACGTGTGCACATTTCTGCCTTCTAAAGCACATGAGTTGCAGAAAACCAGCAGCAGACAGACTGTGGTGGTGAGACCTACTGGTGAAAAAAATGTTGCACTTGAGGACATTTTTTTTTAGGAATAACAGATTAGCAAAATTTTACTTTAACACTGTTTGGTGTCAGTTTCTATATTTTTGGATATTACCACTTACCAACAAGAGACAGAAATTATACTGTATAGAGCATATCGGGGCAAAAAAGGCAGTTCATGCCGACTATAAAGTGCAACACATTCTGCATCTAACTAAAAAAAGAAGTCATTTGTTAAGAGTGAAGGTCTCTTTTGTATGTATTTAAGTTTTAATCCAGCCTGTCCTCTTCTACAGACTGCCTTTTAACACTTCACATACAGACAAAACATTTACGCTGCTATATATACTGTTTGTACAGCTGGCATTTACTGTACTGGTAAGTCACATGAGAGGTTTTAAAAGTACAGTCGAAAATGTCAGATATTGTAAATATACATGTGAGATTATTTGCCAACCCAATAATTTGCATTCATATTTATTTTTTACGGGATAAATATACCACACACATATATTGTACCAAATATAATCATCACTTCCCAAAACATCAATGCAATGTTGATATAAATGCCATGAAGATTTATAGCTTGGCTGGGAAAATACCTGCTGATGCCCACCGAGCCTAAATCCAGCGTCACCTAAAAATACCTTCAGCAAACACTGATGTAATTTTTCAGACATACGCTGTGCGCCGATGCAAGGGAAGAAGCTAAGTATGTGAGAGACAGTGTGGCAGACCACAGTAATGCAGCTGTGTCTGACTGTCTGACAATTCAAGGCCTTCATCAGCCAAGCTTAAAAGGCACCAGGGCTGTCTGAGTCACATTTAAATCAAGATGTGCGCTGAAGGATCAAACAGCTGATTTGTAAACCGTTGGCTCACAATGCTGTAATGCCGGATCTGTTTCAAGCATCTAATCTTGCAGACAAAACACAGGCTGTTACTACAGAGGAGGTTGAAAATGCAAAAATTAAACATCAAAAAAGGGTGCTGAAATGCGAGGGACTTCGGCAACAGCAAGGTTCTAAAATGGGTACACAGTTTTTGCTACTGGAGTGAATAATCAAGAAAAAGTTTCTCCACGTATTTTTAAACGGCTGTTTAAGGCCAAGCTGAGGTTAGGGACAATTAAAATGGAGCGACGGCCTGCATTTTGCTCCAGAGCAGTAAGTCATGGGTGACCTTGGCCAGAGCAATCTCGGAGCTATGCAGACAGCAAAAAACAAGATTGAAATTTTATTTTAAAAATAACAGAGAGCAGTTAGCAACGGCTAAAATTAACTAACTGTCCACAATGCTACTTTTAAAAACCAAGGAGGAAAGCAGCCTGAACATAAGATGAAAGGCTTTGTGGAACATAGCGCTCCAGGGGTGGTGGAAAAACAACAGAGTTTACGGTTTAAAAGAGGATTTGGTGATTATGACCTTGATTACACTTCATTGCACACAGAAGGGATACCACAGATGTGCACCTGAAGTCTAGGCTTCTTTATGCAAATCAGGAGCATCAGTTGTCACTCGACATGTCTGGAAACGTCTGAAAAACTTCTCAATTGACTGCTTTTGATCCAAAATGAAGACAGATTCAGAAACAACATAGCCTACTCCTTGCCTCAAATACTTTTAGCAATACATTTTGGTGCACTGTTTTCGTAGTTTAACAGAAATTTTCCAAATTAACTTCAATGTTGTAGATAGAAATTCATGAGCAGACAGCCTACTTGTCAGTCATGTATTGTTACACTGGCCAGCCATATGCTCACAGAGCGTACAATACAGAGACAGGGCTTTGCGTACAAAAATGCCCATATGGACATGCACAGTTATACTAGTTTCTAATCTGCTTGGAATCCACTGAGATGTCTTTTTTCCATACATTCCATGCATGCATAATGCTGCTGAGCATTCACACCACTACATTTATAGCTTATGCCTCTGAAGACCAAAATTTGCGTTCACGTGGAAACTCAGCTAGAAGGGCAATAGTGCGCACACTTGGCAGTTGTGTGCATGTGTGGAATACATAGTACATGCCAATGAGCTCTTGCAGATTTGGGGAGAAGATGAAATTTACGTCAGACAGCCAAATCAAATCCTTGCATTCTGGTAACACCAGTCGTACTTGCACACTGAAAAGTGGACACCAGGACTTCAATAGAAGTGAGGGAATCATTAAATTCATCTCGCCTTTCTGCACTGTGTTTTGAAATGAGTCAACATGTTTCTTTTTACAGTCTCTCTCCTGATTTAATGAAAACAAGTCTCTCTCTCTTGCAGCTGTTAAATGTGTCAGTGATCATTTTTGTTTTTGCTGTTGACAACTGGCATATTTCATTCCCCTGATTTTACTTTGAGTCTTTCTGCCAAAAAACAAGAACATTAATAAGAAAAGGGTGCACCCCAACAGTATTGAAATAAAGGCGGCAGAGGCACAATTTCTCAGCGCTTTTCTTATATTACGAACAAGAAAGCACTCCTTGCACTCCCCCTCTATGCAGTATGCATACATTCCTTACAACCACTTTCCACTGAAAGAAATCACAACAATCTCCATGCAACTACAAAGATATCATCGAACACCAAAGTAGCAAAGTATTTTTGTTTAATCTCCATACACCAGCGCAAGGTACCATGTCCTCAGATGTTCCTGCAATCCAAACACTCTACAATCATCGTCTCCAAACTCCCTAAATGAAAATGGGTGAATGCACTGCTGCATTATATCAGGGTCCATGCAACCCTGTCAAAAAGAGCTATGCAATTGTTGAGTGAAATATTCTTAAATCCTGGTGGTAATAAAAGATGCTGCTCCCAGCAGAGAAGATGATAACTTTAACAGTTTTTGGAGCAAAGCAGAGGACAGTGGAAATGACCACAGGGTGGAGGCTACACTGGTTTGTACTCCAGAGGCCTCAGTAGATTGGAGTAAAACAAGGCTGACTTTCCAAGAAATGATCAAACGTTATGATCTCTACACATTATGTATGTAAATGTTCAATACTTGATTGTTGTCTCATCCATTTATTTGCCTCTGTGGCCTCAGTAGTTCTGTTTTTGAATGCACAGTGTATGCAGTGAGTTGGACCTCTCACTCAGTAAACAATCCAACATTATGTCTGTGTTGTTAAGACCATTTAGGCATGACCAAAGAATGTAGTGCTTCAGAGCCAAAGCCAAGAAGTGGCTAAAACTGAAGAAATTCTACACTGTGCCCTTCTACTCAGAGAGAAAAATGTAAACAAATTACTGTCATAAAACACTGTTTTTGCAAAGAACTGAAGTTACTTTTCTTGCCACTGTGACTTATTTTCACTATTACACTGAATTGGTCTTTAAGCAGAAGCAACGGTGCCAGTTTCTGCTTATGGCTGTTAAAAACAAGGACACCGGTCAAACTTAAGTCAGCAGATATTATTTGACTTGGAAATACTTCATGTTCACAGCTGGGCTGTTGTATATTTTCAACAGAATTAACAAAATAACTTCTTGAGCTCATTTACACAACATACCAGTAGACCATCAAATGTCAAAGTCTGAACTTTGCTAAAAATGTGATCTGCTTGATGTTCAACTATGCACTTTTAATTTGGCTGTGTGTGCTGTGATCATATTTACCAAAAAAAAGTGCAAGGGATGAATTTAATTCAAATGAAGTTAATATACATTTACTCTATTTTCATGCTGTTACATAAACTATAAATAGAAGACGCTTTAATTTTATCTTTCTGCATGACGTAAAGCGACATTACAAAGTCGAGCTTTTTAGCTTCGGCCTTATCAAAGTTGTAAAACTTCATCTGGACTCCCTCAAATCTCTCCTAATAAGGAGTCAGACAAGTAGTTAATGATGCTGACTGTAGCTGAGCTTCAACTCTCAACCAGAGGTTGTTCTGACACATATGGATACTATTTGACCAAATGACCAGATGTTGATTTCCCAAACATGTCTGTCGTGCCAGCCGCTGTTATTGCAGGAGGTTTTGACTAAGATTTTGTACCAAAACAGCAAAGACGGAAAAATCTCCAGAGCTCTCCGTGTTCCTCTTGTTCTAATAATTCCTGCCTCACACACTAGCAGGGGAAACATACATGGACCTCCCTGACAGCCAAAATACTTCCTAAAATCTGCTTTATGATGCTCGTTTACCTCAAAGGTTCCATCAGCATAAATCTCACTGACAATTTTACTAGTTGTAATTTTCACTGAAATTATTCACATATCCGGCCCATGTCTGAGAATATGAAAGCTTGTGGTAAGCTAGCAGCTGCTGTGCTGTTTAGTATTTCCCTACGTGGGGTCTGCTGCCTATGATCTGATCTTCAGAGCGGGCGGGCTGCCGAAACACAGCTGACGTACTGAAAGATGGACTGACAATATGTGATACAGACAGCCTGCCACGAGGAAGAGTGTGTGTGTGCTGAACTTGAATGACTCCAACATGAAAGTTAATCATGAAAAAATGTGCATATATTTACAGTGACACACAGACATTCCCCTTCGAAAAAGTATGACAGTCAACATTTTCTGTCATGATACGTGTGTGTATGTGTCTGTATGTCTGTGTTTATGTTGTGTAGCTAGGTGCTGAAACTGCTTTATACAGACTGCTGGAGTAAGTATGAAAACATCCATCAATCTGATTACATTTTTCATATGGAGACCATATGCAAGTATGCATGGGCATACAGTTTACTATCTGCATGCAATTATGTGGACGCACACATTAGTCTCCTTATATGTGTGTGTGTGTGTGTGTGTGTGTGTGTGTGTGTAGGTTACCTGAGGTTAGTGTTTTGGCTTTCCATGGCCACACGGGAACCATTTGGACTTGGGCTGCTGGAGAAAACAGGAGGAGAGAGGAGAGTAAAAGACGGACAAAGACAAAAGGGGACAGCGGTAGAAAGAAGGGGCATAAGAGAAGGTGAATAACAGAGACAGAAGACAACAGGGGACGAGATTAAATAGGAACGGGAAAAGGAGGATGGATAGGTCATAAAGTGATCCAGAAGAGACCAGTAAAAGGACACAGAGAAATAGAATTAAGGGAGACAGATCAAGAAAACAAAAAAACAAAAACAACCCAAAACACAACAGAGAAGGAAACAGGCATCAGTGAGGAAGACAAACAGAAAGACGCACAAGACAGAAGAAACATGAGACAAACAGAGGATAGGGGAGGTGATACAGAGGAAGAAAATAAAAATATAAGGTGAGACCAGAGAAGGCAAAAAGAACCACCAGTGATCATCTTACAGCAAACACATTCATAGCTGGTAGATTTTTGACTGAGGCTCCAAAACAAAGATCTTCTCTTCTCTGGCTCAGACAAGATGACAGGAGTCATGTCTATTTCCAAGACAAAGAGAGTGAAGCTACTTTTAAATAACTGAGGTTTAAAGTCCTTTGCTGCAAAAAAGAGGACAGAAGATGATTCTGAATCCAAATAAACTCAGCTGTATAATAACCCATTTATGGACAGCAGACACTGGAACTAACAGAGATTTTTCAGCTGGATATAATATGAACAGAATATTACTGCCTTAACCCAGACTGAAACATCAGATAATTTATTGTTTCCTTGAGAAAAAGTGCCCCAGTTTCCTTCTTGAGTTTTTTATTTATTTGATTTCTATATCAACTCCTTGACACAGATGTCTGTTACCTTTACAACTGCCTGATCGTTTCCCTGCAACCACTCTCATTGATTTCTGTGTTTTTGCTACCACTAGCTAGAGCATTTAGAGTAAAGGGACTGACAATCAAGAAACAGCATTTAACAGTTATATTTACATTCTTGCAACACATCTAACTTTTTCTGTTTTAGAAAACTTTGACAGTTGTGTGTAAATCATTGACTGTTGTAATTGGAGAGCAGAACAGCTGTAAATATTGGAATTGTCCCACAAAAGCCCAAAGAAATCAGTGTCTTTGCTAACAAATATCTAAACCCTGGCCACTTTTCAAAAGTTCTGTTTTGGGGGCTTGAAAAAAGCATGACTGATTTACTCACTTGAGCACTAGATGCAGGTTAGCAGACAGTCGCGGATCTGTGAATTGTGTTGTTCGATTGTTGTGGTCGACAAAGTAGACACGGCCGGTAGCAGTGTTCCTGATCTCCCAGCCGGGTGGCAGCGGGCCCAGCTCCTCACAGTTTACATTGCTCAAGTCCCTGAATGAAAAAGATTACAACTTAATCACAAATTAAATTAGATTCTAAATGAATCTGAAATACATTAATAATGCATTAAAACAGGCCTGTTATCCAAATGCTCTAATGTATAATTAGGCACCACTGATTAAGAAAATTGCTCAGCTATTACTTAATAATTACCTAATTACTTAATAAAGGATAATTTAGACTAGAGCTTCGACAGACCCAAAAGCATTAGTATCATTAGCACTAAAATAACATCATTTCTACAAAGCAGTTGCTCTATCTCCTGATTCTTCTTCTGGAATGTACACTGACATCCATTTTAGTGGAAACCCAAGTTCTGATCTGGGTCAGCGCTGTAGCCTGAGGAGGTCTTCTTATTTTCCTTGTGTGAAGTGAGGACACATCACCGAGGGATGAAGCACATGCCTTGTTGTGCTCATCACACATACTGGGTCGCTTAAGCAGCTCCGTCCAAAACGACCAAACCCAGAAGTGGCTGCTGCGAGCTGGACGTTGCACTCATGTGGTTCAACACTGTGCAGAAGCTACATGAAGGCGCAGCCAAAAATGTAACACAATAGTGCTGCCTGTAATCTTTAGTGGATTAAGTACAGAACTGTTGAGAGTTGGTGAAATAGCATGAGTGAATACAGAACCACTGGCTTCTGGTTTGTTCAGCTCTGGATCTATCCAAAAATGTCGTTCCAGCTCCACATCGGACCCAGGGGTCATAAGTTTGGCTGAACCTGACTTGAGCGTGAAATTTGATTAATAAAACTGTTTTTTGAACACAAAAACGGAAATGAAGTGAGAAATTACATCTGATTCAATCCAGTCAAATCCAGTTTGTTCTTGTCAGTTTTGTAAATACATGTCATTTTAATGTGGAGTAAAACAGAGCATGCATTTGGCACTCTGCTGTATTTATCACGTTTAATTCAATGTGTTTTCAGATATGGTTATAAAAGTTATAATAACCTTAAACGTAGATACAAATCTGCACAATGGGAATAAAGTATATGAACACAAAGAAGTTACCTGGGCACCCGGGGGTCATGCCAGGTACTGACTCCAGTCTGTGTGTGGAGGAAGTAGACCTGCCCCTGCTGAGTTGTTCTTTGTTCTAAAACAGGGAGAAATTTGATTTGAATTAGTGTCAAAAAGGAAAAAAAAAAAAAAACAGCCCTGAAGCAAGCTTGGAACTATTGCTGGGAGTGTTGTTTTGTAGTCTAGTCCAGATGGGTACAAGCATGGATAGCGAGTTTGTGTATTTTGGAGAAGGGGAAGTCTGTTTATAATTTATGTGACAGGCAAACTGCTGGGACACTGTTGACCTAAGAGTTTCTTAAGGTGTGTGCCAATGTAATCAATTAGTTCCTCTCCAGTCTCCAGTAGGCCTCTCCCAAGAGGACGGGGAAAATAAAATGTGAGGGAAATTTATCAAGGACTTCCATGAGCGGTTTTTCCTTGCAGAGAGTTCCTTGGTGCATCCTAGCTGCCTTGTTTTCGCTGAAAAGGTTAGTGTGTGTTCTGAAAGTATCCTGCGCCTATTAATCAAAGACAAAGGAAACAGAAAGCAAAATGCTGTCACTTAGGCCAAACTCTGTAATAAATATATTGTAAACAAATGAGGGAACCGATGACACCAGGATAAATTTGAGGGGAATGACACTCATTTGTAATCTGTCATTAGCTTGTTGGCTGTCTGGCTCCATTGACCTTATTGATGAATGGAGGGCGAGTGTGTGAATGCTGCCGCAAAGTGTGTGTGCTGCAGCGTTCATGTGTGGATATTCACCAGCTAATCCATCACTACCCCCCACCCCAACTTCCTACTGGCATAACTCATTTCCGACCCACCTCTCGCTCTCTTTTTTCCCCTTAACACATTCCCTCTCTCCCTCTCATTCTCTCTCACCACACCCAGCCACTGGTTCAGAGGGTTCAGCTGAGGAAGAACGCTCTTGAGCTGTTGGGCATCAGTGACTCACTTTGTCCGACCTCAGCCAGCCTCAGTGGACACAGCAGGACCTTTCAAAAGGAGGCACAGGTCCAGCAGTGCCATTCTGAATCGCTGGCACACAGCACCACACTTAAAATAATAATTTATTTTACAGAGTCTGTGGGTATTGTGGGGTGCACTGTGGCTGACTCTGAGAAGTACACTGTTTTTGAAAAAAGAAAAAAGTTCCAGTGTTGGAAAACATACTCGTGTAGCTTCTCCATTTTTTTTCTGACGTTTGCAAGCTGCGAGGAAAGCCAGCTTTACAATTGCAAACGTTAAAAAAATAGCAAATAACCTAACTTGCCTTCTCAGGGCTAAACACTAAGCTATGAGAAGCATTCCCTCCTTCTCTCTGTTGCGGGAATATTAGTCCACAAAGCCAAAACATTCCAACTCTTGAGGAGTGGAGATGAAACGGACTGAGTGGCAGAATATTAACACACACTAAGTGATGACTGCAGTTGTCATGATGTGGTGCTGTGGGGAGAGGGGAGGCTGTAGAAGAGAAAGTGTGACTGAGCTAAAGGACAGGAAGAGAGAACAAAAAGAGAAGACAGAATTCAAATGCTACTCTCACCTTAGAAAAGTATCATTTCCTCCCAACTACAAACGGGATAAAATCAAAGGTGTGACGCAACTTGTTTTTCGTCTTGTATTTTTGAGGTTAAGCCAGGGACTATACAATGCAATATGACTGCCAGCCAGACAACACACCCCAAAATGTTCCAAAAACACAGCTCTCAGTTCAGCTATTGTTGAATCTGATAACCCTTGTTATGTGATGTCTTAGGCACTGGTTTCTAACCAGGCATCGGGGGTTTATTAGGGAATTTATTACAACTTCAGCAGTGTTTTCACTTTACCATCGAGACACAGCTCCACTAATTCTCTGCTCTGTAAATGTGCTCCTCTGTCCCCGTCTGTAAACACTAGCTTTCAGACAGCGTATGGGAAAGAGGCAGCTGAATCCAAGCCAAAGCAGCACAATTGATTTATTTTATCGCTAACCGCCTAACAAAATATAACTATATTGATAAATATGTCAAATATCAGCCCTGATAATCAGCCAGACTGATAATTGGTTGATCCCTAATACTCACAATCAGGAACGTAGATGCAAAATGGTAATAGACTGAATGACGCCGACTGAGTAGAGTGTGTTTGTGTCACTGCGTCGTATCTCACCATATCCTTCAGGCAGGTCAGGCGGCGTATGCAGGTGTGTTCGACTCATGTAGTTACGATGCCGCTGTGATCGAACCCGTCTCTCCTGGATCCGATGTTCGCCCAGAGCGCCGCTGGCTTCGGCACCATTAACGGGTGTCATCACTGGTGTGTTCTCGTCCACGACGCAGCTCAGTGGACGCCCTGATGGGCTGGAGTACTCTGATGCTGGTCTGGAAGACAGAAGAGAGTATCTGTGTCCATGTACATGGAGGTTGTTGTCCTCTGGGAGTAGTTCTAAGTGTAATTCTATCTTTAATACACTACACAGATAAAACACTTTACAACCAAGCATTTTATATTTCTTTCTTACTGTAAACTGACTGAAGAATTTGCCAAGAACAACAACAAAGTGTTTGTTTTCATTCCTAACAGTTACATGCGCAGCTCTAAGAACTGAGTTAAATGAGGTAGTGATAAGTGGGTGGCTTTCAGTTTCAGTGAATGTTTGCAATTGTGCGCAATGTTTACCTCCACTAGCAGGAAACTGGCGGTGAAGAGTGCACAGAAGAATTTCACTGTGTTGTAGGTGTGTTCTGGCGTAAGTCTTAGGTGTAGCAACTGAATCTCTTCCTGTGATGTCTAGACAGACTCACAACAATCGTGTAACTATTTCAAAACAGTTTATGTAGAAGCCCTTGAGAAAATAAATGTATTTTTTGATAATGGTGAAGCCTTAAGTGATACCAAGGATTATGGACTGCGTAAAATTGAACAGAAACCTCTCATTAGATTATAGTTAGTGTGTTGTTTTACTTACAGACAGGTATCTGATAAGCAGACACAAACACAGACAGGCTGCCTTACTGACACTTATTGTATGTGTGTGTTGCTCGTCTGACCACCGTCTGGCTGTCCAGAGTTACTGACGCCTCGGCTATCTAAAGCCTTGGACTCTCAACCCACAACCCCTCCACACACGCTTCCTCCCTCCTATTTCCTCTTTCTCCATGTTTATTTTTTCCCCACCTTTGGCTCCACTTTCCCTTGTCCTGTCTTCTTGTCCTGCAGCTCTTCCCAGTCTCTGAGCCAGGCTTCCCCCTCGACACCTTTTGCATTCTCATGGCGAGCTCATGGAACGGATTACGTTCTGACATTCCTTCCTCCTACACAGGCCCTACCGGTTCATCTTCCTCCCTAACTTCCCCATTTCCACCTCCCACAATGCCATACCACTTGACCTTTTCCCTCAGCATTTCCTGTCTGTCCAACCTTGTTCCGCTATGCTGCCTTCAGGCGTCTAAAGATGCATAGTAAGAGTAGGTGAGGCTGTGGAGGGGGTTGTTTGCTTATTCCCCTAATGGCTCCACTGATATGGGCCAAGTAGGAAGGCGACAGTTGTTCTTGCAGCAACAGGGGAGGCCTGGCAGCCCGACTGACTGGCTAGTTTACTAAGCTCTGTGTGTGTGTGTGTGTGTGTGTGTGTGTGTGTGTGTGTGTGTGTGTAGTGGGGCGGGGAACTTAGGAAACTGACAGCAATTCACTCATTACCAAGAGACTGTTATTGTTGTGTTGTGAGCTTTTTTCCTCTGAAAAGGGAAGTGGGAAGAATTACAACTACTTTCACAGATCGCTCACCTGCTTTTTTTTGTCAAGTTTGTCCAACATTACATCAGTATGACTGATATACATACTTAGAATAATAACCCTCTGAACCTCAAGGAGTTTCTGGACGTTTTATTTCCTCCCATCATATTTCTACTTACTGCAGGCTCATTTTTCACTGTTACATAAATTCCTGCATCTCTATGGAAACAGTGCAATCATGAGGAAAGTTAAATAAATAATAAGAAGAATAAGAAGAAAACTTGCCATTTCTTTTTACAAAAAATGAAAAAAAACTGGAATTAATGTGTACAACATTATCGAAGGGCCTGCCTACAGGCGTTGTCAGGATTGGAAGTATCAGTATACTTCAGATATTTACATTTTGAATTTGTTCCTGTTTGCTCTGTGTAAACACTGCCTGCAGTTCAGTGGAAAAGTCCCTGAGTTTTTGTCATTTGACTGCTGGTAGCAGCTGAGTCAGTCAATGTTTTGGGTTTACAGACTGTGGTTACTGCAAACAGTTTTATTTTGGCACATTTTTAAATGGCACAGGTAGAATCAAGGGACATTGATGAAATATTTGATTTTAAGCTTTGGTTGTTTTTCCTGGAGTTTCGTCAGAAATGCTGAAAATCTGCTGGCAGGTTTTAGGGTTCAGAGGGTTATGAATGATATGATTTGGATCCAAGCTTCCATTTTAACGTCACTATTTTTTGGTAAGGCTAGAGAGGTGAAGGAGTTGAGGATGTACACACACATACCTGGTGGGTCTCTCCCACTGTGTGGTGCGCGTGATGTGGTTCAGGTACTGTATCCTTCCAGACGCTGTCCTTCTTTCTTCCCAGCTGTTTCATGCACATATTAAGAAAAAACTTGTCAGAAAACTGCAATATACCTACTATAAAGCAATATTTAAAAAACTAATTTGGACTGTAAGAACAAGCTCTTCTAACAGCCCTGTCAATGGTGTACCTTTTACTTTAGGTATAACATGGAAAAAGTAGAATCATCAATACAAGTGAACTAACTAAATGTTTTATTTTAAAACACATTAAACAATGTCTAGCAAAAAAAGAAAAGAAAGAAGGAATAAAAAACAGCGAGGTATAACTGTTAAAGAACAAGACTGGGCTAAGTTAAACCACAGCACACATTTTCAAACCATGTGGTACACACTGAACAACAGGCAAGCATAAAAACATCCAAGAAGTTTCAATCCACCACAAGAAAAAGGCTGGAACTGAATTACAGCAGGGCGGCACAGTGGATCGGCGGTTAGCACTTTTGCCTTGCAGCTAGAAGATCCCCAGTTAGCATCTCGATCTGGGATCTTTCTGCATGGAGTTTGCATGTTGTCCCTATCACGTGTGGTTTTCTCCGGCTACTCCAGCTTCCTCCCACAGTCCAAAAACATGTTGAAGTTATTTGGTAAATATAAATTGTCTGTACGTGTGAATGTGAGCATGCTTGTTTGTTTGTCTCTGTGTGCAGCCCTGCGATAGACTGGTGACCTCTCCAGGATGTCGCCTGCCTTCGCCCTACGTCAGTGGATGTATTACAGCACACCTTGTATTCTCTCCTTACAAACCACACTTAGTCAATGTATTTATGTTATAAAATTCATCTAATTTTTCAAGTATAGACAAAATCCCAGAGAAGCGAGCCCCATGTCCAAAAACACATCTCACTGATATAAAAATGTTAGTTAGATCAAACTAGCTCCAGAAAAATTGGACATTTCCAGTAAAAGCAAAGTACAAATGGCTAAGAAATCCTGTCATAATACCGACCCGTCAGGTAAGTCATTATCAAACAGGCGACTGCAGTCCACCACTGGTCCTCCGGTCCCAATGCGATCTCTGGACTGGAGACTTACTACAGTTAAGAAAGACAAGGAAGATGGTAGACCAGTGACATTTTATCATCATGCTTCACTGAACTTCTCATCAAGATAATAAAAACCTTGAAAGTGTATTTAGTCTTAGGGTTCAACTTTTTTATAGTTTAACTTTTCTTTAATATTTTAATTCACATTTCAGTACTCTGTGTGTCTGAGGCCAAAACTCTGTGCTGATGAGCTGACTTGCAACGCAGTTAATCAAGCTGTAGGAAACAATGCGTTGTGGTTTTCCTTTCAAGCCAGAAATGAAATACTGTGACTGTGGGGTTAACTTTATGCAGATCCACAGATGAACAGAAAAATCTAAACACACATTTTTACCCAGGCATACAGAAGATGCAACAAACATTTTGTGTTTCTTACCTACTATCTGTCCTCTCACAGTATCATTGTCATTGGGTCCCAGCTTATTCAGATCCAGTCTCTGATCTGCAAAAAACACACATAACCATTGACTGAGCTTCTGTTTACAGTTGTTGTTTTTTTTTTTAATTACACAGATTTAAGAAACAAAGGTGAGCAAAAACTGTGAAAAAGAAAATTCAAGAGCCAGCCAGTATTGGTGGTGGTGCTTCAGGTTAAGGTGAGAAGATCAAACAATCCGAAGGATGGTTACTTTGAATGACTGACTGGTGCATCTGAAAGTTCAGTAGATGCACCAAGATTTAATAAATAATGTCACAATTCTGGAGAGTTAGCAGAACAACCACCTCATGTTCACTATCACCCAGGAATGTGCGCTTGCAAAATGTGGCAAAAGTTAAACCAAGTTCAAGAAATGTTTCATCTTATGTATTGAACACTTAAATCGGGGCTGTACCATAATCTGGGTATTAAATAGTTTTGAAAAATCAAGCTGCACAACACCCAAAATGAACCTTATGCTCAAGTCATCCAGCAATGCATAGTGAGCCAGTCAACACCACATTTACTCCCCTCTCTTTGTGAAAATCCAGAATCTCTGGATATGTAAAAATAGTTCATTTTAAAGGTTTAGCTACCAAAAAAGGGGTGTCTCCTGCTTTACTGAAAAGAAAAATTGTGCGTGTCTGTGTGCATAAAGGCTTCAAGTGTCCATGTCATAAATGTTTACATATTGGACAGCCACAGTCTCGAAACTAGCGTTGATGTCGCAAATCCTTTTTGTTCATTCATGTTTTGCACACTGATTTTAGGAAACACTGCGAAGCTTTCCCTCATCGGACAATGAATTTAAGCAAACTTTGCACAGCGAAACTAAAAACATTCAAGCGAAGAAAAAGACTTTTAAACCTGGAGTAATCAAATGTAATTAAATTTGGATGGAAAATTTGTTACCAGCGTTGCCGTTTCTGGGTAAGTAAAAACTCAGTGCCAGACACAAGCAGCGCAGAAACATAATCCGAGACGCTGAACAAGATCCAGACACTGATAGACTCAGCAAACTTGCTCACATACACCAATTCAACACTGAGACTTGTGCTTATCTAGTAGAGCTAACCAGCACAGAAGCAATATCGATTAATTTCCATTACTAATACGTGTGTGTGTGCAGGGTAAGAGACATAAGACAGAGCGTGAGCGTAGATTAGGGTGAAAAGAGGAAAGAGAAATATGCGGTACTGGGAGGGTGAGTCAAAAAAAGATGAAGAGATACCTCAGCTCTACATATGCCAATGCTAAAACCACAGCCTGACTGAATTTGTCATGTCTTTGGTTTGCCTGTATGATTGTGTGCACACATGAAATCGTGTTTGTGCATATGCAAAGACTGAACAATCCTAATGCTTGTTTCTGTAAGTGTGTGTGTGTTTGTGTGTGCAAAAGTGCATCTGTTCCGGATACGTGTCTAGACTAAACAGGGATGGTCTAAGCCTTACATGGCCAGAATAGTAAGCTGATTTTTCTCTTAAATAAGAGAGGAGGGAAACGAAGAGACAGAACATTTACAGACCTTTAACCACATGCCCACACCGCACCATTCGATTCCTCAGAGCTACAAAAAAAAAAAAAAAAAAAAAGTGTGCTGCAACAGACTAAACTACATAAACGTGTGTAAATGTGTGCATGCAAGAACACATGTTGGCCCACATGAAGTAGGCATGTTTGAAAGCAGATTCATTTAGTTTATGAACACCTGTCTTTGCATGTGTGTTCATCATGCATACGTAAAAACGGTAGTATCGACAGTACCGTAATCAGTAAATATAATTAGCTATTGCATCAACATTGCAACTCCGAAACACAGAGAAACAACAGGGTTCAAAGTGAGGCAAACTAACATGTGTAGTAAGTCAAGTCATTTTGAAAAACTAGTGGTGTGTGTGTGTGTGTGTGTGTGTGTGTGTGTGTGTGTGTGTGTGTGTGTGTTAGTGAGTTTGCGGGTACAGAAGTGAGGCAGATGACTTGGAGGTTTGTGTCTGCGATGCTACAGCAGGAAATGGAGCTCAGTGAAGAGCCAGACAGACTTCTAGTAAACTAGACAACCGTGCTGATCCCCTTTTGCAAGACTGTGCAAGAGTGCATGTGTGTGTGTGTGTGTGTGTGTGTGTGTGTGTGTGTCAAGAAAGAGAAACTGTTTTCTCTGAGTTTGTATTGGACCAAGTGTCCTATGTGTCTGAATGTGACTTCTAGGAACAAAGGCAATTCCTGTAAAGTCTTTTTGTGTATTTGGGTTGTTTTTATGTTTGTGCCTGTGTGTGTGTGTGTGTGTGTGTGTGTGTGTGTGTGTGTGTGTGTGTGTGTGTGTGTGTGTCTTCTTGTACTTGCTACATGGTGAGTACCATTTTCTGCATATAACTATCAAAGTGAGAACATTTTTACAAAGTGAGGACATTTTGGCCGGTCCTCACTTTGAAACAGCCATGTTTGAGGGTGAAGACTTGTTTTTAGAGAACAGGTATGAATTGAGGTTTGGTTAGGGTTAGGGTAAGGATTAAGTTTAGGCAATCAGTTGTGATAGTTAAGGTTAGGGTAAGGCTCTAGGAAATGCATTACGCCTATGGATGTCCTCACTAAGGTGTGTGTGTGTGTGTGTGTGTGTGTGTGTGTGTGTGTGTGTGTGTGTGTGTGTGTGTGTGTGTGTGTGTGTGTGTGTGCGCGCACGCATCTCGGTTAGACCACAGACTGGGTAGTATTCATGTTTCTGCAGCACACGGGACAGGACAAAGGGATAATGTGAGGACTGGTGTCTTGTCATAGATCATGTCTCTCTGTCCACTTCCCGTGGCTGCGATAAAGTATAATTTCTACCATGTTGGCTGTACAGTAAGTGGCTGGTCTGGAGTCTAACTGGAGCCTATACTGTCTGTTTCTGGAGGCTGTGGATAAATCTCAGGGCAAGTTCTCTGTCACTCAGTGAGGTAAAAGTATGGTAGCATTCTTCCATGGTCATCAGGGTCCTTTCTGTGGCAACAATGACGCTGTTGTGGTTTTTGGTGGATTAGGAGGTGAACTTTTATGAGCCAAAGATGCCATTTAGGAGCAAGTATAAAATGTGCTGGAAAAAAATATTCTGAATGCTCGTGAAGTATTTAGCTTGACAGCTTGAAGCTGGCGTGAGTGGCTGTTGCATCTGGGCCAAACAAATTACAACAGCCTGCATTCATGAACTTAACAATGCAGTTTGGATTTTTTTAAAAAGCGTCCAAAAAATGACAATTATTCTTAGAGAGACAACTCCTTAACTGCGTGGTAGGTAGGACAGTGTAGGATGAAATAATGGAAATAAGAAAAAGGCAGGATACATAAAGCAGGGGAAAATGTCTGGTACATGTCTGACGGTCTGTGTTTAAGATAGGTCAGGGAGATGGATTGAAGGGAAAAAAAAAAAAAGGAGAATGAGTGGAAGGAATGTTAATTTGACAGTATGGACTTCAGTTAAGTGTATATGTGTCAGCATCTACTGACTGGTAAAGCCAGAAAGGCAGGCAGAGCTAACAAGCATGTTGGAAATGAAAGGGAACAAAAGTCTAAAACGGTGAAAATGGGAAACTATTCATTTGAGAAAGTGTACATCTGTGCAGAAATGCATGATAGACGTCTGTCACGTTTTATCTGCTTAGGATCCATTTCTGGACAACCAAGGATTTTCACGTTAAGCAGCATCTTCCCTCTGATACTTCAAAACGAACTGTGGATGTTGATTTATTCCCAGAAGTCTACACCAGCCAATATTTCTGATGTGTTGTCTAAAGGAGTCGCCCATGTATTGTAGACATAAATCTTATCACAAAGAATGGCTGGAAAAGAAGTAGCTGCAGGTTGCGAGCGGGGCCACAGCTTGGGTTCACACTGCTGCAACCACATAAAACAACAACACAAGACAGACAGTCACTCCAAGTCATAGACGCGATGTTTGTCTGTCTAGTTCACACATTTGTCTACGCGTGACGAGCTAAACGCAGGATGTGCAAAGACAGATTAACATGGCTCAATGGCTCGCCCTTCAGTTTTTCATCGATTCACTGTATTTTCCATGAAGCCTTCTCATCATCCTTAACTATAATTCTTCTTGGCACTTTGGGGTGAAGGATGCGGTGAGCATACAAAAAGAGCACAACGAGAACAAACACCCAGTGACCTGTTTCAAGGAATGCTCGAAAACAAATGAGAGCTTATGGATGTAAAGATACAAAGGGGTACTTACATCCTGTGTCTTTGAGTCTGTTGATGGCGTTAGACAGAAGGCGGACACAGCCCAGGAACCCTGCCCCCTGCTTTTTGTGGATCTTCTTGTGGTTCCATACACTGATAGTAATGGAATCTGCCTTCCCAATGTATCTGAAAGGGCAAAATAAAGAATTACAGAAAACAGATCAATGAGACCAAAAAGAAACTAAGTACAAAGTGGTTTTTAATCCTGGCTTTGAAAAATTAATCTTTATGATGTATTTAAGATGTAAGATGAAACTTAGAAATAAAAGTACACAAGGTCAACAAAAAACATGAACTATAAATTTATATCCCTTCCAAATACTTCTCTGTCAGCCAGACAACAATGCAAGCTGCATCTGTGTAATGAGGCACATTAGCTGATTTTCAAGTAATTTGTGCGTGACTGCAGATTTTGCGTTGCTGAGCTTAGTCTAGTCGTGGCTGGGGAACAGAGGAAGTCCCTGTGATGAGCTCCACCACCAGTCTGAGGCCCAGACAGCTCTTACAGTAAACACACATTTCACACAGCATTCAATTGCACAATCATACATTCACTCACACATGTGTAATTACAGCCTCACAGCCAGCTCTGATGCCAAGCTCTATATTATGCTGTATATCAGTGGCTCAGAGAGGGATTTTCCTACTGAACACACCAAAACATATAGGTTTGGAATGCAACCCCAATAACAGAAGTGGGCAAATTGATGGACTGAAACCAAATTATAACCCGTGTGAGTTGTGGATCTTTTAATGTGCCCTGAGACTTCGTCTTTAGTTACTGTATGCAAATTTGATCAAGACACCGTAACATCTTGGGACACTTTTTCTCTCATGGTAGACTTTTTAGGCCTGTGCTTTATGATGTATGCATATTATGATCTGATCTTATTATTTAACTCCATTTGATGACAAATGGATAAAAAGCACCACAGAATTTGTCATGAAACCTCTCTTTTCACTCTCCAATAAAGGTGAGTCAATTTTAGAGCTTATTTGTCAAGTAGTTGATACTCACTGACAAAAAACCCCTGGAGGTAAACTGTACCAAGCTTCTGTCACACTGAATGGTATGACAGGAGGATTTTATTTTCTCGCTAGTTATGACAACTCTGGCAGGAAAAAAAAAAAAATCAGACAGGAGGTTGAACGGCTGAATTGTCTCGATAATGATTTGAGCTTTTCATCAAACCAGAGCTGTTGTTCAGCTTGATGAGACCAATTTTGAGATCATCCATGATATTTCAGTCATTGAACAACAGATGTTCCAGGCATTGTGCGGTCATGCCTCACTTCAGTTTCCTGCATTTTGTGTGCTGTGGTGCGACTCAAACGACCTCTCTGAGGACATTATGTACGTTTTCCTTGACACAGTGTGGTTGAGATAAAAACGTCACTGTGATGCAGAGGTGTGCTGTGCACAGGACTGTCGCCAAACAAGAGAGAAAAAGAGAACTGAAATAGCTGACAAGACAATGAACAAGTGTCTGAGGTTATCAGTTCAGGTAGAACAAAATGTTATTTCCTTCTCAAAAAAACAGAGCCAAAAACCGCTTCAAGAATGTACTCTGACATAACATTCCAAGTATTTCGGAACTTAGTACAACACAACTATCAACAACAAATTCGTACGCATGTGGGTGGACTGAACTGATGTGAGGAGAGTAAAGCATGATTAATAACTAGATTGCAATCTATCTGCATCACTTATTGGCTGTGCTGCTTGTAGGAAAAGTGTCTCTTTACATGTCTATGCCAACATCTTGCATGTAACGCTTTCAAAACAAACCCATTTCTAGGCCTTGTTTCCAAAAACTAGCAGAGGACACACCTCTGCTCCTTGGAGTTATTCACTTCTTGATTGTACTGTAGATGGGTGAACACAGCACACAGACTAGGATTGTGGTTGGTAGACTGTAACGAAGACAGTTGACTTGGCAATTGCTGCCAATGCATTTTTAATGTGGATGTCAATGTGAGAGTGAAGACAGAATGGAGCAGTGCTCGTGCCATCAATATGCTCGGCACTTTATTACCGGGAACTAATCAAACCCTGCTCAGGCAGGATCTAAGTATCACAGGTTCTCCCATGAAGCGACAGGGTACACACAGCACAACATGTATAGAATTTACCGTCATTTCTTTAGACTGAGGGCAGAAGGAACCGCGAGCAAATCTGATATTCCAACCAAAGCAATGTGAAGAGTTGTACTGAGAAGGCTGGAAATTTGAGGCCAAGCAGGAGACGGCAACCTGCCAAAACCAGACCTACATACTACTACGAGTTCATGAACTTTCAACACTGTTTATAAAAGATGGCTTATATCCTCAGACATCCTCTCCACACGACATCAATGTCACAGTGCACCTATTGCGGTGTTAAAAACAAAAAAGAAAGCACATACTATTTCTGCAGGGTATTTACGATGCATAACACAAGCAGGCGTAAACTAACCGTGACGTCACCCGTTGGTTTCAACACCGAGAACATGAAGCCCGGATTTTGCTACTTCCTGGTCGCCGTTTTGGAATTTTTGGAGCCAGTGACGAAAAAAGCGTCATCAAACAGACTGGACTGGAAAGCAACTCGGGGCAGGATTGGCTGAGAACTCTCTTATCCCGCCCACGTTTTGCCGCAGAGGCTTCTGTTGCTGTCTATCAAGCATAGCCACGCCCCCTGGCTCCACCAACTTTAACGATTTATTTAAAATTCAGTATTGATTTATTTTAAGATCGGCCACCTGATCTCTCATTTTGACCATGAAAACTAACGGGGGAAAAATCCTGAGCTGTAGAAAATCAGTCTATCAAATTTTATTTTTTCCAAAAATGAATTGGGGTCTATGGAGAAAAAGCTTTTTGGAGCCAGCCCTAGCGGACAGCGGGATATTGCAAGTTTTTGACACTTCCGGGTTTGCTTCAATTCTGGAGCCAGATGCTACGTCCATTATATATACAGTCTATGAACACAAGGCATCGATACCCTTGTCAGTATCAGTGTCATGGTAGAAAAAGACCCCACCTCCCAAAGCTGGAGGCTGCAGATGGGGGTGTGGTGAGCTGGCAATCTGCCAAACCCACACTCCCATCTGCTTTCTGTGGCATGTTAGCCATTTCCTGAACCAGAGGAAGAGGCCAGGGGTCGCTGGTGAGGAACACGCTCCTCCAAGAGGGTGGGGAGCCAGAAGGGGGGAAGAAAATTATGCAAAGCGGGAGGGGATCTGAGGTTGATGTTGACTGGGCGAAAGAAGAATATGAAAATGACAGTGTGCATCAGTAGTTACAGGAAAATGACAAAAGTGTATCGTTAAACATGCATGGCTCCCTTAAAAAAAACTTTTCCTCCACAACTGGGATTCACTATAATGCAACTAACAATTTTTTGACATTATTCAATCACTCATTCATTACGTAAAATGTCATAAAATTGTGAAAAAAAAAATGGCTGATACAAGTTCACAGGCCTTCAGATGTCCATTCTGTAGGATCATCAGTTTACAATCTAAAGATTAACAATATACTACCTTAAAAGATAAAGACGAATACAGCATCTGTTCAGGTGACTGATAGATGTTTTGTAAATGCTTACACTGTAAGTTGTAAAATAAAGACTGGGAAACAGGACACCAAGATACCAGCTGCAAAGAAATATTCTCGCCATATAACTAGTCACTGTCGTTCTTTCAAAATTCTTGAGTGCATCCATTTCCCCTCTTGTTCCCTTCATTCTTGCTCTCTAGCAGACATTTATAACTTCTATCAGGTTTGCTATTCCCTCAAGTTTTCTACTTTTACCACTGTTTCCCTTCATCTTTCACCACAACATAAGCTCAGTGTGCCAGTGGGTCCTTTGGGTCCGTCGGGGTGATCACTCCTTGTACTGGCCTGTCGGCACAAACCTCAGCACTGAGAACATTCAGAGCACATGGCCCCAGTCAAAACACTCCACCTGACACGGAGTCAAATACAAAGTTTCATACAAGTATGTGTGCAGTGTAATAGTCATCCTGTTCTAGTCTTTCCAAAGCGTCTGATCTCAATGACAACATAATGGACCACATGTTGTTGTAACTTTAGTTTGCAAGGCTAGCAAGAATGAGAAGCTTTCTCAGACCGACAACGTGAAAGGAGAGCTTCCTTGATTGAGAAGGGCAGGCTTGAAGAATTAAGCTGCAAAAATTCACAAAAGTTGATATGTGGCTAATCCTGAAAGAGATTATGAATATAAAGTAGAGCTCTAAATGCGTGTCAGACACATTTGGCTCAGAGTAAGTGAGCAGGCCAGAAAAATGTGAGTTAGACGGTCTCCAGTTCACTGAGGACATTGTTCAGGAGTGCAAAGCTATTCAGTGAACCCAATGTTCTGATACCCAAAATAGACGGAATCTTGTTATTTGAGAAAGAAGAAATTTATATTAGTCTGAGCTCAGCTTTTCCCATAAAATCTCATATGAATATGTCTTATGCGAGGCCTGTGGTGTGGAATGTCTGAAATGTCATTCTACAAGATGTTTGGTTGTCATGTAAAACAGCTCACAAGGTTTATAGATGGGTGTTTCTACACAGAGAAAAGAAACGACTGAACTTACATTCCTTAAACACTTGTCAGAGCACTTCTGAAGACACACAAGTGTGCAACAGCAGTATGCTGCATTTTTTTGCCACAATAAGTTTTTTGTTTTAGTTTACATGAGACACGATGATCTCATATATAAATCCATAAAAACTACACACATTGACTGCATTTGATTCTTAGTACGGCATAAATGGCATACAAAATATAATTCTACAGCCTCTCCTGTTGACTTACAGATCGTAATGCTGATTCCACTTTGGGTCCAACGTATTTCTCACAGTATCTGTAGAGTGGCATTGTCCTGAACCATCCACCACTACTTTGGCAAAGGGATCTGGCAATCCTGTAAAAGTAGACATAGACAGATGAAGAGGTTTTGTTTAAGTCACTGTACAAACATTGTGAGACTATTACCCCCATTATAGGGCAAACAGGTATGACAGCATATTTAACCTAGATTTGACCCGTTCATATGAAACTACTGAGTCAAGTTTATGTTGTCAAGCTCAAGTTGGCAACTATTGCTCACTTTCCTTTTAGACAACTACTTTGCATATACACCAGAGAGTTAACCATCTGAAACTGCCGAAGTCCCCAAACAGGTTTGAAGTCAAGCTATGTTTTTTAGAAAAATCATTTTGCACTATTTAGTTTTTAATGGTCTTTGAACTTCTCATCTGTCATGTGCAATTTTGTTGGAAATCTTGATAAGATCTGCCAAAAACAAACCGCTTGCCTCAAAGTGATTTTGTCAGAAGCAAAATATGCTGCACTTCATGGCAAAACCGTGAAAACATTAGTGATTCAGCTACAACCAGCAGTCATCTAATTAAAACACAGGGAGCTGAACTGGGCTAAACTGCAGGGTGTGCTAATACAGAGCAGAACAGAAACAAACAGAAAGAAATTAAATATGTAAGTTTGTAAAGTTATCCTTTTTTCCAGTACTGGTAACACCCGTTGGTAAATTGAAAAATGGCATACTCTTTCACAGTTTTCTTAATTTTTTTTCAAAATAAATATTCAATAAAATTCTACTTTTCTCTCTTTTTTTTTTTAGTTTTTATCTTTTTAGTCATCACTGATTATACTGGACAAAAAATATTTTTAAGCTCTCTCTACTTCTAGCAATGGTTGTGTTGCTTCCATAGAGATGTAAGAGTTAATATTGCAGTGAAAAACAAAACCACAGTAAGTAAACATGTGACTGGAGCAAAAAAAAAAACAAAAAAAAGACCACAAATTTCTTTGGATTAAGTCTTTCGAAGCACTCATTCTTTGTCAGTGTTTTAGAGCTATCACAAGATGGAAAACAAATATAGTTAACTAATCTTACTCATAAATGAGTCCTTTGTGTAAAACATTTTGCACAGCAAACAGAGTGTGTGAGGACAGCAATATGTAGATAAAAAATAAAGCAAGCGTTTTGTTCTTTCCCCACACAGTATCTTGTTGAGCTGGAAATCTGATAAGAAATTCTTCCTGGTATATTTATCTGGCATTCTCTGTGTTGGTTGGTGCACGTTTACTTTAAAGTGTACAGACACAGGGCACAAAAACTACACTCAAGTTAAACCAGTTCCGTCATCTTCACGGTGTCTTGGAAATTCCCTTCTTGTGGCAGTGTGGACACATATGTATTTGTGTTTTTTAACAAAAAATAATGCCCTGCTGCTGTTGCAGTTTAGCACTTTGGCAAATACCACAACTGGCAACTTCAGCAAAAGAGGACAATCTCATTTGAGCATTATACTGTGTTGTGAAAAATGTTTCATGAGCAAAACTAAATAATACATTTGCTTCTACATTAATAATAACAACAGAGAACGTAAAAATCACTAAAACAGATATGATGAAAAAGCATAAAGTTAAATGTTTGAGTGTAGCTTCCTCTCTTGGATGCCTCCAACAGTGAGCATTTATATCTATGCATGTTTGTGTGCATTTCCCATCACATTGCAGTGTGGCAGTCTTTAGATTCGGACTAAATAAAGGTGTAACTTCCATCTAGTTCAATTGAAAGCCTTTCAGTCTAGTGCTGCTGTACCAGAGGACCTCATAGCTATTACTAGAAATTAGGTTAGCAGTGTGTCCCTGTGCATGCCAGGGTTCCTGGTGTGCATAACAGGCAGACATCTCCTAGGGGACTTCATTTACAGCATAGCTTCAAAAAGGAGCATGCTGCCACTGCTGACAAAACCCATTCAAATGCACAAGGGAAGGAACGGGACAAAAATAGCAACATGTAAAAATAGTCTTTACTTACGAAAGAAGTCTTTCTTTGCGAGGTTCTTTGCACACAGGACTAGAAAACAAGGGAAAAAAAGAGTGTGTTAATAAGAAGTTAAAAATGAGATGTGAACAAATTACACCAAAACTTGAAAAACATTTTAATATACAAAATATTTTATTCACGCAAAAATCTTTCATCCAATACATGTAGGTAACTTTCAGTGAAATCTATTTTTTCCAGCGAGGGATGATCTAGTAATTTACTCTGGGAAATTATAAAACACATATGTAATTCCAAGATTATGCAACATTATGTCTTGTATTATTTTCTATGTTCTATTTATATAAACAGTTCAGCAAATCTGGTTTTCCATCTGTGCCCCAGCTAGTGGCTTTATAGACACAACTTCATTTTTACTGTAAAAAAAAAAAAAAAAAAGTACATTACAGTACTTGTGTGTAATAATACACAACATTTTGCTGAGGCTCTCTGGTCATGCTTTCAATAAAGTCCATCTAATCTTTCGTCAGACTTCATTATTTCTCAGTTTCCATCTCAAGCTGTAAAACTTGACACAGTTTCTGTTCAGTGGGTACTGCTGTTTTTTGCCTACATGTTGGTTTGTCCATCCTCTTTCTCCCCTCACAGGCCAGGAGACCAGTTAAGAGTTTCTCATTGTAAAATATTGAATAGACAAGCGCTCTTTCCTGTATAAAGCAAGTCCAAGGGGGTTTGCATCACAGAAAACATACAATAGCTTTCAACAGAAAGAGAGCGAGCGAGCAAGAGAGAGAGAGAGAAAGTAAGTCTGTGTTTAGCTCTGTTCTGTCTTGTCTTCTTTACCATACTGATGACTTTTTAATTTCCCTTCTTCGGTGTCTCATACTATATTCCAGGGACTAGGAGAAGTGAAGCAGGACGATGCTACGTTTGGAGCTGGCTAGACAATTCTGTGACACTCACAGGGTAAGACAAAGTAGGCCAAGCATTAACAATCAAGAGCAGTGAAAAAACTAACACAAAGAATGCAACAAAAACAGTGAACCTCGGAGATACAAAAGGGAGCTAAATAAGCATCAGACACCGAAGACAGACCAACATAGATACAACTTGTCAGTCAGTGAGTCAAAGGTGTTGATAACCTTTCAGTAAAGAGAAAAAAAAAGTCTAAAAAAAAAAAACCCTCACACATTCTGTTTATTCTCTGTAAATGCTGTTATCCGTCCATTCTTTTCTACATTCACTAATTTCTATTTTTTCCTATGGTCATGAGCAGACCTGTATCTGCATTCATGATAGCGTCTATCTTTTCTAACCACATCATGGTCTAAGTATTGGCCAAGACGAACTACCACCCTTAATCTTGGCCTGTAAGTTTAACAAAATAAGTTTGTCTTCTTCTGCCCACAAACATAAGTCATATCCTTTGCTGCTTGTTATTATCTATATCTTTCAATATTTTCCGTCACTACCCCTCTATCAGTCAAAAAAGACATAAATGCCACAAGATTCGATGTACACATCCTCTGCCTCGCCTCAGATCACATCTATTATCTCTGAAAAACAAGACAGATGTGGTTTCCAAAGGCAGAACAGTCCAATGCCTACAACTCCATTTAAAGCTTGCACTCAAAGTACTACTGTATTATTCTGTGAAAATATGTATTTACAGAGGCCACCCAAACATTAACTAGCTTCATTTAGAATATATGCTCAGGGCTATGGTCACACTATTTAAGTTGTGCATTGTCACTACAACTTTTTGACCATTTCATGTGTTAATAAGACAACAGAAAAGCATCGCAATGACGGAATAAAATAATATGACAACATACACATAAGTAATGTACGTATGAACAGGATTTCTTTCTGCAAAACTGACTGCTTTAAAAATGTTACTGCACTTTTGACTCTGTCCTATAAAAGGCAATTCATCACAAAGCCACTTGGTCATATCAGGAGCTTTGTTCTCCATCATTATGACTCATGCAAAACAGCAGTGATCGAATGTTTACATGGAAAACACAGCAGATCATGTAAGAGTGTGTGAACCTGCCACTAATGAGAAACAAGCACCACTTCTGAAAAAGATACGGACAGGCTTGGCAAGCAAACCCCACATTACACCCATTTAATGTGGAGACCTTGACAGTGACCATAATGACAGTCAGTCAAATTCAGACAGAATCACAACATGGAAACAGACAATTTCAACACATACCAAATTACACAGACTGCCTTGACTGAATGGACACTAACCATCAGCTTTGTGAGGGAAAATTACACTGTCAAAGCCCATAGCATAGGTGCAGGCCAAAACGGAGGCAATCAGAAAAGCCTCCTGTCAGGCAAGTAAACCAGTAAAAAATAGTAGAAACAGAAGTCAGAAATCTTGGCAGAACATTTGCTGACAGAGAATGCAACTCAAAGACAAAATTAGCCAACAAAGCTTAAATGGGCTAGTATCTTTAACCATTGATGCCAATAAGTTACCCGAATGCAGCCGACTTCTTTATTCCAGGGCATCTGCAGCTAAAGCTTAGTACCAAATTTCAGTCTGTGTATGTTTGGAAATTTATATTTACTGAATACAAGCAATTTAGTCAGGCAAAAGTTGTTGTGACAGAGTAAAATCTTTCCACATCCTGTAAAACTCAAAGAATAAAGCTTCTGATAATAACTAGAAGTTCCAAACACAGACCAGTAACTCCTAAACCAGTGTCTTTTGGGGTCAAGTTCTTTTCAACATTTTGCATGTTTTAGTTCCATGCTATCCAAAAGAACATTTTCCCCTGTTCAGGGGGGGTCACATAGAGATGAGCTGTGAACAGTAGCAGTATGATTAAGGGTGTAAACTCCAGCAAAGTAGGTTTTTAGTTCAATTTGATGGCAGGCTATAATATGGAAGATAAATGGAATATATGAAGTCAAGCCAAAACAACTGGTCTCATATTAAAATAGTCGTGGACACATACAAATAGCTGAGTGTTCACCTCATCAATAAACTGGACTGGTCACATAATACAGAGGTCTTCTACAAGAAGGGTCAAAGTCAAAGGACTCTGCTCCAGACATTATATGACTCTGTGGTAGCGTCTGTTATTTTCTATGCAGTGGTCTGCTGGGGAGCGGGGAGCACTGAAAGAGACTGAACAGACTGGTCAGGAGGGCTGGTTCTGTCCTGGACTGCTTCCACAGAGGAGGTGGGTGAGAGGAGGATGTTGGCAAAGCTCACATCCATCATGCACAATCCCTCTCACCCACTACATGACACTGTGGAGTCTTTAAGCAGCTCCTTCAGCAGCAGGCTGAGACATTCACCCTGCAAGAAGCAGCGCTATCGCAGGTCATTCATTTCATCTGTTGCAAGACTTTATAACATCATCCCAAACCTTGGTAAAATCTGCACAACAATTACTTGCACTGCTGGCATTTATTTGCACTTTTACATTTATTTGACAAGTCACTTTTTGTTGATGTCATTTATTTAAAGTGTAGTAATGCTCTATTCATTTTTCATCCTTCACTCTGTATATATTGAATAAATTATTGTTAATATAATTATGACCTTTACTGTGCACTGCTGCTGTAACACAGGAAATTTCCCCCGACGTCGGGAGGAATAAAGGATTATCTTATCTTACCGTACTTTATTTAAATACATAACTGAGCAAACGGTTGAAGAGGGCAGCATTTTAAGGGTCAGAAACCAGGCTAGTTAAATAAGCCAATTTTTTTTTACACAATACAGACCCAGTGGCAGTGGACTGCCTGTGTGTGCCCACCACTGCTGAGGAAGCAATAGGGATTAGCAACTACCAGGTTAAACTTAGCGTACTTGGCTCTCCAGTTACCAAACTGTGCTAATGAAGATTAAGGGCTTAACCTGCACACTGCTCCAGTGTCTCAGCCACAATTAAAATCCTCTCTCATTGTTATCAGTGGCTTCTCACCAAGTGTGCTGCCTGGCACAGCAGGCTAATGCTACTGATAATGATAAATATGTTCAAAGGGGGCATAAATTCACATAATCGAGCAATAATAGCTGGGGAGGCTATAATGTTAAACTACCAACAAGGTTGCAGTGACTTCTGAAGACACAAAAATTACCGTGAAAAATATCTGACAAGCATCTGATCTTATACCAGTTTTTGACAAGATACTGAGTCATTGAGGACTTTCCAAATTAGTGCTATAACAACATGTCTTGAATAAAGCCAACACAGAGTACTATGGCATTGAATGCAACAGTAATTTATTAATCCTAACTCATATGGACATGTTTGTTTTCTTTACATGAGAGATCAGTACTTCTGATGGGCTCATAAACTTGTCATCTGTGAACTCTAAGGAAAGCTTCATCTTCAATAGCCTTTCTTGCTTGTATGTATTAAGTTGCTCTGCTTAACTATTAGCTGTCTAAACAACATAGAGTAGATGAAGAAAACAATCCAGTCATCAGATAGAGTAAATTAAAAAGAAAAAACTATAGACAATGAATTAATGTCTAAATTGCCATCTAAATACAATAAATGCATTTGTGAGACCTGTTTTTAAATCGCAGCATTACTTTATAGAGTTTAAGTAGCTGCTGGTACACGAACAGAATTCCATATCATGTTGTAGAAGCTCCACAGAGATTTAAATACACCTAAATATGTTGATAATCTTATCCTGGCTTATGCAGACTCTACCAATGTGGACTCTACCATCAATGAGGAATCAAATCGTATATTGCTGGCCGCCTCTGGGGATCCAGCAGCACTGAATAGCTGCCACGTGAGCAGGAAAGCCATGGTGACCCAGGGCTGGCACAAGACCAGACTCATTCAGATCCCAACACGGAAAGCTAGGTCAGCTAGGAAACAGTAAACCACCAGGAAGCCCTGGGGTGAAGCTGTCTTCAGTGTTGTCTGTGGGTCATCATCCCGACCGTAAACCCTCGGTTTAACAGCAAGAGGAGAGATAACAAATCTGGCTGAAAATTTCCCATACTGCAAACAAGTAAGTTGGGGGTGCAAATGACAACCATCTAGTGATTTTACTTCACCAAGGAGTGTTAGTGTACTTCGGAAGGTGATTCTGGAAAGACATTACCTGTGATTACTATTGTTCAATAAAAGGGTGGTAACTGGTTCCAGACCTATTAGTTGAACAAGTTCAGTGAGACAACTAAGCAACAAAACAAAGGCACTAAAAAAAGAAAACTGAGTCATATCCTAAAGTTACAGTGACGCCTTATTGTATTCAGTTAACACTTTAAAGCCAACCTGAGTGTATAAATTCTCAATAGGTGACATGAGCTGTGCCTTAAATCATGTTTGTCATCTGTAAATTGTGGGATTGTTAGAGTAAAAGTAGTGTAAATGCCATGGACACCTTTTTTTTTTTTTCCCAATGGGGAATTTTCTGAGGCCAATATCTAGTCAATAAGTTTACACACTCAGAATTCTACCACTCAAATAAAATAGCAGACAGTAAATGTAGTGTAAAATAGAGCAATTAGGGGGTGATTTTAGACACAGCTATTGCCTTACAGGGGATATATTTTGTAGCTGGTTAACTGCTGTCAAATATCAGATCAAATTCAGTCTTCTCAAAAGTATGCTTTCATGGGCACTTCATAGCAATAATATGACAGAATAATTAACTTGAACAACATAAGGCCCATATATTCCTCAGTATTTTGTTTATATTATAATAATCTATACTATTAAGAGCTCACTTTAACTTCAGTTTTCCACAGAATATTGCTGATATAATCATCTGACAACCCAAAGTTACGCTCATCTTAAGACAAATCTGTGACAACAGTTAAAGGGTAAAAAAAAAGGCCAACTGTGCTTCATTGTTTTGTTTTTCTTGAAAGGATCTGCAACAGCTGCTGTTTTGAGACCATTTGCAGGTAAATCACCCCATTCCACAGTCTGAAACGAGGCAATGAAACAGTCACACCAAACCAAGCTTATTCATCTGAGCAATAAACACGGAAGGACAATGTTTTTACCACTGTCTGGTAGCTAAGGGACATGGAGACAGACAGTGCCCTGCCACTGACCCACACACTATGTCTTTGGGCGTTAGAGGTCAACCATTACCAGCCATCCCCAGGGGGACTGGCAATATACCATTTAAGTTCATACACCTACACTTAAAGGCTAGAAAAAAAAAAAGCGGTTTTAAGTAAAGTTTGAAGTCACAACACCTTTGAATATGCCCTGTCACCAGTAGGGCACAAAATAAGTGCTACATGATGAGTCAGAGGCCAAATGTGACAAGTTAAATGTTTAGAGATGTAATTATCTTGCGTGTAATACTGTGTTTGTCCCGTCACCTTATGCTAACAGGCAAGACACTACTATTTTGTAATGAGAGTTTTACATGCTACAAAACATTTAGGCGAGCCACAAATTAGTTTTTCAATAAAATGTAATGCAATAATGCAAAATCATTACCTCTTATAATCTGAAAGATCCTTGTGCAACAGCACTTTTATTAAATAAAAATGCAGCTTCACTGATGCCTTATTGCAATTTACATATATCATTCATGATAATTATATTCTGGATTTTTAAAAAAAAAAAAAAAGGCAGATCCAGTTGTATTCATTACAAAATATGCAAAGCGTGTCTCTGATCACAAAGAAAGGCGTTAGGGGGCAGTAGCTTTGTAACGTCTCCATCTGTCTGAACAATAAGGTCAGACTGAAGGTTGGTATTAGTTCTGGTTAAAAGGTGAAAGGTCGTAAACAGACAAGGACAGGGGGACGCCGGGGATTCCCACTTGTTTTCTCAAGGGAGTTTCAACAAGACACCATTTGCAACAGTTGCTTAACGTCTGCTTGTTGGGAAAACAGATGAGGGGTGGGATGAGTCACATGGTCAAATCCTAGGGAGTACACTGAAAGCCTACTAGTTAAGGCACAGTTTGATTCCAGTCAAGCAAGGATGTGAGAATATATAATTATAGAGTAAAGCGTTCTCTCTGGAAACTGCACCACAAATTGAGGATACTCTTCCTTTGCAGATGTAAGCAAAGCATACAAAATCTAAATATTCTATTACTTTTTGAACTTGAGCAAATGCATATTAATGGAGACATTGAATCCTGATATACATATATATATATATATATATATATATATATATGAATCTGACATTCATTCATAGTGGTAATATTAATTCTGAAAGATCCATAGAAGATGTGGCAAGATTTGTAGCACAAAGGCAGAAGCTTATAGCTAATTTCTATCATTAAATATGCCTCACGCTTAGCAGTGAACTGAAAAATTAACTATATTTTAGATATAATGAAGTCTGACTAAATAGCCTGGACATACTGTCATAGTAAAAAAAATAATTGTTTCTGGAAAATAACATGATACTTATAAAAACAGGATGAAAATACATGAGCTGTATTGAAGTTCACAAAAGTGTATGATCTGTGCTGTCCAGTTGACTGATCCACCAGCACGCCTCCAGCCTCTTGTATTCCATTATCATCATCAGACCACAGCGCTGGGTCGCTCTGCCCTCGACTGAAAGAGTTTGTGGTCAGTGACTCCGGCAGATGACTGAGTGATTGTATACTGCCAGCTCCACAGTCAAGTACAGCCATTTTGTGGTCCATTTGCTCAATTAATTATCCAGCAGCACCGCAAGGACAGGACAGTCAACCCATGCTGCATCAGCATCACCGTGCTGCTGAGCTTAGATGCTGATGCTTCTTCTGAAGAGCACTACCATGTAGCGGTGGTTATTCTGGGATAATTTTATTTCACGTTCAGTTTAGCTGAAGCTGTAATTCTTTAATGAACTAATGGGTTTGCTTACTGCTGCGCTGGTATTTAATCTACAAACATAAGTGTTTCCAAATATTAGCATGGTCAATAGTGTGATTGAGGGCTGCGCAAAAGAAAGCATTCAGTAAATGTTGGCTCTCTAAATTGCAAAGTAAAACTCATGCAGGGCAACAACTTTCAGGATGAAAACAGACTTCTATTATATTATTACATCAAATACAGTTTAGCTGCACATCCATTTTTTGTCAAAAAGTATTTCTGGCAGACGGATGAAAAAGGTTAACTATTCTACTGCTAGACAGGAGCCAACACCAAACAGAAAGGGTAAATGACCTAACGGTCACTACTGTGAAACAAGAACTGGAACAAAACCTGGTGGAGATCAATTAAATGCAATCCAAGCAGTCATTAGCTTTTAAGACACCATTAACAGCTCATGTTGTGGTGTCAAGTTTAATCATTAACTAGTCCTTCTTAAACCTTCCTGTAAGAGTGCACAGTCAATACAATATTTTCAAGAGGGACAACTGACCTACAAACTACATGCCTGTCCAAAAGCAGACAGCTGTATTAACAATGCAAGCACCATCACAGACAGAAAGTTGTAACAAACCACTATCAAAGTAAAGAGAAAAAAGTCATACCTTGGAGGAACTGCTCCCTACTTCACCAAGTGCAGGTTGCCAAGTAATGAAATGTGCATGTGGCCCAAAGCCAGAATTTGATTCCTCTCACCTTTGCACATACTTCACTTGATGCCAGCAATTGTGGGCTCTGTGCAAGGACTCAGGCTGCAACACTAAGTGGTTTCATACAACTCACACACTTTCAATTTGCAAAGACATTCTTTCTTTTCACAGCACACATGCTTAAGATTGATTTCAAATGACAATACAGCATCACAGATTCAGTGAATGTGTCCTGGTGGAGGTGTAACCTTGGGAAAGCGTGTTGTCATATATTCGAAGGGAAAAGAATGCATCATGTTTTGGAGCAATTTCCAAACCTATACACATAAATAGTGCTTTACTTCAAACCTCTCTCCATATCAAATAACAAAGGGTCAAACAAGAGACCGCCTACATTTATTGGAAGCTATAAAAACTTCAAAACTTGCAAAAAAATACTCCAAACACACTCTCTGGGGTCCCATGAGTCTTTAGTGTAATTCATGTTTAAGAGGGAAGGCCCACGACTTCCCACAACTTTGCCCCTGTTATGACTCTTGCAACAGCCCCATGCTGTCTCGTTCACAGTATTGTTCAACAGTTAAACAAAACACTTCCTCACCCCCCCCGGCGGGTTCGCTTATTCACTACAACACACAGAACGCAGCGCACGTTGGAAAAATGTCAGAACATGAGTACTCTGTGTGTACGTGACAATGTTTATGTTACTGAAGCAAGTAGACACTGAAAAATAGATGTGTTATGAATTAGCATTTATGGGTCTCCTAAATTGGGCGATCTAATCACCATTGAATTTCCTCTGTAAAGCCATTACTTGACTTCCCAACCTCCCACCCTGAGCCTTTCTCCAGGCCAGCAAATGCTCGGGATGCCAATTATGTCATTCAGTTGAGAGGCCAGTAGTCTACAGCTGACACTCCCCCCTCCTCTCTGCTCCCCGAGGAGACGCCAACAATCTGGAGGCAGGAATCTGGAGTGAGCGTAGTCGCTACAGAGAGAGGGGTGAGAAGGTGAAAAACACAACGTTCATCTGGACGCAGGAATCTACGGTGGAATGGCGAGGAGGAAGGAAGGAATGCCAGGTGGGGAGGAGAGAAATCTATCTAAAGTCACAAATCTGAGGAATGCAGACAGTCGAGGGGGAGAAACTGAGAGAAATATGGGAAAGCTGAGGGAGGGGAAAGGAGGGAGCGGAGTTAATTTGGACCATGGAATGACAGTGATGACATTCTGGTAAGAGTGGAAACACGAAGCGAGGAGTAGCAGGGATGGCAGACGGAGATAAGACAACGAGCAAAGTAGAGCAGAATTCCGTCTGGAAATTTATGGTGTGCACACACGTGATATTCAGGCCCGGTATTTATTCATCAAATAAAGTGAGCGCTGAAGCACTGCAGTCAGCACTTCTAGAAGCAAGTGTGAAGACCTTTTGAAGTGGTTTGTGCGAATCTTGCTCGCTGATGTTTACCTGCCGTCCAACAAAAGTTCAAACCCTTTAAACTCTGACAAGCTGTGTTGCTTTATTTTCATGCTCTGCAAAATCTAGGTCACCTCAACTATCAGCATATTTACATCTTTGAAAAAGGGACACTTTTTCTCCATGATATAAAGCATCCATGAATGGGGCCTTTGGTGAGACTTTTATTTTAAAACTGAGCTGCAATTACACAGTCTAAACCGATGCTGGTTTAAGAGATTAGCACAAAGGTTAAAAATGCAAATTTTTATTTTTAAGCATACAATCATATTTTTTCTACAGTTTAAATTTGTAAAGCTACATCAAGATCATCACTAACACACACGAGGTGATGCACAGAGAGACTGAAAATAGTAAAAGAACACAAGGATAAACCTAAAAGAGTGTTTTTAGATGTAGGCAAGCTGGCACATAAAGAACAGATGGAGAGCTCCAATGGTAGGAAACTAAGAAGGAAAGATGACGTGGAGCAGAGAGTAAAGGATGGAGACAGGTATAAAGAAGTAAAAGAATTAGAGGAGGAGGAAATTAGCTGGGATCAGTCAAGCATGCTCATCTCAAGAGTAAAGACTGAGTCACACAGTAAATGCATTAATCATTCAGGAAGCATTTAGACTGAAGTTTGATTTAGATACAGTCAGGTGTAATATGCCACAGGAGAGTTATTCCCACATGATTTATTAAGTACACTTATAGCTGGGAGATTGCTTAGTTTATCTGCCTCCACATTAGCTGATCTAAAGCTGGCCCAGTTTCCTTATGAACAAAGACTGCTTGACCATCATATTATTCCCGCTAAAACTGTCTCAGGAGTGTAGTACAGTCGTTCTCTCAATATCTAAGAACAAGAGTCCATTGCATTTGATCCATACGAGATGAAACCATGCAGATGTGGCCTGGAAGGAGGTTTTAATTTTCATCAATGTGGAGCTAATGAGAGGGACAAAAGAAGACAACAGTTATATGGAAAAGGGAGCTGTTAAGTGTGGTTATGTGTTGGGAGGTTTGAGGCTCACCCAAAGCGGCAATTAGTCTCTGCAGGTACCAAAAGTGTTAAAAAGCAGGTTTAGACAATCTGGAGTCAAATATAGCAATGTTATGTTGCTAACCTTGCAAACATTTCATGTGTTTACTTGACAGCGAACGTACATGCTAAGTTGCATTCATACAATGTTTGACCTTGTGACATTTACTTAGTCTTAAAAACAACAATAGCAGCATGAATGCTCTATTAACAGGCATTCCACTAAGGCTTATTCAGCATCTCCTGAAGGTGACTCAGACCACAACCAGTATGGATTGTGTGTCTGTGCACAAAATAACAGGCTGGAAATGTGTTTGCACATTTGTGTGTGTGTTCGTTACCATATGGATGCATTAACAAACTGTCTCTGTGTGAACTACTAGCCCTTAGAAACAAGCAAATATACGACAACCATGACTATGAAATGGAAAACAGTGTTCAGAGGTTGTGGTGGGGATCTAGCAAGCATGACAAGAAAGAATTGGGAGCGATAAAACAAAAGAATGGAGGTGATAGAAGAGGGGATTGGGACAAAGTGGTCACACCAAATATGCTCACAGACAGAGACATATATTTTGATTACTACTGACTTTTATGGAGGAAAGACTGAGACTGTCAAAATACCACATATCAAACCTCCATAAGTCTTATGTTGTTGTTACAGCTAACATTAATAAGGCTCACTTATATAAGAGCACTGCGAATGAGCCATAGTAACTTTGGCCCAACACTGTAAGAAGTGCATTGGAGCTGAACTAAAGTACTGTTTTGAATGAATCTCATTCATCTTTCTGCTTATTGATGGCAGTTTATCAACATGAAATTACACTTTGCCCATTTAACTGCTATTCCAATTTTATCGAAAGTGCGAAAATTATGTTTACTACTCCTTCAGCACTGTGTCTGACATCAAGACGTCCACTTTCCCTTGAATTCTTTTGCTACCACCTGACTGCCATACGCTTCCAGTAAAATGACAGAGTAAAGAAGGAAGAACATTAAGTCTACAGATTAAATCATGCTTTCTATTTTATAAAGCAAATGCTTAAACTGTAAAAATTGGAAATGGTAACTTGATTTTCATTAAAATTAAGCTGAAGCAATGTTCATTTGTATCTGTGACAACATCCATGATTACCGATGATACAGAACCCGGATTTAAGCAAACTCAGCTTTCTTTTAGAAAATGTATTTTGCCAACAACAACAACAACAACAACAACAAAAACCCAAAACAAAACAACAAACACTGATGCTCGCACTCTTAAGCACTGTTCACCAAGAAATCCATGTTGGCCATAATGGATCATTTAAATGTTCGGTGCAAGCAGGAAATGAAGGCAGAGTGATACCACTCCATTTGAAACTAAGATAATTCAGGTTAGAAACCAGATGTATACCATGCTTTAACCACCCAAAATCTGTCATTCAGTCACAGCAAGCGAAGAAGGAGAGGTGTCAGGAAAGGCGAGGATTAATCTTTGGCAGGCCAGACACCGCCGTCTCTCATACATATGGCTATATGACATCCCATATGTCACCAGTCACCATCAGGCCCTCCACCCACTGACAATATGGCACAGCCACCGGGGAAATGTCATTAGGCCGCATCCACGTCTCAAATATGCTGACACACAGCAAGTGGTATCTACATTTCCATCCATTTTGCTGCTCTATTCTTCTGAGAGAAGAATGTGAATAGCTGCAGAAAGACAGGTGAGACAGTGGCGGCCACGTTTCCTGTCACTCTTAGTGTGAATGGCACGAAGGGAGGTTACTGCAGGTTGCTTTCCCCATTGTGTACACATAAATATTCAGCCATGCCTGGTGGAGCTTTTTGTTGTTTGTGGGAGGTGGGTGATGACAAAAACACATCTACCGCAAGACAAGAAGAGCCTGAAAGTATTTATCTTAAATGGACTGCAATAATCCAGCTCAATCTTTAGATATCAGCAGGTGGAAACATGAGATCCATTCACAATTACATATTCTTATTCCCATTTCCATGTCACAGATCAGAGCCTAATTATTGACCTTCACACTATATCAAAGTTTGTTTTTAGTTTCCAGTTTCAAGCTTCGTTCTCTCATGGTGCACAGAGCTCCAGCCCCATGGTTATCTCTGTAAAACTTTCAATAAATCACCAAACGCTGCAGACTAATGTGTTTACAGTTAATTTTTCATCGAGCAGCTGGACTATAAGTTGCAAAATTTCAGTTTGACTTGTTCCGAAAGTTGGTGGGGCAACTCATCTGGTGGAGATCTGAGTCAAATGAGATTCTTCAGGTCAAGCAGCTGTGTTTTTGTTTTGTTTTTGGTCAGTGTGCATTAGAATAATAATAATAATAATAATAATAATAATATAACCACGCCTCAGTCTAAAGAATGTTTGAATTTCAGATTTGCTCATCATTTTACAAAACTGAGCACAAAGAACCAAATAAAACAGACAAATTAATGTCAGTTAATACATAGTGCACATTGCTATAAATTTCTTTATTTTAGGATTTCTTTATTCTTTTACACATTGTTCTTAATGGTTAAAGAGAAACAGAAAGTGCTTAAGAACTTGATTTAAACAGACATACATGTGTACCGTCTGTCATTATTCCAACAAATGCATAGAGAAGTGCAATATTTTTATGCTAGCCATTCAAATAGGTTGCAATTTAAATCTTGCATCACATCCCATAACTCCGTTGCATTTGGCCAAGTTAATATGGCTGAAATCCTCAGTGAAATTCAGACCAATTAATTTTTTTTGATTGACAGTCAGATGCAACTCTTCTACTCTTCTGACAATCACAAATCTGAAAAATAGCTTTTAAGAAGGCAATGAAGCAGAACAAAGCGGTCTTGGCATTGAAGCCCTTTGCTGATTTTTCCTCTGTGAGTTCTTGGTTTCTCTCAAAAACTCCCCTGATTCAGGAGTAGGACGAAAACATGCCTATTTTTGGTGGATGAGGGGTCAAATCCCCTGCTGCTGACGCATGTTAGTAAGCAACGAGGGAATCATCTTTCTTTACTTCTGGGCCTTTGTACCTGGACCTGTTATTTTGCTTATGTTCAGAGCCAGAGCTACTTGATCCTCATCTCCATGATAAAACCCACAGGTAAAATGAAAACACAGACCGAGAGAGGGGGATGCAATTTGAGTGGCAGTGTATGTGTTTGTGCGTTCGTACAGTAGACATGCTGAGTGGTCTACCAGACACACACACACATGCAGAGGTGGGCAGTCTGACTGTAAAAACAGTAGCAGGAAAACACTGAAGAGGAGGAAAGTGTGATCCCTAACGTCTAACCTTCCATCCTGATTCAACTACAGTGTTAAAATGTTCAAATTTCCATTTCCATAAAGCCTAAGTTCACAGTCACAATGTTCTCTGTGGAAAATATAATTAGAACAAGAATAAATTGTACAAGTCAACACTGCATTGTGATTAAAGTTAAACATATGGCTGCACTTATTTATGCATGCTCTCGGAAACCTTTAAGTGATCAGATTTAGAGTGAATTTATTACTTTCCTGGGGTCCTTGGAATCTCCTCACAGACTGCTTAGAGTCCCCAAGCAGACTTTGACAAACACTAAGTACTGTACTGTGGTGAGGGATCAGTACAGGAAGTATGTGTGTGTGTGTGTGTGAATATGCACATGACAAGCTGAAAACAGATAAAGAAAAAAAAATACACCAAACTGGAGCCACACAGACAGTCTCGTCTGACAGCTGTCTGGACTAGATCCGGGGGTGAGTGAGGGAGAGGAAGGAAGAGAGAGAAATGACAGAGAGATGAGGGACATCCTGTTCAAAAAGGAAAGAGTAAAAAAGACCAAAAAGAAAAACGCAGGACAGAGAGATTTGTGATGAGAGGCTGCAGTGGGGTGTTAAAACCTGTAACAATCAGTTGATTTATCGACTAGACACAAACTTAATCAGCTAAATTGGATGATTACTCTACTGTGCAGGACGTTTTAAGCAAAAACACATAACATCTCATATCTCAGACCAAGCAAATAATGAGTAACAAAAATAACTTACAGACTTAAATAAGTTAGCGTTGAGGCAGTCAGAGACATGAGCTGGACAAAGTTAAGATTAAAAACGTGTAACAGTCCTATTTCTAGGCAATTACTGCCTTTTCACATGTTTTAAATTAAGTTTTAAGATGCTTTTTTGTTGCACTCCGTAATGACTCTCTGAGGCTGTCTAGTCAGAAATTTTATGCTGGAGCCATATGAAAAGAAAAAGGTGATATTTCTCCACCGTATTCTGCAGGAAAATCCTCTTGAAGCACTTGGAAAGTTTAATGTATTCTGCATATTGAAGCCCACCTCCTCTCCAGTCAAAGGCTGTTATGCAATACCGAGGTGTTCAGTCTTTCCATTTTCCTGCTCAGAAGTACACTGATGCCACCAAGTTCAAAAGTAATTTGAAAAGCAGATTAAACTAAGGACTGACTGGAGCAAAGAAGAAGAACAAAGTTTTACAAAGTTATTTAGAGAAAAGGCGAGATGACACGGTAACAGAGTATAGATGTGAACACACATGCATAAACAATCATACGCTGCCTGCTTTGGATTCAGTGGACATGTCTGTTGATTTTATCTTATCTCATCAAATACGCATCGAAAGTTGTGTTCCAATAAAAAGTATGTAAGCTAAAATACAGGTCATGAAAGGAGAACAGCAATGCTGAGTTATGGGCCTGGCAATGCCCTGTGAGATTTCATTACGGAGTCACTGACTCCTCATATGCCAGATTCTTCTGAAAACACAGTGCTGTGTTGAGATACAAAGTCATTGCCTGAAAATGCAAAGCCAGCTTGAATTTGTCATTTTTAACAGTAATGTTTCAAAACAAGTCATTATGGTCTGATCAGATATCAAGTACCATTCATCTTGGGGTTAATGGAGGGCTGACCAGCTGCACACAGCTGACATCTGTGCAGAGCAATGCTGCTCTACGTCTGGTTGGCTGTGACTGTGTTAAACGTGCTAATCCTGAGAGGACAGTCTACAAGTTAACTGAAAACGAATGCATCGATTAAACCCCAAAAGTTCAATTTGAGCACAAAGAAACATGTATGGGTACATTCCCTCATACCAACACGTAATTTTTGCAACTTTTTGCGAAATTGACATCTAGCGTTCACACTCCTTTGGCATTGTAGAATCCCTAAAGTAAAAAGTTTTTAGAAATGCTGCTGAGTTGTTTAGTTTTTAGCAGATACTCACATTCGCCACGACTCTATCACATAATCTTTTAACAGAAGAAACCAATGACATCAGCAATGACTGACAGTAATTCCACATTGCAGATTTAGCCTGAGATTACCATAGCGGAGCACTATGTTCGCTCTTCCCCAGCAACACAGAATTGCATGAGTGTAAAATCCAAAACAACCAACTATTAATTCATATATTAACTGGGTAATTTGATTTGAACATAAACAGGATAAAGAAAACAGAAAAAGGGGAGATCTTGATAAACCCTCGGACACAGGGGCAGCAATAACAGAATATTTGTTTGCTGAAATACTAATATTTGTTTGTTTACAGAAATACTGAAGAATGCAAAATGTCAGTCCAAAAGTGCAAGTAAATTTAGGAATTTACAGGAAAGGGGCAGCAGATTTAAGTCAGTTTGCACTCCAAAATGTAGCCTCCTGAGGTACTGCTGTCAGCTCTACATTATTTTAGTCAGAGTGAATAGCACAGATGATGACACTCTGTGTTATCATTTTGGTGACCAGACAGCTGTGTCTGAGCTACTGCTGGCCAGGTGATCCATGGATTAAATTAATACTGCACGGACTCTGGCTCAGTGTCTGAACAGTGTTGGAAAATGAAGAAAGGCAGATTCGTCAGCAACAGCACTGCTAAACCACAGAAGATCTTACTAACAAAGTTCGGCTTTAACTTGGTCATGAGGCGATATGAAGGGAGAATATATTTAGATATGCAAATTTGTTGTTTGGGGTTGCCACATGTGCAGCAAAAAATGTGCCACCTAATTGTTTCTGGTCTCCATAATCTGAAAACTATTGTCTCCTGGCTTTCCTTGATGATTTGACTGATAACAGAAATGATAAATGCACCTGGAACAGCTGCATCATAAAGTGTCCATAAACATGTCCAGATGATGACGAGGGCCACGTGAGAACTAAATGAGTGTACTGAACCTGTGCCAAGTGTGTGGTCAACTGAAGTATACGGCGGTAATGCAGACTAAACAGAGCTGCAGGAAGTTTAGGTACAAAGCTCTGTGCTACACTACAAAACCCAACCACAACACAGTGACCCCAGACGCTAGAGGAAAGATCGAGCAGACAAGCAGACGCACACAACTCATCATCTCTTTCCTGGAAAGGATTGTGCACACAGACTAATCTATATGGCCGAATATTTATGCTGTAACATAATGTAGCACAATATTTACATCCGGCGGCTCAACTGAGTCATCTGCTGAAATTTTTTTTTAAAAGTCATTAAGTAAACCAATTATTTTTGCCACAGATGGAGCATTCTACACCGAGGCTTTTATGCACTACATAAAATAAGACTAGTTCACACTTAATGAGCGATGCCTTCTGCTTCAGATGCCCAAGGATACAGATTCACATATTGTCAACGCATAGTGCTAGTGCTGTTGTAACTGTGTAGAACAGTCATGCATTTTACTTTAAGATCACACTCATTACATATTTAGATTGCTGCAGCTTCATTACATTCAAATCAAATGGAATAAATTGCTGCATTTGCATCAATTCCTCTCATCTGAGGTTAACTGGCATCAAATAATATAAGATTCCAGGCTTGCACTGAAATTTAAACAAATCGCTGTTTGAATTTTTGTGGTCAATGTCTCTTCCAAATCAAACACATTTGCGCCTTTTGATTTGTCCAGGTATTACTGTTACTTCACACTTCAATGCTGGTGACAACAAACAAGTCCACAGTGCAGGTATATCTGCAAGGGGAGGCTGATAGATTTACTCCTACAATTCATTCCCATTCCTGCAATATCCTACAGTTGTTGAAAGCCTGCATCCATGGTAGCTGTTGGCGTGCTTCGACATCAAATGGGAGTATGTATCGCATGCAGAAAGTGCTAACTTGTAAGTTATGAGGCTGGTTTGTGTTGAAAGATTCTAAAACATAAGACTGGCAGGCAAATATGAAATCACAATTCTAATTTTAAATATGGTGTTACACAGCAGAACCTTTTCTTTATTAACACTTGACTGTTGTTTTATAGTGAATATTTTGTGTGTTTTTCCTTACAGATATTTTGATGCTTTAATCTGAAGAATCCAGCTACGAGACGAATAACAAGCCGATTGAGGGTTCAGAAAAATGTACCATGAAAAATGAAAAACAGTCAACATTTTAATGAAACCCACACACTTTTATCAACTGTATGTAATCACATCTTGAAGGAAGTTGCTGTCTTTTTTTAATTAACACATTTCTAAACTTTCTAATAACAATATCAGCCTCAAAAATTCCTGTGTGCGCCGCTCTACTTTCAAATAACAGTATACCATCTCTGCAGGTATGTTAGGAATCACCTCTACACGAGCCCTACAAATATTTCACATGGAAGTCGTTCAAGACCAATATGCAAAGACAACCCTCAACATATTTTGACTGGTAAGTTAGAGTTCTGGTCTTCAGGCAGTCTCGGAAATGAATGCTTCAAGAATTTAAATTTAGGCAATTCTTGTGTGGTATCATAAACAAAAAGACAAACATGACAGCAGAAGATGAGAGAAGAGGCGGCGAAAAAGGAAGAGTTTATTAGGGAAGCGAATGTGTTACCAGAGGTGATGAAATATATAAGAAAAGTGTGAACAGGACATAAGCCGACGGAAGGTAGAGATGACAACAGAAGGGTTGACAGGGTCAGTGGGGGGCTTTCCATACAAGCTGCTCTCGTGTCTTGGCTGATCATGTGAAAAATGTTTGCAGTTGAAGCACATCAAGACACACAACGAGACCACAATGCAAGAATGTACAGCGCATACACACTCACATTCTTCTCCCTTTAAGTCTCAGACAAAGACTAGCCCATTCTCCTACACTTTATGTTAGGAAATCACAGTGACAGACAGGCTCTGAAAGGAGCAAGGAGCCAAGTGAAAGAGGAAGTGTCCGATTCCACGGAGAGGAAAGCCTGAGGTACGCTGTATGGAAATGTGCAGGTAGGCCTCAACACATCACATTTTTGTGCAAGTTGGCGAAGACAGCACAAGCACTGAACCATAGACTTCAAAAAGGCAGTGGACTGTTAAGACGAGTTGCCCGTTGACCTCCAGACACCAAACACTACTTTTTCCATGTGGCAGGGCGGAGACTTGGAGGTGCATTCAGAACAGCCAACTTATCTTTTGTTATCTCAGTGCTTGGGCAACTTTCTATGTAGGACTAGCACTAGTTAATCATAAATGTTGTTGGTGAAGAGTCAAACACTTTCACACTATACATCTCTCTTGATGTGAGTGGGGTGGCACAAATTCTGTTAAAATCTTAAGACAAGCCCAGCGTCTTAGAAACAATTTGAGAAGAATTACACATTTGAAGCAGAGTCTCCTAACTGGGCAAACCTGCACAGATGCCTGAGCATTTCTTGTTCCTAAATTTAAGCTGGCGGCAGGCAGGCATAACCCAGAGCAACACACCAAACACATCAGGGGATGACTCACATCAGCTGTGTGCAGATGAATCATAATCACTAACCATGGTCCACATTTCAACTGTCAAAACTCTGCATTGTTTAAATGGGGGGAAAAAAAGCCACTTGGAAATATAACAGCTTAAACGGAACAAAAGAAACTACACTACCAGCTCATGCATCACCCAAGTCTCCTCACTACCAGCTGCTTATAATGCGACTACCAAAATGTAATCAGTTTTATTCAAATTATACGGAGAGACCAACCAAACGGACAAGCATGAATGCAGTTAAACTGTTCAAGGTGAGCATGAAAATTCACCGATTGCAGGGAGACTGGTTTTAAGATTTGAAATTGAGGACTGAATATGAATAAATATGTATAAACATTTTACCCGACTCATTCAAACACAGAGAAACATTTCAAATGTTCATATATTCCTATAGTGAGTAAATATTTACTATTTAACAAAAATAATCACATTTTTTAATTCTTCCAACATTCTAATATGATCAAAGCTCACCAAAGCTGCAGAATTATATTGCAAGTCCACTGCGACATCCTAACTTGAAATTTTGTGCTAGTCAGTTTCTCACTAACCAACTATGGTGCCCTCTCTTTGTTACATTCATTCCTAATATTTTAGGAAGCCGACGTGCCTAATTTAGCTCAGCATCGCGTGCTGACAGGACATCCTGTGGAAGCTTAACTGTGTATATGAGTGCATCTGTGTGCATGTGAAAGCATGTGTGCGCTTGCACGTGCAAATAAGCTGACAAACACAGATGTATTTTCTGAGAGCTGACATTGAATTCTGAGACAGTGCTCTCTGATAACGTCCCTGAAATGCACTCTGCCCCGGTGGTAAAGCTGGGCCTGGAACAAGGCTGGATCTTTATCTTAATCACCAGCTTCCTGGCTTTTCCCCCCCTTCAACAGACACACACAAGCACCAGCATCAGCTTCCCCGAATGTTACAAAGAGAGGGACACACACAAAGTATGACAGTAGATGAAAAATATACGTGCGGATTTCCTCGCTTGCCTGAGTGTCACACGCTCTCACAGAACAGGAAGAATCCTGAGATGATTCTTCCAGTTGTTCTCTGCTTGCTGTATGCCAACTGGAGTCTAATGGAGGAAATGGATCACATAGACAGATTCCCTTCCTCACAGAATAGTGCAGCCAAGAGGCCATAATTGAAAGTGGCCGTGAGAGGTGGATTCTTCTCTTTGTACATCTCATGTCACTCAGCTTTTTTAAAAAAACTCTCAAGGTTCCATCCAGCAAAGGAAAATGAGAGAAAACACCCTGCTCTTGCTCAGTTTCAGCAAATCACGCTAACTTGAACAGCACAGGAGATGAGGAGGGTGGGGTGTAGGCTTGCACTATGCTGGCTCCCTGCAATGCTAGAAATAACAGCTCTCAAAATTCAAAGATTGCTCTCTTTTACGTGTTTGGCAACAAGCTCTGCGGGGACACGACGACACAACGCCTACCAGCAAACTCAAACTAGGCTCTTATTTTTTTTTATTAATTTAAGCATCAAAGAGCAGCTGTCCCAGATAAATGTAAGGAGGAGTTAAGAGAAAAAAACAGCTTTTGTGAGAAACTAGAAGGTGCCATTTAAATGTAGTGTGGGATGACTAAACTATGCACAAATACAGTTTAAATCCAAAACCCGCAATGTGTGTAAGCCCACCCCACACAAATTCTAATCCACTGCTGTGACAAGAGGGGATCCCAGTGAAGGTGGCAAACTGCAACAAGACATTTCAAATTCAGCTGCCTCTGTGACTCATATCTACAAAAAGTTTTCCTTTGGAGGAAGAGCATTTAAAAAAAATGAAAACAGTTCAATTTTATATTACTGTGAGGAGCAATGAACCAACAATATCCGGCTGAAGTGGCATCAGCATCATCAATATCACAGAGTTTAAAAAAAACAAAAAACACTTTAACCTTTCAGGAATTACCAATCAAATACCTACTTGTGACCAAATAAGTAAAACAAGCAAGTAAAAGTCACTGCATGGGTAAATTTAACAGGGAAAGTTTAAGGCTCATCATTTCATAAACAGGTACTGTCAAGCCATTTCTATGAACTTGGAAACTCATAATAACAGAATGTAAAATGACTGGCACTGTGTGACAGAAAGCCATTGTTTTTGCTGTAATTTTGTTAACTTGCATTTAGAGAACATGTATGGTGGCGAGCAGGAATGAAGGCTGGGAAACAAACGAGGCTGCAGATTTCATGTAGCAACATTCAAACAGTTCTTTTTATAAATCACCAAAAAGAAACAGACAAATCTTTTGGTTTTTAATCTGATTTCAAATGCAAATGTTAATGTCTTCAGTCACTGGAAGCTTCCTGATAACTGGAATTATAAACTGAGAACGAAACCCAACAGGATTTTGAATAAATAAACCCACAACTATTAATAATGAAAGTCATCCCAAATCTCTTTTGATCCAAGCTTGTTTAGCCAATTACCGTTCTCTCTGACTCAGAAAAAAACATGCAGGCCTAAGAAACCACAGAGCAGACGGAATAAAACTGGACTGGTATGCAATGTTAGGTCTAAATGCACACAGTCTCAGACACATAAATCAAATGTGGTCACAACTAAACATACGTGTAAAGCAAGCAATGAATGCACAAGTCTGAAGGAAGACTTTGCATCACTGATCACCACTGTCTGAGCAGAAATTCTGGTCATTCTATATGCAATCTGAACCCCAATTTCTCTTCACCCAAAACACACACATGCACTGTCTTCCCTGCAGTAAGTTCTTGTTGGAGTTCTCTGACAGAAGACAGAGAAAGTGTCTATGATCGGGAAAGACTCTCTCTGAGGTTTCACATTCCTGGGATTCCGGCTGAAGACCACTGCAGCCCATTTAAAACCATTCCCCATATGGAGGGGGAAAAAAGACCCAGGGAAAGCGAGCAGGAAGGACAACTGGCTACATCTTGCAAAATTACTCTACCTTTCTGCACACTGCACTGCATGAAATATAATGTAACCCAAAATTATACCAGGATAAAACATGGATCGATGTATGTGCTGTGGGAAGTTATACAACACTGCTGTGACTCTTAAAAACAAGATTAGTAGTGATTTATCACCAAATACTGGTAAAAACATCTCCACACAATGGGACACTCCTAAATTCTCTCTTTGCTCCTTCAGCTCTGCTGAACATCAACACATTTATCATCTGATATAGCTGTCACCAGAAGATGGGAATAAGAGGTGAAAATATGGTCCCGACATAAATCCCTCTGTGCAAGGTAAAGATAAAATTCCACAAAGGCAATGTCTGCCCTTGCAAAGCCTCAACACAGCTCTTCGAGGCAAAACAGAAAACAACTGCCCAATTAGAAATGCATTTACAATAAATAAAAGGGTGTATTCCAACACAACACATAGCACATTGGGAATTCGCTGCTATGTTGTCATATTATTTTACTTCATAAATACGTCAAAGCCATTAGGAATTTCACCATCATTTGTGGTAATGTGCTGGCTTGTTTTATAAACACTGTTGTTATAAGACTCCATAGTCACTGTAAGAAAGAAACACAACACTTAGCTCCTACAATCCCCTTTGAAAGATCAATATATCGATTATAGATAAATAAATTTATGGTTTTATTGCCCTTACGGGTAACTCAGAATAAAATAAACCACATAACACGCCGACGAAAGGCCACAGGAATAATAAAGTTATCGATATTAATCTTACGTGTTTGAACTTATCTAATCTTCGTGTTAAAACTGGTAACCAGGCAGAGGTAACGTTAGCCAGCGACGTTACCCCAACATAAACAACATTGTAGTCACAGCTAATGTCTGCTAACGAGCAAGGCTCATTGGCTGCCTTTAAATGTCGCTCAGTGCGTAGCCCAAGATAAATTCTGTCAATTCGAAAGCAACTAGGGGCGATTAAAATACACATAAGATAGAATACAGGTCGAAAATGAAAATATCACACAAGGCACACACGCCAGAGTCCACCAGCAGCACCTAACATGCTCGGCTAGCAGGCTAGCTTGCTAACGTTTCGGAGCGGCGCAGGAGGGGGTTTAAATTCGCTTACCTGTCAACCGCAGCTTCACTGGGCCATTTCTCCTAACTCCTTGGTTAGACATTCCCCCTCGTATTCCAGCTTGACGAAAACTCTCAAAAAAGTGTCTAATTCATGCGTCAACGTGTGAGTTCTTTTTATTTCAAATAGGTATCTCCCAAAACAATCCCTCTGCTAGCTCGGGGTTAGCTTGTAGTATCACCATAGCAAATCACGCTGACTGTGCACGCAACATAATGGAATCACATCACAGGAATAACACTCTGCACGTGAGCCCCTTTTCCGCAAAAAAATGAAAAAAAATATTGCAAATAACTACATTCCCAGACGCCGATCATGCCGCATGCCACGAATCAAGTGATCGGTTCGTCCTCCATCCGGACATGCGTCTGCTCTGCCCGGGCTGCTGCTGCACTCCAGTCGGTGTTGGTGGTGGTAAAGACTGAGCTGCTGCAGCCACACGGGGTCAGGGAGGGAAAACACCACCACATCCGGCACGATCGTTCAAAATATACTCAGAATCACCACCCAGCTACTGACAATATAAATCATTTCAAGTGATTACACCAGTAGACGATCCGGTGATTATATCGAAGGGAAATTAGCTACTCATCTTAACCTGGAGAGTTATGTGCAATTTATGCAGACATAAACGGGATAAACTGATTATGTGAGTCAGAATATATCGAGTATTGTAGTGATACTGAGTAGCAACGCGAGATTAATTCTGATATGAAAGAAAGAAAGTCTGTTATATGCAAAAATTTGCAATAAAACAATTTTGGGACTCAAATATCCATTATTAGAGAGAGCTGCTACAGCCACACAATTGTCTGACATATATGACTGACGAAAATTAAATCACAATTTCAATTTATTTGAAATCAGCTCATTATAGTAGATTAATGTTGGTCTATACTGTGGAAAATGTGTAGATTCTGATACCTGTTCAGCTATACACTGTTAAGTACTGTGAAGGTACCAAAACGCAGATTTCATTCATAAAATAGTTTACAATTACTATAGACACAACATGGTCCCTATAACATGCGAACTCCCTACACACATAGAGAATAATAACAGTGTCACCTAGTGGCCATAAGACACAGACTCAGGTCCCACTGCTTTATCTACTAAGAACTACCTTATGTTCTCACCCAACACATCAAGCATGTTGGCAGACTGCCTGCATATAGAAATGACTATCGACAAAAACAACAACAACCAAAAATACGTAAGCATGAATAAAATTTATTTACAAATATTTCTTAAAAACTTGGATATTTTGTCTAAAAATAGTACAAAAACAAAGAAATCCACAATGTAAGAACTTTCTTATTTATGTTACAATGAGCAAACTGGACATGTTAAAACTGAAAAGTGCTTTGGTTCTCGGGGATCTGGAAGGTATAGTTGTCTCCGTTGGCCTCTGGAACCACGGACTCATCTTCATTCTGAAAGATAAGAGCCAGGAAAAGAGCAGAGCATTAGAGGATTAGCCAAGTCATGGCATGTTTTGGGAATGGTCTCATGGATATGGATTAAGATGGATTCTGCAGAGAAGGAGAAAATGTGGGTCTGCTGTGAACTGGTTAATATTAAAGGGAGATCACGAATCGTCACTCAATAACTCACAAGGACAAAGAAAGAACTAGTTTCAATCAAAAAACAGTACTCTTTCTTTTAGAAAAGAATTCAGAGCCTTAATTCTGTGCTTTACAACAGCCTTTTCACATAATTAGCAGCTTGTACATCTTCCTGTCTGAGTCTTTACAAACTTTGCACACTGTGTTTTAGGCAGATTATCCAATTCATCCTTGCAGATGGTCAAATCTGTCAGACCGGCTGGGTGGACCTGTGAACCCAAGATTTTCAGTGGGGTTTAAGTCTGGGCTTTCAAGGACATTAAGAGACTTCTTCCAAAGCCACTATAGCGCTGTACTGGCTGTGTGCTTTGGAGAATTGTAGGGCTGAAATGTGAACCATCAACCTGGTCTCAAGTCTCTGCAGTCTGGGGGAGGTTTGTTTGAGGACCTCTCTATATTTGGCCACATTCATCCCTCTCTCTGTTCTGATCAGCTTTCCTGTTCCTGACACTGAGAAGCCTCCACACTGCAGATCTCAGAGTTAAAGTCGTACTGCACAAGCTGTCTCCACTGTAAACACTAACAAAGGACCTCACAATGAAACACTGCCTTCACCTACTTTGCGTAAATGAAATACATAATATATAGTATATATATTCATATATAAGGGTGTGCACTAGTATATTAAAAAATCTCATTGTCACAGACTGTATTTATCTAGGGCATTGTTTAGCTTTAAGTCTTTTTCTATTTCTATTGTCTGTAAGAATCTTCTTTAGAATGTGTGCTTTTTCTTTGTGACGTTTGTTCTCAACAGCTCGCAGTCGTAAAAAATAAAAAAATCCTAGTGTGTCAATATTCACAAGACCAAATTAAAAAAAAAATCTTCTATCATAGCAAGATGTTGCCACCACTGTGTTCCACTGTACAAATGATAGTGGAAAGATGATGAGCAGTGCCTGGTGTTTACACAGCGCTTGGAGTGTTGCCCAAAGAGATCAGTTTTTGTCTCATCAGACCAGAGAATGTTTTTCTTCGTGCTCACGCAGTTCTTTAAATGCCATTTGGCCAACTCCAAGCAGGCTGTCATCGTCTAGCCACTCCAGCATGAAGACCTGATTGATTGTCATCCATTCTGCAGGTTCTCCCATCTCTGCAGAGGACTCCTGAAGCTCTGTTACAGTCATTGTTGGGTCTCTGGTCACCTCCATGAACAAGGACTTGCATGCTTTGGTGCTCAGCTTGGCCAGACTGATTGAGACCACTGATCTCCTATACACAGTCAAAGCTTTAGAACTGGTTTCATATCCTTGTCAAATGTATCAAAGCCTTTCTCAATATAAAGAGAGAGTTCCTCGAATTTCAGAACATGCTTTAGTCCTGACATGCAGTGTGAATAATTAAAGCACACAGGACGCACCCGAACACAACCTGAAGCGCTGTGGCAAAGGGAATGAATACTTTTGCAAATGACAGATTTCAGCTTTGATGTTAATGGATTGGCAAAAATTTCTAAAAACATGTTTTCACCTAATTATTAAAGGTTAGAAAGTGTAGACTGATGATGAAGAAAAGATTAACATGTATTAAATCATAGAATGAGCAACAGTCCTTAACACAGTTCTTACAAAATTTTGCAGACATATTTTTTTTTAAAAAAAGACAAAAAACACCAAAGCAAATGCATAACAGATGAATCCACGTCGGTCATTCAAGAATTTAAAATTGCAATTGCTTGCATGTACAACCTTTTATAACTGTTTTCGTCATCTCAACCATTCTTTAAAGTTCTCCTGCTAATCCACTTTGGCTTACTGGACTAATCTACTCACATTCAGCTACATGGTTATTAGGATGGAATGGCTGCTATGAACAACACTCACCTCTTCAGAGAAGAATCGGTCTATGATTTTGAGCGAGGCCTTGTAGACAGCTTCACTATCATGGGACTGCAGCCCCTCAATCTTGTCCAGACCACCCAACTCCTCGATCATTAGGCACAGTTTCTCAACCTCACCAGCTTTGTGTGCCATCTGTGTAGAAAATGAAAGAAGTCTGTAAGACCAACAGTTCTCTCACACAAGAGACAAAACTGGAACAGTAATCAGACTGTCAAAAACGTGCATCAGTCTCTCTGTAATGTGACTGAGATCAGATTCTGTACATCTAAATGCAACGCCAGACACTCAGTGTTCATTGTTTCCCATCAACTGAAAACAAAAAACAAATTTCTCTGGAATCAATTGAAATTACCTTAATTCTTGCAGCTTTACTAATAACCTACCATGCACTAAGCCCTCAGACCTTAGTTCATGACTCAATCTCCACAAACTGGTTGAATGTCTTTTCCTTTACCTGCCAGAACTGTGGTTTTCTACAGTTGTCCTTGGTGTCCTTGAAACAAACCCTGCCAATGTGTCTCCATGTTTTCTTCTAATTTACTTCAAATCAGGTACAAAGGTTCCAAGTACTACTGCGCACCAAATCGTTAAATGTCATCTACTGAATCCAGATAGAGATAATGTGTATTTCTGAGTGGGAAAAGTGTATTTTGTGATCGGCTTCTTTCAGGTTTAATTAACAACTCCTCATCTCTTGTCATGCATGTGATCTACAATTCGGCCTACTACAGTCTATAAACTTTGCTGATGTGAATACATTTTTTTTAAAAACCTATTACTACTGCCAACAAATTTCTAAAACATCTTACTTTGCTGTGAAAACCAAGCTATAAAGACTTCAAACTTGCCATATATTTTTTCTTGTCTTTTTACAAGTTAATTCAGCAAAAGCAATGTCAGTGTAGCTCAGTCTTCCTGACTATTAATACTACAATCAAAAAGGAAGCAACAGGGGAAAAGAATACTTCTGTGATTTAGTGGTTTTATACCTGTAAGATATTATAGATTGCATCCAGGATAATCAGGATCACTTTGCTGTCCTTAGCTGTCAATAGTCTGAGCAGGGGCCCCAGCACATTGCAGTGGACCAGGTAGGCCACCTGGTCCATGGTTCCTCCACTGGTGTAATTGGTGACCGCCCAAACTGCCTCTTTCTTGGTCTTGTAGTCTCCCTAAACAGAAAAGCACATAATATATAATAATACAGAGCCATACACTTCTGATGTGCTGCTTGAGTGTTCATGTATAAATAAACTATAAAATCAGAGAAATGTCATATAGTCTCAGAATTTGACCAGTTAAAAAAAAAAAAATAAGGAAGTGATGCATAATGTGCAGCAGGATATAGAGAAGTTGGGGGGGGGTAACTATGCCAGTCAGCATATAAATTATTTAAGAAAGGTCAACTTTCACAAGCAATCCATAAATCCCTTACACACGTGGACAAAATTGTTGGTACCCCTCAGTTAAAGAAGGAAAAACCCACAATTCTCACTGAAATCACTTGAAACTCACAAAAGTAACAATAAATAAAAATTTATTGAAAATTAAATGATCAAAAACAGCCATTACTTTTGAATTGTTGATTAACATAATTATTTAAAAAAACAAACTAATGAAACAGGCCTGGACAAAAATGATGGTACCTCTATAAAAGATTGAAAACTATTTGACCAGAGTGACATGATTAACTCAGGTGTGTCATTTAATTGACATCACAGGTGTTTCCAAACTCATAATCAGTCAGTCTGCCTATTTAAAGGGAGACAAGTAGTCACCCTGCTGTTTGGTGAAAAGGTGTGTACCACACTGAACATGGACAACAGAAAGCGAAGGAGAGAATTGTCCCAGGACATCCGAAAAAAAAATGATAGACAAACATCTTAAAGGTAAAGGCTATAAGACCATCTCTAAACAGCTTGAAGTTCCTGTGACAACAGTGGCTCATATTATTCAGAAGTTCAAGACCCACGGGACAGTAGCCAACCTCCCTGGACGTGGCCGCAAGAGGAAAATTGATGACAAATTGAAGAGACGGATGGTTGGAATTGTATCCAAAGAGCCCAGAGCAACCTCCAAAGAAATTAAAGGTGAACTCCAAGGCCAAGGTACATCAGTGTCAGATCGCACCATTCGTCGCTGTTTGAGCCAAAGTGGACTTCATGGGAGACGACCAAGGAGGACACCACTGTTGAAAAAAACTCATAAAAAAGCGAGACTGGAATTTGCAAAAATGCATGTTGACAAGCCACAAAGCTTCTGGGAGAATGTCCTTTGGACAGATGAGACCAAACTGGAGCTTTTTGGTAAGGCACATCAACTCTATGTTCATAGACTCAAAAACCAAGCATACGAAGAAAAGAACACTGTCCCTACGGTGAAACATGGAGGAGGCTCAGTAATGTTTTGGGGCTGCTTTGCTGCATCTGGCACAGGGTGTCTTGAAAGTGTGCAAGGTACGATGAAATCTGAAGACTATCAAGGCATTCTGGAGAGAAATGTGCTGCCTAGTGTCAGAAAGCTTGGTCTCAGTCGCAGGTCATGGGTCTTCCAACAAGACAACGATCCAAAACACCCAGCCAAAAACACCCAAGAATGGCTGAGAGAAAAGCGTTGGACTATTCTAAAGTGGCCTTCTATGAGCCCAGATCTGAATCCCATTGAACATATGTGGAAGGAGCTGAAACATGCCGTTTGGAGAAGACACCCATCAAACCTGAGACAACTGGAGCTGTTTGCTCATGAGGAGTGGGCCAAAATACCTGTTGACAGCTGCAGAACGCTCATTGACAAATACAGAAATCGTTTAATTGCAGTGATTGCCTCAAAAGGTTGTGCAACAAAATATTAAATTATGGGTACCATCATTTTTGTCCAGCCCTATTTCATTAGTTTGTTTTTTTTAAATAATTATGTTAATCAACAATTCAAAAGTGATGGCTGATTTTGATTATTTAATTTTCAATAAATTTTTATTTATAGTTACTTTTGTGAGTTTCACGTGATTTCAGTGAGAATTGTGGGTTTTTCCTTCTTTAACTGAGGGGTACCAACAATTTTGTCCACGTGTGTAAATGTCAGCAGTGGTAAAGCATGCATTTAGGAAATTGGGAGTGTTCTCACGGCTGCACAGTGAACGTAGTGGTTAGCACTTTCGCCTTGCAGCAAGAAGATCCCCGGTTCAAATCCCAGGGTGGCCCTGGGATCTTTCTGCATGGAGTTTTGCATGTTCTCCCTGTGCATGCGTGGGTTTTCTCTGGGTACTCCGGCTTCCTCCCACAGTCCAAAAATATGCTGAGGTTAATTGATGACCCTAAATTTCCCGTGGGTGTGAGTGTGATTATTTGTCTGTATATGTAGCCCTGTGACAGACTGGCGACCTGTCCAGGGTGTCCCCTGCCTTCACCTGAGTCAGCTGGGATAGGCCCCAGCCCCCCAGCCCACCCACCCCCGCGACCCTAGTGAGGATAAAGCGGTGTATAGAGGATGGATGGATGGATGGATGGATGGAATACTTTGGTCTCAGAAAATGTGAAGGAGCTCATGTGCTGCCCTGATCTCAGGTGTTCAAAACCAGTAATTATGATAAGTATCACACAGACGACCATTTCTGTCGCACTGATAAGTAAAATATAAACCGACCAATTATGATTCAGTAAATCTCATCAGTACTCTTGCAACAAGCCTGATATTTTTTCTGCCTACTCCTGCGTTCTGACCTGTTGGAGGATCTCCACCAGGATGGGCATCAGGCCTGCATTGATAACTTCCTGGATCTGGGTGTCCTTGCCGGCAGTGATGTTGGACACTGTCCAGGCCGCTTCTTTCTGGATGTTGGGCTTGTGGTGGCGCAGCAAGTCGGGGAACATTGCCAGGGCACCTGCATTCAGCACACACTGGGTCTGCTCATCTGTCCCCGTCACAATGTTGCCAAGTGACCGCAGGGCTGGAGTCTAGGAGGTGAAGGAGAGCATGTTGATTATCTGAAGCCCTCACAAGACAGAAATAAGAAAAACGAGAGATGGTGCCACTAAGAATACAGGTAGTAACAGAATTAGCTTGAATTTCACTTATAATGGTTCACATCTCAGCGAACATCCACCAATCATATTACTCTGTTGTGCAGGAGAAAAAAAGTCTTAACCTTTAATTTGCTTTAGGAATAAAATAATTATACAAGAACTCTGGAACTAGAGAGGAAGTGGTTATTGTTAACTTCATAAGTATTCAGTACACAAATTGGAAATAAATGAAAAAAAATAGTGTGTGATCAATAACGAAGGTTACGCATGTAACCATGGTTTTATGAACCCTGGATGACTGCCAGAGGCAGTTCGCCCTCCAGAGGAGAACTGCCTCTGGCAGTCAGGAGGGGTGAAATAAAACTATCAGTGACAGTGCACTGACTCCCCTTTCAAATGCCAGAGGTAGTAACATGTGAGTTTTTTAAGCTCAACACCACATACCACAATGGAGAGGTCCCCGCAGCCCAGAAGCTGCACCAAACGGGGCACCAGGCCAGCATGCACCACCACCTCGATCCTCTCATTGGAGCCGTCGGTCAAATAGGAAACAGCCCAGCAGGTGTCAGCCAGGACCTGCCTGTCATCGTGGTGCAGGAGGCGCACCAGGGACGGGAGCAGCTGCTGCACCGCCTGCAGAGGAGGAGCTGGGTTCTTGTTCCGGCACAGGTTGGAAAGCGTCCAGGTGAGGTTGCGCAGGTAGCCAGACTGGTATAGTGGGTTAAGAGTCACGTGTTATTTAAGAGCAAAGTGTGTATGCGTTATATATTAGATTTAGGTTTATTCAAAGAAAGCTTTCTGCAAACAAACTCAGTTTGCAAAAAGCACAAAAATCAGCATTTGAATGACAGTAATGTGAACATTATGCTCAGCAAATTTTAGAATGGCAGCGCAAGCACAATATGTGCTTTGAGAATTATCCCTGTGGCATTGATGTCAAAATATCAATATACCTGCTGTGCTCAAAAGGCTTACAACCTCGCACTAGAAATAAATAGCTTCACAGCCAACCCACTTCTTTGTTGACACTGTCAATAAAACATGAAATTTACAGAGGTCTGGCCTTTGATCTTTAATTCTATAAACAAACGGTCACAAAAATAAAAGAAATCACCCCTAATGACAAAAATAAAATACTAAAGATTTTGTGGACAGCAAAGATGTAAACAGCTCATTACATCTCACTACAGTGACATAATTTGGAATTACAGGTCAAAAGAAAACACTAATAGTATTATCACTACACTAATACAACCACACATTTTAAAAAGTTTGTTAATTTTTCAATTCCTGTTTTACGTTGCAAAGTCTAGAAGACATGACCGTATCCCTGCTGCTACTTATGGAGAAGCTGATCATAACTACAAGTGAAAGTGCAACTAAAACACTTGAAAGAGGAACTTGGATTTAAATATGTAGATGCATGCGCATCTACATATTTGGCAACCACCCAAAGAGAGACTAGTCTGTTCTGTAGAAAATTAATAACACCAAAAAATGTCTTTGCATTTTGATCTCAGGTGTGTCTCAGCCAGTCTTTCTCAACTGGTTCAAGACAGTGCATCTATCTGGATGAAAGATACAACAGAGCAATAGAAGCATGAAAAGCAAGTGTGTCTCTTAAAGAAAGGAGCACATTTGCTGTAAACTTACAGGAAATACGGACAGGTCAGGAGCTGCCAGCAAGGCTAGAAGTGGCAGGAGACCACCATGTTTAATCACAAGGTCTCTGTTATTGGATCCATCACCTAAAGTTAGAAGGAAAAAAAAATTAAAGTCATCTAGTGTTGAACAGTGCAATTATAGAACATAAAAAGCCCACAGCAACTGAATCAAAACAACTTTAGTCTACAGCTGGTGGTAAAAATTAAACATGCTAGCTTGAGTTGTGAATTTCCCTGTCATTCTGTCGCCATAATATGCAAAAGTCGTTGCCGAGACAATAACTGAACAAGTTCTCCCGCAATGACAGTCAGTGGCTTCTGTTTTAGCTAGCGCAAATCATCTTTAGACAATGCATTCGCTGCATCAACAACACACTCGACAGTTTTATGAGAGATGCATTTTACATGACTAAAACGCCCGTAGTATCACAGGTCAAAAACAACTCCAGACAACACATGGGTGGCATAATTGTGCACAATGATCTACATCAGATAGCAAAGCAAACCAACACTGTAACAGTGCAGGATGCAGTAATGAAGCAACACAAGTTTTTAAGGGTTGTAAACCCACAGGTACCTGCGATGTTCCCCAGGGCCCAGATGGCCTGCTCGCTGATGTGCTGGTGGGGAGATGCCACCAGGCTGATGAAGGCTGGAATGGCCCCCCCTTCCACTACAGCGGTGGTTTGGTCCGTGGTACCTGAGGCGATGTTAGTCAGTGCCCAGGCAGCCTCGAACTGGATTGGAGGGCATTCAGACAATGCCAGAAAACTAACAAACTTTGGGATGAGGCCGGTTGCAATGATAGTGTCAATGGGTGGGTGTTTTTCTCTGGAAAGGAGCTTTCTGCTCATCAGAAAAAAAAAAAAAAAAAAATCACAAAGGTAATTGTTGCTGGTGGATAAACTGATTGCTGCACATATATTCCATTCAGCAGAATAAGCTTGAACCCTGAGAGAATCAATCCATGTTTGTCTGGATTGTGCGTAAGCATACGATCTGACATTAATAACACGGTATAGAAAAGATTTCTTACATTAAGACTTTAAAATGCTTCAGTTAAAGCACCATTTAAACTGTTTTACCTGGCTGCCTGTGTTGCCTGAAGCTGAAGGTCTAGACTCTGGCTGTTCACACCTCCTACTATCTCCTCCACAGACCAGAGCTGAGAAGGCTACGGACACAGAAACAGAAGAGGATTAGTGGCCAGTAAACCCAGGTCAAAGAGCAGCTAAAGATATCCCTAAACATTCAGTGGAACATGTTTATGTCAGAGATGCAGGATGCAGACCAAATGGCTACATTTAACGACAAAAAACATGACACCCTGTTGTCACTGTTGTCCATAAAGACTATTGAAGTCTTCACAACACTGACAGTGACTTTTCTTGAATCAACTGCAAAAAATTTGGAACTCAAGTGTGACATCTTTCATGCTACTGTAAGACAAATATGTCTGCTCCAAGATTATCATTGACCTTTGGCCATTTTGTCTGGGCATCAGCCTTCAGGGTACAGTTTGAGCAGACTTTCTCTTTGGTTGTTAGCTCTCTCATTGCCAGAAACACTGGGAAAGCAGCTGTATTTACATCAGCTGCGTCCTGTTTACTCTCTAATCAAGCCTGGACTACCTGTGCGTTGGGATCCTTCTCCTGCAGAGGGGACGTGGGTTCGTCCTCCAGACTTTGGACATTTCTCCTCTTCAGGATCTGATCATCTTTCTTCGCCTTTCGGAGCTCCACATTGACTTCTGCTCTCCTGCGTCTCAGCTCCTGAAGATGTACACACACCAAGAGATACAAGGCAGCAATTAGTACGACTAGCTTGCTCGGTTAGTCCTCTAACGGTTGCAGTAAGTGGCAGAGCTTACATTGGCATCTTTCCCTTTGTTTTTGAACTGGCTGAGTCGAGCCCCGCTGTCGTTGCCAGCTGACATTCCTGACCGTTGAAAGGACGAGATTCCACGAAATAACGTTAAGGACAATTCCTGTTGAAACAAGATAAACAGGTGACAAATTTTTAAACAGTTAAACTCTCAAAACGCCGATATTCGTTTACTTTACGTGATGGCGTTAGCAGGCGGTAAGCTAGCTAACCGAACGGCAGCCTCAAAGCCGACCGGGTTATCTAACACCATGTGGCCCATCACACACGAAGCTAGTCCAGTCAGTAAATACCACAAATCCGCACAAAAGCATGGTAATAAACGATTTTGCGTTCAAAGTACGAACAAATATTTGTAATTTAACAGTCAAAATTGCAAAAAAAACCTGTTTAAAACCCTCATTTAGCCGCTGAGAAGAAGCAACGTGCTTACCCTTCAGCTCGCTGTGTTTTTTTTCACCAACAGAGACGTCATGTACAAACCGCCCTGATTTTTTTCTGACTTTTGATTGGTCCGTCGGACAACAAACCCCGCCCCGTTTTACAAGGTTAAAAAACGGATCAAACAACAAGGCCGTTGTCAAAGGCAACCGCTGTCAGTATCGCGAGATGGCGTTTTCCTGCTTTGTCTAAAACACCCATTGTGCCGTGGGTAAATGTTCTTTTGCTTAACTAAACCTTTGTTAATTTTTCGTGCATGGGCACACATATAAACACAAATTTTCACACGATCTTTTAATTAAATAAAGGATGTTCTTCCCGAGAAGTACCGTAATGACCCAGTGGCCTAATGGATAAGGCATCAGCCTCCGGAGCTGGGGATTGTGGGTTCGAGTCCCATCTGGGTCGCATTTAGCTTCCTTTTCAGGGCTTAAATGTGGATTTCGTCTCATGCTGGGCATCTCTCAAATCACGAAACCGAATACGATTAAACAGATCTTCAGTCACAGTTAGGTGGAATTACATTGGGCTCGAAGATAATCGTTATATCAGCTGCTTTCAACAGAGCATCATGGGCGTGTCATGCATGACTGTGAGAAAATCACAATGCAGTCAATTACAAGATTGCGACCACTGTAGGAGATGATGCTAGTTGTATGGTATAAAACGTAATTTTTTCAATTTTTTTTTTTTTTGTAAAATCTGCAATAGCATAGAATAAATGCACTGCATGATAGAACAGCAAACATATTATAATATATTTCACCGGAAAATGAAATATTACTGAGAAAGCAATATTGCAAATAATATCAATAGTATTTTTCAGTGTTCAGTGCCCAATGTTTCAGCTAGTCTCAACATCTTTAGTATTTTTCCTGTTTTCTCTTAGAGATACCTGCAAAGACACCCCCCTTAAGAAGAACATGTATTTTCAAATTAAAAAATATGTATTTATATATTGAATATCAATATGATATCTACACATAAAGTATGATTAAGTGGACAAATTCAGAGGATAAAAAAAATTACAACAGACTGCAACTTTGTTATTACAAAACTTAATATAAAAAGGGCATCTTTTCCTCACAACCTTGGAAAGATGACATTTGTTTAATGGCTTGTTACTTATTATCTAATAATGTATTACACTAGGTGATGTTAATGCACATTAAAGGATGGTGTACATAATTTATCAGAAATCTTGGATAAGAGATTTAAGAATTATTTATGTCCATGGGCAGCTTCTCACCCTATAACTGGGGGATGTATTCCCTTAATGCCTGCGTTCCCTCCTATTCTTACACATTTACATATTACAAAAAATGATATTTGTTTTGTTCAAGCTAATTGATATCCCTGTATATGCCTACATACATTTCTATATGTGTGTTGTGATATGAATAAACACACAGGGGCTTATTTTGTTCTGTCAAACTATGACATCAATGGACCTCAAATGCACTTCCTTTGATTTGTTCCCACCAATAAAATGACTCCAGCACTTAACATTGGTCAGACATTATCCATGAAAAGATCTCTCTCCATTTTGCACTTTATTTATCTGATATTTCATTGATCTGCATGATTCAATAAACCTGTAACATAATTTTTTTAAAAGGCTTAAAAACAAAAGATACAAAGTAAGACTAAGGTTGTAATGAAAACGTGCTGCAAAATGTTCAAAATAATAAAATTAATAATAATAACAACAACAACAACAATAAGTACAACTACAAAATTATGGGCAACTAAAACTGTACAAAATTTTCCTTTTACAATTACTTGTACATGGAAAAATTGCTGTAAAATTTTAATTTGTTATAAAGTTAACATGACTATGACATATTCATGATATTGATGTGCTAAAAGTATAATACCCACTAATAGTTTTAAAAAAACAGTGGGCTACAAAAAAATCATATTTGCTGTGTTTTGCTCCAAACAAAACTAGTTACAGTGATTAAAAAAGAGAGAGAAGAAAAAAGAAAAAAGTTGCTTCTCTCAAAGCATTTTTTATTTAAAAAAAATGTAATTATAAATAACTAGCATATCTCAAAATGAGGTAACCAAATAAATATTGTCATTACATCTGCAACTAGACCGCCACCATGACTAATTGAAACGCAGTGCTGCAGTTTCTGCCTTTGACCACCAGGGGGCAGTGAAGACTTGTGTTTCTGAACTCAGTCACCTCATCGTTAAAAATTACTGAGGAACTTATTAAGATGTGTTCATAAGTAGTGCGTACTTTAAATTGCTTTTTTAATTTTTATTTTAACGTATAAAAAGTAAGAAAACCAATAATGGACAACATTGTTTACATTTTTACAGCAGACACCAAAAGCTGGGTTCTGTCTTTTTTTTTTTTTTTTTTTTTAAATCTTACCGTGTGGAACAGCAGATAACGTCCAAACAGAGACACATTTTCCTTCATACACTGCAAACAGCATTGTGGGCTTATTCAGAATCCACTCATGAATGGAAGGAGTGTCACGCCACATGTGTTTATTTCTGTGTTTGGGACGTCCCACCGCCTCCCTCTCCATCCCATCTCCTTCCTGAGCGCTCCTATAAAAATCCCGGGAATCCCAACCGTGCAGCAGACTTTAAAGTGTTTCCACACCGAGCATCCAGGATGACAGGGATTACTCTGATCCTTTTGTTTCTTGCGCTTCCTCTTTACCACACAGAGGAACATGCTGTTAATGGTGAGTGGAAACATTGGCTTTTATTATTTTCTATTTCAGAGCAGTGAGGATTTGTAGCTCCAGTTTTGGTTTAATCACTTGCTGCGTTTTTTTTAAATGATGTGTATTAATGGTGTAACTTTCACTGCAGGATTCCTTAGTGTTGTAGTTTAGTATTTGTCACTGGACACTGCAGGATCTGTAGCTTTAAAAGCAGCCAGTGGTTATTATGTTATTTGTCAAGATTATCTCTGAAAATACTGAAAAAAACAAAACAAAAACAGAAATCTGAAATTATAATCTTTATTTGTATGCACAGGGGAAAATATTGCATGCTGAAAGAGTTATAGAATGTGATTTAGATAAAATGCTAAGTCAGTTACAGTTTGCATCATGTTTAATTTCAGTATATAATATTGTAGGTGTAGTTTTCAAGGTAAAAGTTACTGAAAAAACTCAAATTTCAGCATGACCCTGTGTTAACTTATTGTGGGAACTACTATATTAAATTGTGTGTCTAAATTCCAACTGCGTGTTTCCACTACAGAGCTGTACACCCTGATAGAAAAAGGTCAGAGCAGCTTTGTGGATCCAGTTCTAAGCAACCAGAGCCGGCTGCTGGTTAAAGAACCCTCCCTGCCCATCAACGAGCTCATAGAGAAGAGCAGCAAGACCAGCGAGTCCAAATTCAACCTTCATCCTCTCCCAGCCGCTGTGTGGCCGAAGCACAGCGACCTGGCCCCCATCCCTCGCCATCACAGCCCCCACAACAAGAGCAAAAAGGGCCCCAAGATCGACCGCCTGGTGGAGCACAACAGCGAGAAGAACAGAGGGGAAGTGATCGGTCTGCTTCCCAAAACACCGCTGACAGCAGCTGCAGGCTCTGCTGTAAACCGCACAGTGCAGAAAACCAACCAGGAGGTCCAACCCAATGTCAGTCCACCTCAGCAGACCGAGCCGGAGGGACACCCCAACTCCAGAGCCAGGCCTCCACCTCACACCCAGCCTCCAGCTCAGCCGCCACAAACCGCTGCTTCTCCTCCACGCAGGGATCCCCCCAACCGGAGGATGGACCCGGAGGAGAACCGGCCGGGGAAGTCCAGCCTCTACCAGTCTGGTATCGGTGCTGCGACCAGGAACAACAGCCGCCCACCAGTGATCTTCAACCGGCGCTCCTCCAGCCTGCTGTACCAGTTTGACATCCTGAGGCGAGGTATGGGAGGATCTGCTGTTTCCTGACCTTCACATCTGACCTGTGTATTAATACACAACATGTCTTCTAACAGGATCTTCATGTTACTCCCTTCTAGGAGTATATATTTCAAATGATTAAAGTGACACCACACTTCAGCCTGCTGGGAAAAACTTTTAAGCTTAATATCACAGTATTTATTACTGCTAATAATCTGTGGCTTCTGACCTTTAAAATACTATTTCACATGATCACAGTGACAAACTACCAAACCAAATAGAGCATTTTTTACATTAGTTACATAATAAAAAAAAGAAGAAGAAGAAGCTGCATTTGGGTTTAAGTGTAACTTTGACTAAAAAGGGCCTGGATTTGTAATAATATACCCAAGAAGGCAAATGCTCAAAAGTTAAAATTGCTAATGCTTCGTGGTCACAGAAGAAATGAAGGTGCTCAATGTGTAATTATGATGCTTTGCCCGTCGCTCACAGATGCCTCGTGACTAAAAATGCCACCTAGAACACTTTTGAAAAGTCACGTTTCTTGCAACCTTTGCAGAAATAAAAGTATTATTTTATCCAGTGAGGCACAGAGTTCACCCAGAGAGCCGTAACAACAACGATGAGAGTTTCTGGTAGTTAATTAACGTCCCCCTGCCACTAATTATAACCATGTCCCTCAAATCTGACAGTCAGATTGTCCCTTTGTGTGCACTCTTCTGGGAGGTTAGAATGAAATGAACGCACAGTGAGTGAGAAGGCTCTGATTTTGTAATTAAGATCGAAACTGTGACACCAGTGTGATCCCATGACGCACACCACCTCCGAGGAATGCGACGCCTGGGTTGTGTAATGACAACCTTGTCCTGTCTAATGACGCTGGAATGGGAGTCAGGAATGGCAGACAGTCGCTCTCTCTCTTCTCTCTCATCCCTTCATCCCCATTCTCCTTTTCTCCAGCAGAGTCCGACTTCACACATGACGCCTTCTGCATGAGCGAGTGCAGGAAGGAGAAGGAGGAGAGAGAGTATTACTGCCACAGCGAGTTTGGTATGTACCCGGTGTGAGACAAAGGCAGACTTTGTCAAAGGTGCACAAACAAAGGTGAACTGCAGGAAGAGCTGCAGGAGCCCTGAGTAGTCAGAGTAAATTTCACTATTTAGCTCTATAATAACAATCATATTAATATCCTTCTTTGTAGTACTGATGAGTCTGCTGATCGAATGATTAACGCTCCCGAACATTTTAAACTCACTCTATGTAAGCAACAAACTATTTGAATTTCTGGTGAAATTCAAATAGTCTGCAGCAACTAAACACGTGGTATGAGGCTAATATCAGTAATTTCAAAGTCCCACATTGTGCCCTTTTTCAGGAAACTAATGAAAACCTCAACTGTCCTCACAATATATTTAATTTTTTCAGTTCAAAGCGCTACAAATATGCTTTATTTAACAATGACTGTATAACTCCTGGTTTGAGCTCTGCCTTAAACAGGATGTTTCAGTGTCTGTAGCCGCAAATCAGTTTTTATTGTCCACGCCCCCTTCAGGAAGAAGACTCTCTCTGTATTTGTGATTGTTATATTAGCTGTGTTCCCATATCCATACCATCGTATTATAAAGTACACCAGGAAAAGATCTAGTATGTTGGAATACGCAGAACGTCAGATGCAGTATGCCAAAAATACCCGGACGCCCTACTACATCTGGTCGGATTTTACAATATGCAGGCCAGCGTGATTTTCTGGTGTGGCAAAGTTTGAGGAGTATGGACTTTGTGAGGGTAGCTGTAGAACTATGCAATCTGGAATGTAACCATTATGTTTCTACATGAAAATATCACTGAATTCACAGCACAGCCAAATGGTAGGCAGCTGTTTATTCTGAATGGCTCAGCTTGTAAGCAGGGGGCAATGAAGGGACAGGATTCTACAAAGTTTGAGCTAAACAGCCATTGATTCTATCTTTTGGCAGGTAGCACCTCTAACTGTATACCAACCACCAAACAGTAAAAATGGATAGTCAACACAATCAGCCTTTGAAGCTGGAGCAACAATTATGTGAGTTTCCTTTATGTTGACTTTTGATACCGTTTGTCTGTCCTTCCGACACAGCTGTCAATGGGGTCGTCCATGACATTGATGTGCTGCGGAAAGGAATACGGCTCATCACGCTGATGGTCAGCAGCGACGGCTTCTACAAGATGAGTCGTCTGTATGTGACCCCAGACAGCTTCTTCTTCAAAGTTCGCCTTCTGGTCTTGGATACCTACAAGTGCAGCAAACCTTGTCCCGATATCAAACTTGGTAAGTCTCATGGCATTAGCTCGTAAGCCTCACAAGACTTAAGATCTGCTTTCAAACTGGCTGAGAAGGGCTAAAAGCAGCAGTTGTCTAAATCCAGGACAGAGCTTTGATTTTCAGGTTGTTCTGCTACTTAGTTCTGAGTCAAACTTTGTGGGTAACTTAATAAAAAGCAAATCCCCACCGATATTGGCGTACGTGTCTTCCGATATAAAAATTTTCTTGTACGGCCGTTATGTAGAATGTCCCACACAACAGCTCCAACTCCATTTTTACTTTACTCTCTGCACTGCTGGAAAGTAATGATCCAATAAACAATGACTTCAGCATTTTCTCCCTTTCAATATATCAGAATTATTCCTTCCAACTGACACTGGCCCCAGAAATTCAGAATCAGTCAGTCTCTAATAAAAAGAAATAATATTATTTTGTAAATATTTATAGTGTCTTTTAGTTGTTAATTTCTCTGGTCTTGGTCATGGATAATGAAGAGATCACATTTAAAATTAAAGTAATAAATTCTCGGATGTGCAAAGTTTGATAATTAATATTCTTCGTAAGTGCACTCCTCAAGACCCGTAAATTAAAAAGTGTGTGACAAGTTTACACCAGAGTATTCCTTTGTGGGATGTGGGAATTCCATTTTCCTGAGATCAGCAGAAGCAGTAACAACTACTTGTTTAGTGCAAACATAAAATTTGCTTGACTCTGCACTTCTTTTCCTTGTCACTTCACCGTTCCCTCTGTTTGTTCCCAAGGAACCAGATACATTATAATGGGTCAGATCTACCACCGGAGGCGTCATCTTCCCAGTGACCTCCTGAACCTGCTGGGTGGTAAACTGAAGCCTGGGGACGGCCTGCTGCGAAGCAACAACTATGTCAAGAGGTTCAACAAACGGAGGCACCAGAAAGCTCTGGACGCCACCCGCTCCAGGTGTAGGTGAACCACACACAGGACTAAAGCCCCTCGATGCAGGGGAAGAGACACTGTGGCTGAACTGATCTTAACTAACCTCTCAGTATTGTGCAAGACAGAAGATGTGTTGCAGGAGGAAGGCATGGATTTACTCTCATATGGACTGCTATGACGTATCATAATACTGGCAATTTTTTTTAACTTATCTGTTAAGTTCCCAGAGTGCAGACGTGTGGTTTCTTTGACCGAAAACACAAGCAGCTTTAATTAAAATGATGATTTGTAACATTAGGGGCACCGAACACCTATTAGCCTGCTGTTATCTTCCCAAAATAGCAACTCCATTCAAACTCCTCATTCACTCATGGCTGGTTCATGAAGTCCCTGAATTAATAGGATATCAAACAATGGTTCACTTTTAAAGTTTGATTCAACATTATTATACAGAATGGCAATCTTTCATCTTTTTACTTTTTTAGTTCTCCATTTCAAACAGCAAACCAACTACATAACAAATCTTGTATTTTCTAATTGGTGTCAAAGCACACTCCTATATTTAACATTCAAATCAACACATTGTTGCCCATGTTTTTTAGAAGTGATTGTTTTCTGGAATAATCACAGATTCTATATTAGTTTCATGAAAATTCTCATTACTTTGATTGTAATAACACTTCTCAAATGATATGAATGCAAAATATTGTTTTGCACTGAACAATATTAGTAGACGTGTGCATAATGACATTGTGGGTGATATTCGTGAACAGGAAATGCACTATTAAACGAGGGAATTAAGGGCCTGAAAAAGCAACAACAAACCCCAGTGGAGGAGACAGAGGAGGGAGGAAAAGGAGGAAGAGAAGAAGTTTTCTTGTCATGAGAGCAGCTTATTTTTCTAGCTTCAATTATGTGTCCACGATGAAATGTCTGCCCGGGACATCAAAAGGGGGCCTTGCTGAATGAGGAGGAGGTGTGGTTTTGTTGGGACTAAGCCATAAATCTAATCGCAGGAATCTGATCCTCGGCACACCTGGACACATGACCCGAAAATTGCCTCCTTCACTGCACCTTTTAGGGATGACTCGTGGTTTCACGAACATGCACTCCTTTACGAACGCTCGAAAGGGGGTATTTAAAGTATGTAGGCAGGATCAGAGGAAAAGGGGAGGCAGGGGCAAGGTGGAGGAGGAACTGAAGCAGTAGAGGGTGTGTTGGGTCTGCTTTTCCAAAGGGATAGCTTCTTATTTAATCAAAAATCCCTGGCTTGATTGTAGTACGACCCTGAGCTCATGCTTCTTACGAAAGGGAAAAGATTTGCACTGAATGCTTACACTGCTTTACTAAACATGAACTCAATAAAAATGTGTATTTGTTTTGTACTCAATGGCCAATGTGAGGAATTTATTCATCTTTAAACCATCTCTCCACTCACGCAATCACATACATCCAAACACTCAAGCATTGTTCCTCATTATCAGTCCCAGCGACTGCATGAGAAGGAGTCCCCAAAGTAAGACGCTCTAATTAGAGTTTAACAACCACGGTCTTGGCCTGGCCTCCAGGAACAGAGACTGACTTGGGAAGTTGGATGTCAAGGCAGGCAGGGCTGAGCCTCTTTTCTCCCCCTCTGCATGTCTGTCAGCTCAGGTCAGTTCCCAGGCTCGATGAAGCCTCTATCTGGAATCAGCGCTGGAGGGAACAGATGCATGCGGGCAGGAAACAGGAGCCTGCTCCACATTGCGGCTACTATCGCAGCGGGAGGACATTCCTCATCGCAGAGGATGCAAAGGAGGGAGAAGGAGGGAGAGAAAGAGGGGAGTAGGTGGGAATATCTCTGAGTCGCTTCCTGTGTGATAGCTGCCAAACGGCTTTGGGCTTGTGGTCATCTGCGGCGCGCTCAGCGTCCATGCAAACCTCTGGATCCATTTAGTGGTTTGAGTGGGGAGTCGAAGGAGGGGAGGTGGGGGAGAAGGGTGTGAGAGGAGAATGAAAGATCAAAGTTGGAGGTGCCTGCGTACGTCATCTTGGGAATATGATCACAGGAATGATTGTGTTTGCATAGGGGTCATGACCTTGTCCTTCATCTTTCCTTTAAACTTGCAGATAACAAGTCCGGCAGAAGGTTGAACTTGTTCTGCACGGCCAGATTAACTTACTGAGAGGCCTCGGAAAAACAATTAGCTGTGGCCCCTGTGGACACCCCTATTTCTATCATCCTACTCTGCCCCCAGATTGTCTTACATTCATTTCATTTAAAACGCTGTGACAAAACAAAAATGACGTTTTAGAACTGTTTTTGAAATAATCTCTGAGCCCACTGGGAATGCAGGCACCACTGTAAACGCGGGGGGTTGGTTGCTTCACCGGAATAAATACAATCAAAAAAGAACAGCAAAAGCATAAAGCAAGACTGGAGATTTCTTCAACAGCTGCGAGCATAGACAACAAAGTAGCCAATGCCAGTATTTGGTATTTATGTTGAATTAACTGCTGGCAGGCAAAGTTGATATCTTCATTTTCTTCTGTAAAATGGCTACATGATAGGAGTGCGACAAAAGATAGGGAGACATGGAGATAAGATCAGGAAAACATACGTTGTGAACCTGGAGGTGTACCCCATGTGTGGGGTACTTCGGGGGTATGGGGAAATGGGGCTGTTGTTGAGCCATCTGGTTCTTGGGCAACCAAAGTAAGAGCTGTGTTCTTGTTTTTGACACAAAGTCATATGTGGTTCTGGTGAGTGTTGGCCTCCGCTAAGGTTGCCCCCTCTCCAATCCTCTTTGTGGTGTTCACGAACAGGATGTCAAAGTGAGGAAGGTGTCCAGAAACTCTAGTTGCATCTCGGTTTTTTACACATATGTGGTTTCGCTGATTTCATCAGGTCAAGATCTTCAGCAGATCTTCGGGCAGTTTGTAGCTCAGTCTGAAGCACAAGTATTGATGAGCATCAGCACCTTCAAGTCTGAGGCCATGGTTCTTTACCAGAAACCAGTGGTTTGTCTTCTTTGAGTTGGTGGTCAGTTGCTGCCCTCAGCGAAGGAGTTTCTGTACTTTGGGATTTTGTTCATAAGTGACAGATGATGAAACATGAATGTGAGAAATGGATTAGTGTAGCATCAGCAGTAATGTAGGCATTTTACCAAACTGTTCTTTTGAAGAAAGAGCTGTGCTGGAAGGTGAATTTCTTGATTTACCAGTCAAGTCCAGTACTCACCTGTGGTCATGATTTGTGGATAGTGACCAAAAGAAAAAGATCGATAAGCGTGGACAGTTAAGCTTGTTGCTCATTTGTACTGAAAAAAGTCATCTAAGGTGGTTCAGTTTTCTGATTAGGATGGCTCCAGGGTGCCTTCCTTTGTAGGTTTCCTGGGCATAGGCGAGTGGAAAGATATCCCAGGGTAGACCCAGAACTCGCCGAAGGGATTATCAATCTAATCTGGGCTGGGAAGACCTTAGGACCTTAGAACCCCTGAAGAAGTAAAACATCTGTTTTTCATTACAATCAAGATCGTTAGCTCAGTTCGGGGTTGTCGTCACTACTAAATGACAGAAAAGCTCCATGGGAAATGACCAATCTCTCCCATCACTGCTATGCAGATGATATTCAATCATACATCTCATTCAGGCTTTGAAAAATGCCTGGATTTTCCAGTTTACCCAAACACCCAACTCCAGTTTGTTTCTGCCTCATCCAGATACATCTCAAGGGTGATTGAAGGGTCTTTTCTGTTTGCTCTGCAGGTAAATATTCGCTTTGACATCCAGGTGTCACTATGACTACCACTACTCTGTGCTAAAAAATGGCAAGTTGTAATTTTGAAATAATGCAGCCAGACATGTTTGAACTGGATACAAATTCTGAAAATGAATATTGATACAAGAATTGGTGTCTTTGCTTTGTTATTTCTTCTAAGTTCTTATTTTGATCATGATAGATCATCTAGCATATAAAAACTACCATGATGACATGTTAACAGGATAAAAAAAAAAAAACACACTTGTTTTTTATCAGAGGGTCTTTTAGAGGTCTGCAGGGTCACATAGCTGCCAACATTAAACATCCACTGTTGTCGTACCTTACCAGTGTGTTGCTAAGGCCTGAAGAGAAACGTCTATCTTTGGACTGACGATTTGTGGATGGTGTCACATCTTTAAAAAGCAGCTCAACACCTACATGTTTAGATTTCCCTTTGCATTATCTTTACATATTTCTATTCTTGGTAAGTCTGTATTTAATTTCTGGTGCTTTACATACATAGATTTTTAATTTGTCACCTACTGTATAATGCAAGAACTGTGCAACTGTGATATAATAAAACCGAGCACAGTAACATGTACCTTGGATACCTGAATAAACTGCCATCCAAGGTTAACTTCATGAGATAACGACAGAAAACACGGTTTAAGAACTGGTGTCAAAAACATTACTTTATTATCTAGGATGAAATGTCCTATCAAGTACAAAAGAGAATCTCTTCAGTTGCCACAATCTGTTAAAAACATAGAGTACTTTTTATCTGCAGTTACGTTTCTTCAACATTACTCAAAAAACTGAGAACTTTTCATTGATATGAATAAATAATACAAGAAAATGCAATGTCCATATAGAAGTTATGTTGAACTGGTTGGATTCTTACAAAAAAAGAAAAACTCTGTACAAGAGTTACCGTGTCACTCTGCCCCATTCAAAACCTTTATGCTCACAATATGCAGCACTTTTAATATAAAGGGCAATTTCACCTAAATGTAGAGTTCACTTCAATTAAAGAGAAAAAATACAATTAAAATTTACAGGCGGGCTTAGTTGCTGGTTCAAATAGTGAAAAATAAAAGTTCTACTGCTCTAAAAATTTCTCTACATATTTGGACAGCAATAATATACAATAGAGATTACAAACAGTGGATAAAGCACATCCTCATGAGATTACAAAGCGACGGACACTTTTTGTGAAAGACATACAAACACAGAAAAGAAGACAGAAGCTACATTACCTCTCAACTCTCAGATAAAGACAAAAATGCAAAAACTCTGTGATTAAAAGTGAAATGTTTGCCGGATTCAAAAAACATTTTTTTGCTTTTTAACATTTAACTTAAAGACAGCTGCAACTGTGTCTCAGAGCTGATCCCCTCCTACAAACTGATAATCACAAATTACAAAAATGCTCCCAGTTATGTTAAAAATGCAGCTATAAAATTTTCATACAAACCCCAATGGTACAAAGACTCCCCCAGTCCCCCGCTCAAAGTTTACTCCCAGACATGCTGCCGCAGACCGCAACATAACTGAGTTAATGCTGAGTGGAAAAGTCCATTATCCAATTACTTAACCATGCTTGGAGGGCGAGTTGAGAGACATATGTGAGCCAACCTGTCAACTTCAGTGAAATATGCTGGAAGAAGTGGCTGATAGATAAGAGGGGAGAGACTTAGACACAGACTCAGCCACTGACACAGACAGACACAGAGCTCTGATGAGTATATGGAGGGAGGTACAGTACTGGTAGGTTAGTTGAGCCTTGTACAAGTTTCACTTTCCCTAAAGGCCCAATAGTCTCCAATCCTTCTATTCTGCTCCTTCAAATGTCCCACACTAAGTGGGCGAAGATCTAGTGGACAGTTTTCACTTGGATTTCAGAAGTGGAAAAAGGTCAAAAGAAGGGCAGGATGCAGTGGGTGGGATGGCCTATCCTGGGTGTTTCCCTCTGAAAACTAACATGAGAGTATTGCAGGCCTCAGAACAAAATGAAAACCCCTCGCATTAGTTAAGTGAACGCTGTCCACCGTGAAGCTACTCTCGGACGTTTTCGGAAATGCAGCTCCTGTTACAAATGGATCATCTCGGCGTTACTTTGAAAGGGAATGTGCAGTGAGACTGTGCAGCCCTGATGAGCGTTTTATGAGGCTGATTCATGCTTCATGTAGGGCTACACACCTGAGGGTAGAACTAAAATAATGTGGTCACAATTACTGGGTCCATTGGAGTTGGGTGAGTGTTCATCCAATGCTGACTGCTTTCATGGGGGTAATTTTGTCCTGGTGATGGACTAGTACTGACAAAAATGCTGTTTTCAGGCATGCAGTCATTAAATTTGGACTATAATGAACTGAAGCCTGCACATTCTGCATATTTAGCCTGCGACTGTGCACATTCGACGCCGGAACTAACCTTGAATGGGATGTTGGTGTCATGAATATGCCACAGGATGAAATTAAAGATCCTCTGAGTGGGGAAAAAAACAAGAAGCTGACACTTTGCTATATAGAAAACACAGAAATCAGCTACAGAATGAACTCTAAGGAGTCTTAGACTGCCACCGAGCATCCAACCAGCCAACGTATTACCCGTCTTCTGCCGTCCTTCTTCTCATGGAGGAATTCCCATTCCGGTGGGAATGGCTGGTTGGGACGTGAGAGTTTGCAGCTGCCCTACCCTGGTCTGAAGGTGGGACTTCTCTGTCATGAAGTCCACTGACACTTTGGATGAAAATGGGGCTTTTCAGTTCACTTCTCTCCCCTTAGCACTGCAGTGGAGGTGTTGGAGGTTGGGTGGCAGAGGACCCATTCTGCTCCAGAAGAGGACTCAGGTTCAGACGCAGCCTGACTTGGACCACGAGTCTTTATCATTCAGAGGAACCACAAGGCTTGTCTTTTGACACCTGGATTTTAGGAGAGCTAAGAGGCTGCTGACTGTAGCTTGTTGTTATGTGATCTACAGAGACAGGCAAAGAGAGGAGGAAGAAAACAGTTGGAAAACATTGTGTTGTTTTCTTTTTTTTTGTTTTATTAAAAAGCTTTACAATATGACAAAAATATGACTAGGGGAAAATACAAAAAACAAACAATACAAAAACATGTATTGGATGCCAGTGGGTTCAGACACTTTGACATAGACCAAGCAGCCATGTTGGTGAAATGTTACTGAAATGTGTGTCGTGATATCAACCCAACAATTTATTTACAAGGACTCTTCCATTTTAAACTGGAGCTCACCATATTTAAAATAGGAAAGCTAAACTAGATTTTGTTTTCCAATCTATCTTTACAGTTTCTACCATTATTTCCTTTAGAACATAAAATAGTCCTTCACAAAAAAGATATAGTATGAACATAAAATAACATTATACATGGGTACAGCCAGTAAAAGAACGAATAAATGGTGCATGCTTGTTTGTTTAAGATTCTCGCTAAGAAATGAGGTAAAATGTTCATCTGCAGCTGTAATGACCGTCAACTTAAACCACAGTTCTACCAAACGAAAAGATAACTTATGTGTGTTACTTGAGTCTGATTGTGCAATCAAAATCAATAGCTTCGTTTTGTGTTCCAAAGTTGAATCTCTTGAAAGAGAATGATGAGCTTAGCAAAAATTCAGATTTTGTCTTTATATCCTACTGAAACATAAACAAAATGTCATCTGTTGAGTGTAAGAAAATACATTTTCCTTTGCATGTTTTGTGCTACCAACATGGCTGCCATTATTAGACAGTAGAAACTTTTTTTTTTTTTCCCTTTCTTTTGCTTTTAAAATAAAAAAATTATCACACCTAATGTGTGGCTTATATATGCACTTTTTTTTTTACAAAGTTATTTAACGCTGTTTTAAACAAGTAAAACAGCAACATCCAGGATAGCAAACTATGTTTTGTCTGTTTTAAGAGTGACCCCGGCACCCAGGAGTTTGACATCACAATCTGCAAGAGAGAGAGGGAGAGGAAGGGAGGGAGAGAGGGGAGACGGAGAGGGGGAAATAGAAAAACAGAGACAGACAGAGAGATGAAGAGAGAGAATGGATGGTGTCAATACATGCGGGTGAAGTTCATCCCTGTTACAGGCACACGAAGCTGGATGCAAACCACAAGGCTGACTGAACTAAATAAACATCGACGCTTGTTGGATTTTCACATTTCGAAGAAAGAAGGCGGCTGAGATCAAACTACCTATAGATAAACTCATATTAGGTTCTTCACTGAATAACCAAATTAACCCTCTGGACCCTTTGGGTATGAAAGCATGTCTTGTTTCAAAGAAAAAAAACAACACAAAAAACCCCAAATTGCACCGGCTATCAGACAGAAACTGTAAAATCTGACCAATCTTTCAAGCTTTTACAGTTTCTGTCTCTTATAATTGAGGCAACCTCGGAGTTTTCTATTTTCTTTTGACATGCGGCTCTGTCAGGTAACTTAACTAGTTACTTTATTCTGCATCATTCAATAAAAATTGACCCTTTGCTCCATCCGGATTCTGTGGAAAATAATTTTAAAAAAGTTCCTTGGCACCGACAGGAAATCATTTGTGACTCAGCTGCGACTAACAGTCATTCGACAAAAAATTCAGGGACTTTTCAGCGTAAGTGAAGGCTGAGTACAAAAAAGACAAGTACTGAAACAATTAAAAAAATCTAGTAAATCTCGTAAAATACCTATAGTATGTAGATTTTTTAAAGAATGAGTAATCAAAGAAATGCTTTCCTTTTTTGTAACGTTTCCAAGCATTATATCTAAGTTTTTGCTTCACAAAAGACACATTTAAGTTCTCTGTACTTCTAGTTATATTTGTGCTATTTCCATAGAAGACAAGGCATTCATAATGCAATAAAGAGTGGACCCACAGTGAGGAAATTTTGACAGGAAAAAAAAAATGCTCAGAAATTGCTTGAAGTTCAGAAAGTTAACGCAAAGCAAAGCCATAAAAAACACGATATTAGTCACAGTATTATAAGCAATCACCCTGACATCTTGCGGTGTGCATCCACTCAGAGCAAACACATGGCATAGTGAAGGCAGTGCAGCGAGGTGAGTTCAGAGGCACAACGAAGCACAAGCGGACCGCGGAGCAAGTCTCTAACTCTAAGCTTCAAGCTATACTGCAAAAACTCAAAATCTTACCAAGTCTATTTGTCTTGTTTTCAGTCAAAATGTCTCATCCCGCTTGATTTAAGATAAATTCACTTAACAAGTGACATTTCAGCAAGATGAAAGGACTTGTTTTAAAGACAATGCATCTTAAATATCTTGTTAAGTCAAACAATCTTGAAATTATCTTGTTTTGAGTTGAATTTTACAAGAAAACTCAAAACAAGTTTAACCGTCGTGTCATCCTGCGGGTCAAAATTTAAAGTTTTGAAAATGTGTAAAAAAAAAATATTTACACATTGAAACTTCTGATGTACACATTTTCAACATTTTTGGGAAATCTTTGAGCACTTTTTGGTGGAAAAAAGGAATGTAAAAATTTTTCTTATGAACATTCACATAAAATCAACCAAAATCCAGCGAAATTCGCTGGATTTTGGTTGATTTTTATGTGAATGTTCTTAAGAGAATATTAGAATTTTTACTGATATATATGTAATCACTTTAGATATTTTTAGGATTTTTTGGAAGATTTAAAAAAAAAATTAAAAAATATTTACAAGAATTTTCTTGCCAAATTTGGGGATTTTTTTTAAAAATAAAACTTTTATGGGAAACTTTTAAGGAATTCTGGGAATTTTCTTCCTGAAGGTTTTGAAAATTTTCAGAAATTTGGGAAATTTTTTTGCTGTTTTTTTTCAGACAAGGAAACAATATTTTTTTGGTGCCTGTAACCTATTTTTGATTGAAAAACTGCTATTTTATTTTTACCATGTCTGGATTATTTTAAGACATCTAAGCTTGACAGTATTGGTAAAATCTAGCTTAAAATAAGTTTTCCTAGCTAATTTTAAGATCTCAATATTATAAATAATATATCTTATTCAAGAAATCTTACCAAGCTGTTTTTCATTTGTTCTATTGGCAGTTTTTTTTTCACTTATTTCAAAGTAAAAAGTTCCTTGGAATAAGTTTTTTTTCTTGTTTTGAGAGGGACATTTTTTCCAGTGTAATCAGGCCCGACTCTTCAGGTTTCAGTCAAGTTCCAATGTCTGTTATTTCCCAAACTATGTGGTAAAACATGTAGAGTCAAATGGAAGAATTGTGGCTTTTTATTTGGCTTGCAATTCTAAATAATCGCAGGAAATGCACCATCATTACATGGTAAAAGCTGAAGGAGCTTCCTTGTTAATGGTAGAAAATCATAAACAAGCTGACCGAAGCCTGAATGCGTGAAAAATGAAAGTCTTACTAAGATGGAACAAAGATAAATGTCAGCAAACCCACAGAGCACTTTAATAACCCCAAACAAATCAAGCTTTTAAATATGACACAAAGCATGATGCGGTAATCTGCAAGGTTGCTACAGACTTGTTCTAGAAACAGAGCAGGCTTGTATGAGCATTCAGACATGAGCCAAAAAAGCAGATGATTGAAAATTTAAAAAGGAGCAAGATGGTGACCAATGAAATCAAAGACAAGAAGGAGTCAGTAAAGTTGTGCTTTTAGTGAAAAAATACATTTTATTTCCCGTCTGTCTACCTCAGGAGCTGCTTGTGACTCTGAGGATGAAAGCGTTTCCTTATTCTCAAAGCAACCTGCTGCCATTTTGTTTGTCTCATCCTCGTCAGCTGCTGAACATCTTCATCACTAGTGTCTTACCTGCTGGCTTTGAAGCCTTTGAGCTTCTGGACAAAGAAGTTCTCCAGAACCTCGGCACACTGGTAGAAGGGCGAGTCGCTGGGGTTGTAGTAGCGGCAGTTGTCGAAGATTTTGGTCATGTCTGCTACAAACTCCGTCAGTTTGACGTACTCGCGTTTCTGTAACCTCTCCTCCATGGTGGAAAGGTCTTAGAAGAGGGGATTTAAAAATATATTTGGTTAAAGATTGTATGTACTGTGTGTCATCTGAAAGTATCAAAAGCTCGAGTTGCTGCCAGAGAAAGACATCATGCGGAAGCAACAGATAAATATCTGGGTTTTCTAATTGACTTTGTTCCACAAATCAGCATGCCTGCTTCAAAGTAATTGCAGCTCATGTGGTGTGTGCTTGACAGACATTAAAATATGTTTCCTGGGAGCACAGTGCATCACTTTATATGTGACAGCAAAAATCCAAAACTTCTGCCAGCGTTAACCTCGATCTATTCAGCCTTCCAGATCAGTTACTGAGATGTGACCGATTTATCATTCCTGAGGAGAGCGTCATTATCCAAGTGTCATTTCTGTGAAAAAAAAAAATCCACTCAAAATTAATGGAGCCTCTGAAAACCAAAACGTATCAGTGCTTCCATTTCTAGGCCACCAGTGAAAAGGAGCATTCAGTGTTGCTAACCTAGTTAAATCAAGCTGAAAACTGAAAGAAAAATAAGATTGAGTTAGCAAAGCAGCTCACTGGCAGCAGCTGAGGCTTCATATCATCTGCTGCTGCCAGTGGTTTGCTCTGCACGGCATCCCCAAGGCTGCGTTTTAAACAAACATATCCGACTCTTAACCTCTTTAACCCCCACCCAGCTGGCCAGAGGCTAACAGAACTCATGGTCAATATCAAAGACCTCCTTCTTCTCCGTCATCAGATTTCATCTCAAAACCCTCCAAAAACTACCAACGGCTGCAGCTCCGCCAGCCAAAACGCTCGTTTCATTTTTTTTTAAACCAACAAGGTCTTTTTCTTGTGGTGGAAGGGGAGTGGGGAGGGCCTGAGTTTCCAGGAGCAGGCCAACAGGAGCTAAGTGTGGGGCTGGTCCCTTTCCACAGGGAGCCCGGCAGACCCGGACCAGCTCATTAACGGTTTGTTTGTATGGAAGTTCAAAAAGGCCCTGTTGACGCAAGTCCCCATTTACATGGCCGGTTTGATCTGAGTTGGAGGGCTTCCTCCCTGTTGGCCTCCTGGCGGCTGTATTTTAATGTTTAAGATATAGAGTCTGGGTGTTACTTCCAAAGCCTAAAGCAATTATGAAATAAAAACAGCACCTCTGAGGCAATTTGATCTTGGAGCAGGGATTGCTCCTGATCCCAGTCTAAGTAATTCACTGTAAGTTACCTCAAAAGATGCAATTGTGTATTTTTTATTTTATACATTTTTCTCCATAACGAGGCTGCACAGTAACACTAAAAGCAGGTCATCACTAAAATGATTAAAACCAAGTCATGAAATGATGATGTACAGTTCAAACAGTTCTGCATGATAGCGTTTAAAAGTAGTGGCTTCTATTTACCAGGTATGAAACAAACTTCATGTGACATAAAAATAACCTAATATAATATTTTTATCTGTAAATCCAAATGTCCAAAAGCTTCAGAAAGAGAAGAATTGTAAAGAACTGATACTGATTTCAGGATTTTCCTTGAGACTATGAGCAGAAAAAAAGGACTTACAAAGCAGGTGAAAGATAATAAACAGAAAAAGGAAGGAGCAACTAAATGCAGAAAAGGTGAGGAAAAATTATGCTCTATAAAAATGGGCCAAGAAAAAAGGCTTGTTTCAGTAGATCCTGTTGAACTAAATGGGATTTGAAGGCTAATTCATACGTAACACAGGAGATGCAGCGGCCAGGAATCATTCAGCTACAAACCTTGCTGTAATATTTCCTACAACTCACCCATTGGTTCCTTGATAACCCTGTAGTAATCCGGGGCGTCATTCGTGTCCACCGGCTCCAGGAACGGCCACGCCATTTTATGTGCCTGCAGAGGAGGGGAAAAAAACCCCGAAGATAAAGACAAAACACTTGAGAAAGCTGATATCAGTGAAGAAAAACAAACAGCACCATGAAAATTACACTGAAAGCAGGTGGGTCAACACAGATGTTCTCTCTCACTTTCTTCCCAATTTCTCCCTCATACATAAAGCACTGGATAGAGGAGAAGAAAGAGAAAAGAAAAGGAAGCTAGGAATCAAAAAAAAAAAAAGAAGCTGAGGCCAGGCAGCTGTCCAAGTAGAGGGAGCCCAACCCATCAGATAAGATGGACACAGAGGACTTTTGTTTGCTGCTCTTAGGCTGTAGTGGAGCTACATGAGGCTATGTTAGCGTTCTGCCTATCGCTAATGATAAGCTACTGCTATTACAGTGCTTGCTGCTGCATGTGTTTGTGTACTTCTTCAGGGTATGTGAAATGAATAGAGCATAAACCTTGCAGAGCTAATTTTCACCTTTCATGACCAATCTACATAAGAGGCAGTGTGAGCAGGTCAGAGAATGAATCTAACTGGTCGTAGTGTTCATGGACCAAGACTGAGATGACCAACTTCCTACACTGTGAGCGTGTGTTTGAGCAGTGACTGTGAATCGCCTGCTCACCTGTAATGAGCGCAGCGTTCTTCGCAGGCCTTCGTAGTCCTTGTCGGTGAGCGGCGTGAAGACCGTCATGGCGTCCTCCGTCGACTGACACTGCGGACAAACGTATTCGTCGATGTGGTTGGCCTCGCTCTGCAGGATTCCCACACAGCGACCGTGGTACCAGTTCTGACATCGATCGCAGCCGATGTAAAACCTGAGAAGATTGTAAAGTAATCGCTTTTGCTTGTGATCTAGGGGTCTTTACATTGTAATCCAATGCACAAAATTTATTGTAATTGTGAATCAATAGAGCAGAGGTCTGGTTGGTGATGTGCAAGTTACAGAGAGGACACATACTGAAGGAACAGTCATCGTAAAGTGTCTTAGGAAGGTCAGAGTTAGTAGACCTTGGCATGGACTTTACAACTTTAAGAGCTCTACTAGAGGGGTGACTACGAAGGCCCTAGCATGTGATTCACATCGTTTTCTTATTCATTAAAACATTCAGTGATCCTTTGTGTTCTATGGGTGTCGGTATTGCCATCAGGATGAAGGTGACCCACTCATAAAAACTTGTATTGATTTGCAATTGGACCCAAACCATGCCAGCAAAACTCCCTTCACAATACAACACTGGATCCCCTCATTGTAGGGCTCCGAGGTTCAGGGTCTCGCTGCTGGTAGAGCACCTCAGGTACTAATGTAGAAATAAAAAAATAACGGATCGGTATACGTGAGCAACAGCCTTCTATTGATGAATAATAAGATTACCTGATGGCATCTTGCATCTACATCATGTTTAGGCATTTGGGCACTTCTAGCAAAGTCTTGAATAACTGATATACATTTTATTTCTAGACATTTACTTGCTGCAATGCTAAAGATGCCACCATTGTTCATTTCAATATTGTTTATTTCATGCAAATATGTCAATATTTTGGATGAGCAACAATGTGACATGTGCACTTTCAGTGATATGTTAGCATTGTGCACGCATTTGTTTACATCTCAGAAATGAATGCACAACACATAGTGTATAGCTGGCCAGATATTGCTTGTCTCTGCAAACTGTAAAATGTCAAAACCAGACACGCAAACACAAGCTCCTGCAGCTCCTTACTGGGACTCGTCGTACGGCGTTTGACAGATGCAGTACAGCTCCTCTGTGCTGCCCTCTTGGCCCCGTTTACACTCCACACAAATGTAGTCGTCCATTTTCTTGGCCTCTTTCTCTGTGATGCCCACACAGTCTCCATGATACCAGTTGGTACACAGGTCGCAGCCGATATAGAACCTTCAGAAAAACAAAGGAAACAGGAGTGTCACAGTGAAAACTAACTGGTATATACCAAACTTTTTAATGATTTTCAAAATGCATAAATGATTAACTTGGAATGATTTGTTCTGCATTGGAGGATAGGTCTCGTTACTCCACCAAGGAACGGTGGAGTTATGTGACGATTGGTGTACGTTCGTCTGTCTGTCTGTCTGTTTGCAACATTACTCAAAAACAGACAAATGGATTGGGATGATATTTTCAGGGAAGTCCAGAAATGACACATGGACCAAGTGATTAGATTTTGGCAGTGAAGCGGCTTATAGTCTGGATCCGCGGATTTGTTAAAGATTTCTGTATCATTGCAAGAGAGTAGCACGGCCTCACTGTAACTATGACAACAAGTGATCACTACCACAAATCGACCACTGCGGACTTATCCAGACTTATCCGTCGTAAATGACACAAGGAACAACTGATTAAACTGTGGGGGGATTTTCGAGTCCCATCAATTCCTGCTACATATTTAGGTCACGCGATTTGGTATCCAAACATAACACATATTTGAATAACACATGCACAAGGTCATTTTGTTTGTATTTCCATATTAAATGGTCACACTCTATGGTGCCGTGATTTCTCCCACAAATTTTTTCAACACTTCAGCTGTCGGAAATGCTACGACGACTGAGCAGCCTTGGTGGAGTGCTGCGCTCTCTGAGTGCTTTTCTTGTTCCATTGTTTTTATGCTGAATAGGGTTGATGCTGCTGAAATCCCTGCAAACGGTCACAGTTTAAAAAAAAAAAAAGCAACTGTAATTGCCTTTGAGAAGGATATCAATCATGTTAGATGATGCTTTTGGACTGCGATTACAAGCAACTGCATGTTTTCATGTGGATTAAGTCGTAGTCCCTTTAGAGAATTTTATAGTCAATTTAAAGAACTACATTAGCTAACTTAGATAAGAGATTGAAAAGCCCACAAAAAGGCTTCCAGAAAAGTTTCTGCATTGAGTTAGGGCCATTAAATAAATTAAAATTTGGAATTCCCTAATTACATCAGTGCTAAACTGTCACCAATGCTTCTGTGCTCGCATTCAGCAGAACATCATCATACTTGGTCTCATCGTAGGGCGTCTTGCAAATGCAGTAGAGCTTGGTGTCCTTCTTGCTCTCCTTCGTGCTCGTTGTGGAGATCATTTTCTTCTTCTTGGACTTGGCCGATATTGGCAGCTCCCTCTCCTCCTCCCGTTTCCTCTTGTGCGAGGAGGTGACAGCCGTGGTGAGGTGGTGCTGAGAGGTGATGTGTGCCAGATTCTGCTTCTGCTGGTTGTGGGCAGCAGCGGCAGCAGCGGCGGCCTGAGCTGCCTGCTGGGCGGCAGCCTGAGCCCTCTCCTTCTCCCTCCGCATCCGCAACAGGTCCCTCTTAAGCTCCTCCTGAGGAATGTCAAGCCAAAGTAATGTTTAATGGGATAAAGAGGTTTCCAGCAGCATTTGTTACCCAATTTTTTCATAGTTATCTTTGAAATTTATTTCATACCTGGGCTTCTAGCTGCAGCTCCTTGTCCAGAAGCGCTCTCTTCTTAAGAATCTCCATCTTGAGGCTTTCTTTGTGTCGGTAAAGGAGTGAGGAAAGCTTACTGGCATTGGCCAACCTCCTCTTTGCTTCCACCGACTCTTCCTTCTTCTTTCTCTTTGCAGCCTGCCTCTCATCTTTGTCTATCCGGTCAAGGATGAATTTCATCACCTGATTGCACACAATCATCCTGAACAGACCCACACAGAAGAGGGCAGAAGGAGAAAGAATTAATCATATATTCTTAACCTCTTAAAATACACAGTAGACCGTAAATGTATATAGCAGAAGAAAGCTGTATATTGAGAATGGACAGCTTTGTAAGTGTAGCAGGAAAACGTACAGCCATCAGCGGCTCAGAAAAACAGTCCTGCTGAATTTAATGAAGGCCCATGTGAAAAGTGCTGTGGCTCATTTCAGGATATTTTAAAGACATTAAATACACATTATACTCGTGTTGAGAGAGAAGAGAAGGATAAAAGGGCTGGGAGGGGAAGGATTATCACATATCTGAAGCTTGAATTCAGAAAGTCAGTACAGTCAAAGTCACAGAGGAAGAAATGCATCCCTCTGACACACCAGTGGGCTGGAGTGGACTATTAATCGAAACAATGCTTCAATGTTTCATAAAGTGAAACCTGCATGGTTATTGGCTGCTTCAAAACATTAAAATCTAGCTTTCCGCATGCAAGAAATGTCAGTCCGTGTCAATGAACAATGAGAGCATTTCTCTCAACACGAGTCCTGGAGGATTGTGGAACTCTACAGTCCTGGACTTGACTCTGCTTCTGAACTTGTATTCCATCAACATCTGGTTCTAAGTGTTTCCTTCCTCAACTGTGAACTATAACTCTAAAAATAAAAAGCAAAAAATAAACTAAAATATTAGAAAACCACAATATTTGCTCTCCCCAACAACTTCCTTAAGTTTTGCTTATAAATGGTCAATTTCAATCTCCAAAAAATAAATGAGTGTGAATGCTTTCTCCTTGACTAAAAAGACAAAAAACACAATTGTTATTTGCCTGTGTTCAACATTCAGATCCACTGGACTTCTGCAAGAACACCAGCATCTCAGACCAAAGCCAATAGCAGACACATCTTCCGCCTCCTTTCACATGCATTTACATTCAGAGAGAGCCACAAAAAAGGATCCAGTCATAATCAATAGCACACAGCGGCACTGTAAAATACACTATATGTTCAACTTGAGTAAAGCTATCTTCACTTCACCTGCTTCTCCTTCTCTTATGTCCACTAATGCCTGTTTTGCTCAGTTTGTGTCTGTTTACAAAATCCGCTGGACGAGAGTGGACCGGTTTGTGGAAACAGATATACAAAGACTGGATTGGAACAGTCACAATGAGGGAAGGAATCTTAAACTGAGTTGTAAATAATCTAATGTGTTTATAAATGTGGGGAAAGGCTTCAAAGGGAGGGACTCACATGCACTCATCTGCACTAGCATCTTCGCACAGCCAGATTGATGGACAGCAGATTAGGTGACTTTATCCTTTGCAAGGACAACTTTGATTCATTATATCTTTAAGCAGTGAACAGGTGTTTGCTGTTTCATTATTATGCATCTGTTCAAAATCTATCCTATTGCACACACCAAACCTAACATAGCTACTTCCTAAAAGTGGCTGCAACTGTGACATAATCCCTACCTGGACACATGTGCTACAGATGTTACAGGAGTAGTGTTTATTTTTAAAGAACTCTGCTTCAGTGACCAGAGAGTGCAGCTGAGAGTTGGAAAGTTGGGAGAGAGGTAGATTGAGAGATGAGGCGATACAGAGTGACTGGGAAACTATAAACAACTGATGAGGAATAAATAAAGGTCATATATGCATTTTCAAGCAAATGAAATGCCTGTGTGGAGATTTTATGAGCTACTCAGACAGAATCTCCACTCACCACCATTCCTCAAAATCAAATGCCAGTCTTTGGCAATAAATCAAGATAATTTATGGCTCTACATCTCCAGTATGTTCACTTGTGTTCGCGAACATTCGCAACTAAGATCGAAAGTTGTTCAGTGTGCGTTTGTATGAACAACACAAACACATCCATGGCTGCTGAGGTCAAAGATGGGCCAGAGTTCCAGCATGCACACTAAAGAACCGGCTGCAAATGCACCACTAAAAGCGGAGGAAACAAATAAAACACAATACACAAAACACGCTGATGTCAAGGTTCCGCATTATTACTAACAGCGTCGTGTTTTGAAGGAAATGAGACAGGAAAAGGTGACTTAAGGAAATGGAAAAAGGATGAAAAATAAGCAAAGACAGACAACACGCAGAGCTGCTGTAGTGATGTCACGGTAGTCTGGGTTTGGTATTTCAGGTCTGTGTGAATGGGTACAGTGTTGACACACCGTCTGTGGACATAAACACACGGTTGTCAGGGTCAGCTATAGGTCAGAGTGTAATCTCTTTGCAGCATGTAACACAGGAAGGATACTACAATATCCGACAAGTTCTATTTCATAAGTTTTATTTTGGTTTTTAGAATAGTAGCAGTCCTAAATTAGCTTACACGGTAACATAGTGACTTTTTTTAGGTGAAAAAGTCACGGTGTTACTATGTTATGTAGTTTGTGAAAAGGACACGCATCAGAAAGTTGGCAAGTCTTTTCAAACTATAGGAAAAAAACAGATAGGAAAAAAAATTAACTGATGACTTTTAAGAAAAGGATGCTGCTATATTAACAGCAGTACTGGACACTTAATGATACCTAGAGCTGCTTAAGATTCTGCTAATCTTTTCAGGAGATATTCTGTCATTTAAAAGCTGCAACATCCCTACAAATCAATGAAAGGGTTGGAAAGGCCTTGTGTGTCTTTTTGTACTACTCCAGTCATTTCTACATGGATTTGTCTTTGTGTAGCTGCTTCTGGGGTCACAGTGCGGACATGAAGCTGTTGGTGGTTCCACACCCAAAGGTTCCCATGCTGTGTCGTATCTCCCAACATGGTGTTCGGCAAAATTCGCATGGAAAGAGGAGAGGATAGTGTGTAGACTGATAAAGTGATGACATTAAAGTTCCACATGACAAGAACATGGACACAGGAAGACATCAGTCCAAAGTGATTGTCCTACAGAGGGACGAAACATCATTTCTGTGCTCCTTTAAAGACAGTTGAGCAAAGTCTCACAAACTACAAACTAAACATCCATACATCTTCACACACGCAACGACAAATTCTGGACACAAACCTCTGATTCTCTTCTCTCTCTGCAGGCGTCATGGTCTTCTTCTGCTTCAGGTGCTCGATGACAGCGTTTTGCTTCATGACCACCTTAAACATGCGACAGAGGAAGATGTCAGAGGAAACCGCAACAGAAAAGGTATTTACAGCGTAAGAGCAAATGGTCCTACTGAAGAAAAAGAAAAAAAAAAACATTTCTTTACATAAAACATTGCAAAGACTGGCTAAAACAACCGTCCATGTGATTGTTTATTGTGTACTACAAGTATCTCTAGACAAGTATTATGTTTAAGTGTGACCAGCTGGTACAGAATGTAAAATAAACAGAGACACACACACACACACACACACACACACACACACACACACACACACACACACACACACACACACACACACACACACACACACACACACACACACACACACACACACACACACACACACACACACACACACACACAGTAGTATTTGCAGTATTAAGCCTAATAAACAGAGACAAGGGCTGAGCTGTAAAAATAAACAGAGTCTCGGTGGAGGGTTGGATGATGGCGACTGTTTATGTACTGATGGCTGGGAGACAGAGTTTTTGACCGAGATGATGACGCGGCTACGATGGCTGCCTGCGCACACACACACCTGTTTCTGAATGATGTCGCTCTGGCTGGCTGCGCTGAGAGCTAACTCTCTCTTCGCTTCAGCAGCTTGTCTCTTCTTCTGCTGCTGCTGTTCTCTGAGCTGCTGGATCCTCTGCAGCTGCTCCTGGACAGACGCCGCCTGGATGGCGACCACGTTTCCAATCTGTGCAGTGAGCATACCGTGGCAATCAGCCTGTGCTTTACATTGAGCTGCTGTTTATTGTTTTGTAACTAGCGCAGTTTTAGTTTTCAAAAGCAAAAACAGTGAATATTGCCCTGAGGGAGGATTCAGGTTTGTTTGGCAAACAAGAATGCTGCCAACTGTTCAATGTGAAGACTAAGACAGGTTGAGGTTTCATATTTTATTCCTCAGTCACGTTAGTAGCTGGATGACACATTCATTGTCATTTAAATATTTGTGATACAAATTTTGTTCACTGGACATGCTACACTACACAAAGCTAGAGTATAAAATAAAGGACATTTATAATTATATAACTTACTTTACAAGAATCAAACCTCCTTAGAAATGTCCTAAGCAGGCTGTATAAGTTAAGCTTGAGCATAGCGAGCTACATGTGGTACCTGTCCTCCCTGAGCTGAGGCGGTCCCACTCTGTTGTATCTGGATAGGGAGCTGCAGTTTGATGTGCTGTGGCAGAGAGCCTCCACCCTGCTGGGCCTGCAGCTGGGCCAACACCTGTAGCAAAGAGCTCTGTTTACGCACTCATATAAAAGCTTTATTTTGTCGTATAAATCACACTGTTAGCGGCAGTTCAACGTCAATTAAAAAGTGGTGACAAATATGCTGTTTGGCTGAGCTCAATCTGAGCAATTTTGAAATGTGTCTGACCATAAGCAACTTCAAGTGCAGAGGAGTGACTGGGGTTGCAGTGAACTTGCAGCTTTCACGGCACTCTTCTGATCGTACCTGTACCTGCTGCTGCAGTCCAGACACGCTGATGAGCTGAGGCGTCTGCTGCAGCTGCAACTGAGCGTTTCCTCCCTTTGTTTTAACCTGCAGCGAGGTGGGAGACTGGATGGGCATATGGGCCTGCGTCTGAGGCGGTAACTGGCCCTGAGGGGTGGCTGGCGGAGGGGTGCTGGTAGGTAGTGGGGCTGGCCCTGCCTGGATGGGGGCAGCGGCCTGCTGGGCAGGCTGAGCTGGGGTCTTGGTGGAGGTGGAGTTGGGTTGACTGGGAACTGTGGAGGCTGGAATAAGAAAGAGCAGAGTGAGAGATTAGTAGGTCATCAGGAGAATGCATTAAAGCATGACAGATACTGCATGCATATAAAGACCTTATAACTGGTCTGGGAAGAATGTTAAACTCAAAGAGAGAATTTTTCTAATTTATCAAATAAAAATGCAGCAAATAGAATAAAGTTGATAAACTGGCTAAATAATGCCCATATATAAAAATGTATTCTTGGGTGACATTTTTTTAAATGTAGTTGGAATGCATCAAACTAACATCTGATTCTAGCATGTACTTTGTATCCCTTCAAACTTGATAGACAGCTGGTTAAATAACCCTAATCTGTAGAACAGTAGAGTCTTTCATGCTCGGTTCTGGTCATACCTGTGCTTGATGTGGGCGTGGCAGCAGAGGCCAACGGGGTGAAGAGGAAGCGCTGCACCTGTCCGTTGGGCAGCATCGCCTGCATGAGCTGCTGGCCAGGTCCTGGAATGACGGTGACTCCTTGAGGTATGACCTGCAGCTGGCCGGTGGTCTGACCCTGTCCCTGAACCATCACCGTCAGCGCCTGCTGAGTCCCACCAACACCAGCCTGTCGATCCACAGCCGACCCAGCCTGCTGCTTCTGTGGGCGGCAGACCAAAAAAAGGAGGCTTCAAATCACATTATACAGTTCAGACTAATCCAAAATAAATTGCCTCGAGTGAATAATTTTGATTGTATGCTATTATCTAAAGCAAAGTAATCCTTTTCCCCCCACGAAATCTTGAGCCTTATCACAAGTTGGTGGAATTTGTCAAATCAACTTTGCTTAAATTCTGTGTGAACAAAACAACATTCTACACTCCAAACCCTCTGCACTTCAGCCCTGCAGGGCTCCAAATGAAATGTCACTAAATGGTTTGGAAATAATGTAACAAACAGACAAACGTCTGTGGACTTCAAAGAATTTACAACATATTGAAAGTTTTTTTGTACATCGATTGATTAGAACCACTTCTGTATTTTTGGATTTTTTGGCTGTTCTTGCAACAAAATTCAATCTGAGAGGAGAGTTTGGGTCTCATCAGAGAATTTAGCTGGACTCAGAAATGTTCCAGAGGTGAGCCAGAAAATGCCATCGTGAAAAAATTGACAACCGCCTCTGGACTGTCAAATTACATTAGAAAAGTCGCACAATAAATGCAAACACCAAATGTTATGAATGATAATCTAAAGTATTACCTAGTGTGTTGTGAAGCTCGTACATTTCTTAGTAGTTGCATCTGATATTTGATAAATTGTAAAAAATATAGAGATTAGCACCACAATCACATTGTTTATACACCCAGTATGTTATGGTTGAAATGTGACGTTTTCATCGTGGTGTTTTCTTGTTGATCTGCTGGTTTTCGAGTTTTAAAGTCCATTAGATAATTATACTGTATACTGACCTATACAAATAAACTTTACTTGTGAAAGGGCCGATGAAACCACAAGAAGCACATTCTTTCCGTTGAACTCGGTGAACTCAGAGCAACACAACAGTTGAAGGAGCTTGATAACAGTACATATTTAACATGATTAAATAGAGAATCTGAGTATCTTACCATCTCAATATGTTTTTCTTTTCACTATAATTAAATCCAACATGTAAAGAGGAACCCATGCCTACATACCAGTGTACTACATATTTATCTTTCTATCCTAAGACCAGAAAAAGGGCTGTTTGTAACCCACACAGCCAAATATGCTCATTCAAAAAGTTACAGCCACACTGGTCTTTATTTTGAACTTATCTGCTAAAGGTGTTGCCGTTTAGAGACTGTTAATTTCTGGTGCTGCACACATGACACAGGACATCCTGGAGTGTCTCCCTCACAAACCTGTGTGAGTTGGGTGAGCTGGGCCAGGGTGAGTTTAACCTGGCCCTGCCCCTGAGCCCGTGGGGTGCCGGGTGGTGTTTGGCCAGCTGCCTGTCCAGCTGCGTTGGGACTAGCCACTCCCTGACCGGTGACTGTAGCGACCGGGCTGGCAGCAGATACTGCCGTGGAAACAGCCTGGCCGCGGATGATCTGTGTCACCACTTGCTGCCCACCCTGACCTGGAAGAGAACAATGTGACAAATTTAGCAGCCAGGCAACACAGATGTTGTCACAGCAGGTAGAAATTCCACTCAACCAGTAGTTGTGGTGTCAGTAGTTTAGTCAAAGAGACTCATACAGAAACATACTAATGTACAGACAGGTTAAGTTCAGTTTGTAATAAAAGCTGCTGCCGGGATTAATCTATTCTTGGAGGGTAAGTTGGTCGTTGGTGGACTGGGAAGTACTCAAACTAGAGCTGGGCGATATATCGAATTAATTCGATTAATTTGATTTTATTTTTTCAATCGATGTGTAAAAAATTAAATCTCAACATCTAGTTTAATGTTAATGTCCCTCCGCTATTTTTACCCGACGCGTGTAATACACACAGTCGCCATACCAGGAGGACTGGCGCTGTAGCACAGTCTACAGTCAACATTCTCTTACAATTGAGCAATAGACGAAGAACACACAAACAGATACGACAGGGATGCGCATGAGAGATGGAGGTTGAGAAAGGAGAAGAAAATAAGGAAGATATTGTGCGAAAAAAGGGTACCGTGACTTCAGTAGTATGGATTTGGTTTGGATATGCGAAGTCGGACACGGAACAGACCGAGGTGTTGTGCAGAGTTTGTAAAAAGACGGTGAAAGCAAAGGGAAGTAGCACAACAAATCTCTTTCAACACCTCAAGCAGAAGCACCCGGCAGAGTGGGAGCAACGTGTCAGGCGTCGCCATGCACCGAGGCCAGCTCCAAGAGCGATGCTCCAAAAAAAACAGTTAAATGCTGACGTTTTGGCATTCAATAAAAGATCCTATTTTTGAATAATGTTTAATTGTCTTTCTTTACACAGAAAAAAAATCGATTAAAATCGTTTATCGGATTTCAAGCAAAAAATAAATAAATAAATAATAATTAAAAAAAAAAATCGAGATTTAATTTTTTGGCTATATCGCCCAGCCCTAACTCAAACTCTCCTGAAGAGCCCATTACCTTGCTGGACCATGAGAGGTGTTCGCAGTATCGTCTTTCCCATCGCTCCTGTCTGCTGGATTGGGGTTCGGATCACTGTCATTCCGGGACGGATCTGACCACCACCTGCCAGAACCTGAGAGATATTATCATAAACACATTAGTAAGAAACTATTTCAAAGGCTATAGCTACTTTTGTAAACTGTCAGAGGCCACTGAGTTGGATATGAACACTTCAGCACAATTTCATTACAGCCCGCACACTAACCGCTCCTCTCTGATGTCTGAATACAGAATTCATTACAGAAAACTCCACATATCACGGTAGAAAATTGTTTAAAGAGACAAAAGTTATGTTGCCAGCTGCACAAAACAATGTAAAACTATCGCAAAAAGAACAGAATCAAAAGAATAAAAGCAGAAAGACAACAGCTGTGACTTGAAAAATCCCCAACAGTTGTACCTGCTGTTGGGAGCCTGGTGTGTTGGGCCTGATGTTGAGCGTGGTGGTGCGAGGCTGGAATGTGGTGTAGGTTTGGGCACCGCCTGCTGTACTGGATGGGATGATACCCAACACTTTCTGTTGAACCACACCTGCCAGGAGAGGAAACAAAAAAGAGGATATCGGAGTCAGGGGGACGAATAAAAGAAGAGTGGCATTCAGACTAGCAGCTTGTTGGTTCTAAAATTCAATCTCGATCATGTTGGATGTAAAATTCAGAAAAACTCATTATCAAAATCTGCTTTAGTTGGAAAAAAAAAGATGTGTCAATTGTGTCTGCAGAAAGACAACTTTTGAATGCATTTTTTTAGTTTTTCTAATCTTTTTAATGTCCACCATTTCTGGTTCCTTCTACCATTTAGACTCAATCACCATTTCTGACCTTCTGAAGATCACGAATGCAAATAAATGTATCAAGAAAGACACACATGTAGATTAGATTATTCTTCACAGTCAAATCTAAACTGAAATAAGAAATGCTGGACAAGAAGAGCTTGCAAGCTATCGATCGGCCCCGTTGTTGGCCGAGCGTAGTGAGCGAGAAGAGTGTTGACCTGAATGAGAGAGTTCAGGTTGGCGGGAGTTTTTATTGTTGTTTTGAATGCAAGTGTCTGAATTTTATGCAGGCAAGCGTTCTGAACAGCGGGGTGATGTGCTGTTTTTGGCTGCTTGGAAACCAGACGTGCTGCTGCATTCTGGATCATCTGCAGAGGTCTGACCGTGCACGCAGGGAGGCCTGCCAGTAAGGTGTTGCAGTAGTCGATGCGTGATATTACGAGAGCCTGTACCAGGAGTCGTGCTGCTTGTTCAGACAGGAAGGGTCTGATCTTACTAATGCTGTACAGGGCGAATCGACGCAACCAAGCAGCTGAGGCCACATGAGCCTTGAAGGTTAGCTGGTTGTGGTGAAATAAAGCTGAAGGTGGAGAACAAAGAAGCTGAACTGTAGATTATGTGGGATTGCTTGTTGGCTTGGTGGATTAAAAATCCTCAAACATCCCAAACACAATTACTGATGCGAAGCAGTGGTTGCATGTTTTCTACAAGTACGCAGTTGTACAGAAGTTGTGCATCAACACAACTCAATACATTATTTTTGGGCTTCTCTGTTTGCTGGAGAAGCTGCTTTTGATCACAGCACTTGTAAATATTAGTTGAGCAGGTAAACAAAATCTTCAAAGGCAACCTGAAAGCTTAGTTGGGTTTCCCCCAACATACCTGAACCCCCTCATAAATTATACATGAATTCACATCCTACTTCTTAACTCTAATCCGACAAAGGGAGCGTTTCATATTTGTTCGTCAGGCTCTCAGCCTTCATGAGCTCACGTGAAGCTGATGGCAGAAATGGAAACCATGAGAGTGTGGCTCTTTTTTCTTCTGCTGCCTTCTTGCTGCGGTTTCTCAACCACAACCAAGCAGGTAAACCTATACATCAAGGGTTTCCCTCTTCAAACAGCGACGTGAAGCCCGGTCGTAAGACTGGGGAGTCGCTGCTCTGCTCACACACATCAAACATGCTTTTCTATGGACTGGCTGTTTGCAGAGGTCGAGGAGTTGGGACTCCGGTGAGTGGAGAGGTACACGTTGATTCAAAAAGACGGAGGGGAAAAAAAGAAAAATGGAATCCTACTATAGAGGGCTACCTGTCTGGGAAGCAGACCTCAGGGTAAACTTGTTTTCCTGCCTAACTTCCTTAAGCCCTTCCAAAACAAACAGGGCACCCAACAGTCATGCTGGATAAATACACATGTCCATTAAATGGTTACACTCCACCTGAACTTAGTTTCTCCTTCATGGTGACTTCAAAAGTAAGAAAAATCACTTTCTTTGTAAGCGTCAGTGAATATCATTCTCCTTATCTGGGGGGTTGCAGTGTTCTATTGAAGCAAAAATATATGCTTTTACTGCATTTCTATAGTCATTTTCATCATAATTGCATCCTGTTTGAAAACTGGGATTTCTTCTGCTTCCTTTTTCACAATTTTGTGTTAATTTGGCAGAAATTAAATAAATCTATGTCAGTTGGGAGAAATATTGATGCAGTTGTTCAAGTTCTTTCATTACCTGATAGTCTTTTTAAATCCTATGTTGTTCATTGATGCAAGTTTTCAGCTTATAAGGTCACATTTCATTTTCAAAAATACATCAACTGCACACTGTATGCAGTCACGCAATAGGTCTTGTGAATATGGAATATGAGCCACACGAGAGCTGTCAGCAGCTTTAATGAAGCGTGTCGACGTGACAGGCCTCCTCACTGAGTGGTGAGCAACATCCATCTTTCGATAATTTGAGAGGACCACAGACAGGCCCGGTGGTGCTCAGAACAAATGGTCATCCATCGTTCACTGCGTCAATATTGACATCTTTGAAAAGTCTAAAAGCACTTAAGATAGTACAATTATGAATCTGCAGTCTGGATTTAGAACCTCAGACTACACAAGTCTACCATCCCTAAAACCATCCAACCAAAATAACAGCTTCCTATTTGACTTCCATGCCGACGGGACACAACCAGACATGGTGCGCCGCACTAAACTGAGCCGCTGACTCATGAGGTTGGCACACAGTGGGCACCACAATGGGGTTTGCTGCAGACTTGGCTGCTACAGTAGCACAAAACACAGCGAGCGATGGGCTACTTTCTGTGACAACTGGAACCAGATGGAACAAAAAGTTTGGTTTACAAGACAAACTAATGACGACAGTTCATTATATTTACTAGTATAATGTACTGAGGTCAACTTAACATTTTCCGCGCATGTGTTCATTTATCTAACCGTCTCTCTCTCTTCCACATCCTCTGCTCTCCTGTCATGGCTTTACATGACCTCATGCATTACAGAGTCATCATTGGACAAATACTGGGCTATAAAACATGGGGTACATTTGATCCATTCTATGCTGTGTTGTTCTATAAAAGATAATTACATACCACCTTTAATCTCCATTAAACCTGCAACAACAAGCTTTAAAACACAACACTGACACATAATCACTTTTTAAGCTGATGCAGTTGAGTGCATTTGCATCCAGCTGCACAACATTAGTGTCAATGTGGAGCTGTGTGTCTGTCTAGAAATGCAAGTCCAATGTTCATTTTTATTTTATCACTGAAAACAGCTGCCTGCTTCAGCCAAAAACAAGCGGTGACAGCGAAACCAAGCTATAAAGCTCTGTACAGCTCAGGGAAACTGGAGTAGGTGATAATATCTCTGCAAGTTTATCACTACAAGCAAAAGCTTTCACATTACACAACTCAACCACAGTTATAAGAAGTATTGGCTGTAGCCATTTTATTTTAATTCTTCCAATTCTTTCATTTAGAAAGCAGTGTCACAGGGCAAACCGACAACATAAATCTGACATCTTAACAGACCAAGTGCATGCGATTTGAAGACTGCAGAGGAAATCATGGCTCTATTATGACCATGGTAAAACTGCGACAGATGTGTGATTGAAAGAAAGGCTGTATGTTGTGTGTTTAAAAGAGATTAACTCTGTAAAATTTGAGTCCTACAGTTGTTTTTCTAAATTGTGTGGTTTTAAAACTAAAAAATATCCATTTGTGTACTTGGCTTACTGACAATGGCCATCATAGACAAAAGGAAACTCAAATTTGTGCCTAATTTGTAAAGTTAAAAATATTTGCGCCTGCAGCAGCTCATTCGCTGTAAACAACATTCACAGCGAATGAAGGCGGGCTCAGTCCTCCTCAACTGCTGTGCATGTGGTTGGCACAAAAAAATTACTTACAATGGCATCCAATTAATGAGCCAGATCTAATTAGGCTCCTCTCAGGTGTGGGCTCGAGGTGAAGCAATGAAAACAAACATACGCGCATCCTGACGTGGCCACGGAACGAAAGAAGAAACGTCTGCACTGTATAAACGTAATTTCTGCCCTCCGTCTCCCTCTGAGGTGTGACTTATTAAAAACCAGGCGTACCTCCTTGTGAAGTTGGCACGTTGACCGTGACAATCTTGCTGTTGGCTGGCAGCGGCAGCTTGGTGGTGACAACCTTTCCGCAGGCTGAAGTTCCTGTAATCTGGAAAGTGTGCCCGCCAGATGTGGCCACGGTGGTCTCCGTGCCCGCTGCTTATAAAGCAAACAAACAAAATAAAAGAAGGGTCACTACTGTAAACTTCATAATATCAGTAATTCCAATAAACCCAATCAAATGTATGAAAAAGAAGCTTGATAAAAATTTGCTTGAACATTATCTGTCTTTTAATTTAGGTTAAAACAAACAACCCGTTGTGAGATCCCACTGCTCTAAACACTTGTTCTGTTATGTACCTTGTGTGCTTTGACCCTGCTTGACCCAGGTGGCAAATGACTGCTGGAAGTTCTTGTTTTGCTGGAATGTGACGGGGGTGCCCATCTTGGTGGACAGTACCACCTTGGTGCTGGGGGTGCCCTGGCCCGACAGCGAACCGACAATGACTTTGGGCGTGACGGCAGGAGTTACAGGAGTCCCTGCTGGTGTAGCTGTGACTGAACCTGGTTTCTGCTCAAGACGTTTCTGAGATAGTAAAAAAAAACACATCATTACAGGAATGCATTCATGAGTAATATTACCAGTTAGTTTCAATTTACCTCATCAATAGTAGTAATTAAAGGGTTATCTATTGTTTTATTGCAAACCAAATATTTACTCAAACAAAAAAACCTTACTTCAACAAATTATTTTAAAAAATGCTCACTTAAGTAAGTTTGGAGGAATTAACATGTATGTGAACTCACCTTGGCCTGCTCTGCTGCTTGAGCTTTCTCTTTTTCCACCCTAAAATAAAATTACAAAAGAACCCTTTACGTTAACATTTCTGAATTTTGTCAAAAAACAGAACTTTCTCGAAAGTAAAACCGTTAGAAAAAATGTTAGTCATTTTAAATGCCTAGCAATTTTTCCCATATGTTTTATGAAGCATCATTATGAAAGCCTCAATTTTATCTCACACAAGTTTATAAGGATAAAGCAAAAGTAGAATATTCGACCACATCTCCAAAATAAAACCCGACCTTCCGGTAGGATATCAAGGCTCCGGACTGCGATTAAATTGTCGCATTTTGCGACCAAAATTTGAGCGAGTGCGAGTAAATTTTTCATCTACTCGCGCATGTGCGACCAGTAAATTTGCCGACTTTTAAAATTACTATTGAGTATTTTTTGTTGCTGACACACTTCTGCTCCACACTTTAGCCCAGTACACAGTAATGTGCAAATGAGCTGGTTCAACCGACATTAACTCCAAAAGAAGAAGAAAGGAGACGAACACCAAAGAAGAAGGCGGGGTGAGAACGGGGTGGTGAAGCTCCTGATGTTTCACAAAGCCTTCATTTACGTCCAGCCTTATTTTGAACACAAATTCACCTTTCTGTCCTTCCCTCTTTTCTTGTCTCCATTCCAGCTGCTTCTAAGTTTAGACACATCCTTTGCTAGACAGCAACAGCGTAGAACAGTTTTCTTTCATCTTTATCTTGGAGAATTTTCGGCAGCGTCTTCATCATGTCAAGAAACCTCTTCTTAGAGAAACACTTCCTGTGCGCTGAATTGGTCACAAAATAAAAGCCCGTAGCATTAAGAATACGCCTTCAAAATAAAAGCCTGGAGGGAACGGTTATTTTAACACTAGCGAAACAAAGGCTTTCTAAAATTGATGAACTGATCAACAGATCTTTATAAGAGTAATTTACACGTGATTTGGTATAAATACATAACGTGGAGATGCATAACACATGCCTGTGCTCATCACAAGGTCATTTTTATTAAAGACTTCATCCGTCGGAAATGATACGTAAACTGAGCTGCCTTGGTGGAGTACTGTGCTCTCCGAGTGCTTTTCTTGTTATGTTGCGTCAACTGCTGCACAATAAAATGTGAATTGAAAAAACAGTTTCTGCATTTATTGTGCAAGTATTTATCAGTAATCCCGTGAAAATGAGAGGGAATGTGAATATTTATTTTGCAAGTCGATTTTGGTGCGCGCCCCTAAATTTTCTGGTTACGTTCCTAAAATTTGAAATTAGGGGTCACTGCACTCCTAGGAAACAAAGTTAGTCTGAAGCCCTGTGTGACATGTTTACAAACTGTTCTCAGGCGTCCTCTGACCTTTCTGCGAAGGCTCTAATCTCCCAGAGGTCCAACTCCTCCTCAGCCACCCAGGTTTCGATCACCACTGGACCCGTCTGCTTGGCGGGTTCAGGCTTCTTGGGGCGCAAGGCACTGGAGCGCAGACCTTTCCTCTGAGGGGTGTGGGTTTCTGTAATGTTGCACAGGTGAATAAATTAGTGGCACCCAGTTGAAATGTTTGTTCAACTGAGGGACAGAGCAAAAGACTGTGCTTCAGTTAGATTTTTCTGTCTAATACTTTGTGTTGATCTAATACTTGCTTATTTTATCTAAATATAATACTTGCTGTTTTTTTTAAACAGTGCACTTCAAAAAAGGGCAAAAAATTATGATAGATATAAAAGAGAATGACTGAATTTGTGCATTTTCCCCCAGTTTAAATCATGGCTTTGTTGAAGTAGTCCTTATAACTCTTTTCTGACTGATATGGAGGACACTTTCCATGCAAGCAACTCTTGAATTCTTTGTCTGCTACAATAATAAAAAGTGCATTTTTACCCTTTGGAGTCTCAGGCACACCAAGGGGGCAGATGATTTTGCGGATGCAGTACTCTGAGCGAATGCCGTAAGGTCCCACATCCCGCCGCTTTATGATCTCGGTGGTGGTGATTTCGGTTTCTGACGTCTCTGTAGCAATGAGTGGGGATAGGGCTGGGTTGGTATGGTGATGAGGAGGAAAGTCCGAGAAGATGGAGGAAATGCACTCCAACATAAAAAACAGTGAAACCCAAATGAAACCGACAGCTAAGCATTGAGGAGGGAAGCCTTGATAAATATGGAAAGATGCCATTTGGTGAATAAAATGGAGATAAGCTGCAAGTTTTTGAAGACTGGGTTGGAGCAGATAAGTTTTAGGAAAGACACCAGCTGTACTGACTTTCCACAATATGTATTAGAACATCAATAATAAACAAAGCAGATATAGGAAATAAAAAATAAACTACATTTTTTAAAACACACAATAAATTTCCAAGTATGAACTTTTGGAACAAAAATCTGAATAAAAACCACCATCAAAACTCAAACTCGTCTTTGGCCAAAGGTGTAGCTGTCACTTCTTCAAGAGCATCTATTTGAGCCTTACGGAAGCAATTTGTTCCCATTCCTCTCAGAATGAAGGGCAACAGTGTTCGATGGTTTGGAGGGATAGGGGGTCTACCTGTTCGTGTGGTGCCGACAGCAGCAGACGGTTTGACGGCCATGTCATCCCACCTCAGACAGGCCCACAGCAGCCTCAGCATGAGGCTCACTCCAGCCAGAGACTTCACCGTCTGCAGCCGATACCTTGATGCAACACCCAGAAGTTCACTCATTAGTCACCAATAAATGTGAGTAAACATTTTCCAGGACCCCGGGAAACATCTGCTGTCTGCATTTTGATGTAAATTATTATTTTAAACGGGAATATGAACAGAAAGTTTTCTGGCGTTTTCCCACTGCTCTAACGATGCACTTAGAGTTACAGAAAACACACTGGAACCATAAGAGACAGTAAAACAGATTCATTTTTTTTTTTTAGCAATGTTCTTTTTAGCAATGTCCTTCATGCCCATTTTCATGAAAGAAACAGGAAAAACTAGATCCATAACTAATTGTTTTATATGCCCCAACATTGCTGTGGTTCCGATATTATCTCTGACTTAAAAAAAACACATGAAGGCGGTTAAACTACAGTTTTAATTCACAAAGTTCAAAGTGGAAGATTATGCATATTTCATTTTAAATTTAATAAACAACTTAAGACTGTTCTCAGTGGAGGATGCCATTCATCAATAAGTAAAAGCTCCTCAACAAGAAATACTCCTTCCTGCATCATTACGGCCAGTCCTGCTGTTCTGACAATGAACTTGGCACATGGACAGGGTATTTAAAACATCTTGAACACGATCATCATCAGAATACGTGTGTGTGTTTAGGGTTTGTTGGATATTCCTTTAACCATGTGTAACCACAGGCAGAAAAACACGCCTCGGTTGAAGGGCTTGGTCAGCGCACGAAGTGAACATCGTGACACCTCTCTGACCACCCGATGATTCATGTCTGCTTCGGAACTCTGAGGTCTGGTCAAAATAACCAGAGGTCGCTGCGTGACACCAGACTCAGCTACAGCATCATTCGGGGCCAAAGCCGCCAATGACAGACAGGAAGGGAGAAGACATAATGGACAATAAATCAACAGGACATGGCGCTCTGACAAAACCAGGAGAAGATTTAAATGTGAACGATAAAGGAAAATATTGTTGGCCTTGACCCTATGTTTGTTTGTTTTTTTCTCTAAATTTCACAAATGTTCTTTTCAAACTATATCTGTTGAATAAGTGAGTCGCAATAAAAAAAAAAAAAACAGACGTCACTACCACAAAATTACACACATTCTTGTGTATAATGTCACACTCCTTACCGGACTATGAATTATTTGTTCTTGAACTTAAGTGCAGTTAGAGACAGCATGACTGTTTTTTATCAGTTAATTAACTCGAGATTAATGCTTCAAGAAGATTCGTGACATATTATAATTTTATCAGTTTTAACTTATGTGTTAAAAAATACATTGTTTTGTACAAAAAAAAAAACAAAAAACAACTAGTTGCTCTGTTAGATTTTTTTTCAAGGCCGGAAGAACAGAAGTTTAGTAAAACTGTAAGACTAACACTTGCACCATCACTAGAAAGAACTGTCCTATCAGCTGCTGTCAATAAGCAGGTAGCCTGGAGTAAAGCTGAAAATACAGTAAATGTGGACTCCTGGTGGTATTATGATGTTTCGCAGCCATATATAATTTGATTGTCATTTCATGGGATACACTTTCACTGACTGGTGGCTCTTCTCCAACATATAAATCAACCAGTCAATGAAAGTCCTGCGATTAAAATCTGTTTTGAAATATATTACCCCAGAGTGGTCATTTGTTAAAATAATGGTGCAAGTAAATTACAGTCTTTGTTTGAATAAAAGAGCTGGTCTGCAGATTTTTAGTCCGACTGTCAACAACTAAAACCATCAGGCTTTATCTAAAATGCATCACGACTTGCATTTGGACTTTCTGCATTCAAATTTATCTCCTCCATTTGAATATGTGGTGTTGTCATGGTGATGTCACGTTTGAGTCTCACAGTCAAAAGTCTGTAATGTTTTCATATATTTGCACAAAGTGACATGTGTGTTAGCTACATGGTCAGTACGTCTCTTCAACAACACATTGGAACCAGAAGCAGTGAAAGCATGTACGAAAGATTAACCGAGGGAGCCAGCTTACCTCCAGGTGATGCCAAATGTGGGCCTGGGTGAAGGATACGGCCATATATCCAGTGCCGGTTTGGCATTATAACTGAACACCGGCACCTCGCGGAAACCCCCTCGCCTCGCCAGCACCTTCAAGTCGTCATGTGGCAGCACAAAAATGCTCTTCCGGCTGCTCTTGGTGACAAACTTGCGGTAAGAAGGAAGTGCTGTGTCCGAACGCATCTTCTTGGTGCGGGAGAACTTGAGGAGCCGCACTCGGCCCTTCGTTGACGAATAGTCCTCCTGGCTCACAGTGACAGAAGACGCTGAGGTTCTACCACTGGTGTCAGTTGTTGACTCACTGATAGAGGCTGAAAGCGTTGTTTTCTGTTCTTGCGAGGCGATTTCACTCTGGCTGTCTTCTGACAGTCCATCGAGCCCAGATGAACAGATTTTGGTCACAGTTGTTTTGGTCATGGTGGTAAGAGTGGACACTGCGCTGCTCTCTGTTGTCGACAGCGCAGACACTGTTAAATCTCCAGATGTTTTCGATGGCCCTTTGGCTATCCTCATTTCAGTGGAAACTACCGTCGTTGTGGTGGTGGTGGAGGTGGTGGTTACCTGGGTGACAATGGTTTTGAGTGGTTCTGTCATCCCGCTGTTACTATTCTCCTCTGCAAAGTCGTCACTCAGACTGGACTCTTCTGCAGAAGGTATAGGCGACGGGGCCATCCTAATGATCTTGACCCCAGAACTGGGTTTGATCTCCACAGACTGAAAGGCTGATGTGCTGTTGTGCTGTGTGTCTATGTTGTTTTCCAGCCTCGTGATCTTCAGTGGCGGTTTGTAGTCCTGGTCGAACAACGTTATCTTGTCCTCTACCCTAGAAACTGGACTAGGTTCTTTTTCCCGAGCTTCTGTACAGTCATTTATAGAGGCCAAATCTCCATTTACTAAAGGCTTTTGCTGTGTGCCGTCTTTCAATGAGGCAACCAGCCCTTGTTCAACCTTACCAATCCTGTTCACGTTGGGCTGGGGCTTGTCGGTGAGCACACCATTACTTGAGCTCATTACAGAGTTACTCAATACGCTTTCAATCCCCAAGCCATCATTACCATTTACCTGAGGAAGAGGAGAATCTGGCTCAGGAGTACTGTCACCTATGGTCCTATCATGTCCAGTGCCTTGCATATTTTCTTGGTTCTCCTCTGGCCCCATGCCATTTTCCTCTGTGCCCGAATGCACTGAGCTTATAGTGTCTGTGTTACGCTGAGTAAGTTTAGAAGGAGAAGTGTTCTGACTGCTGTTCTGGTCAAAAACACTTGAAAATGTCTTTACAGTGTCCAGTTTTAAGCTGGGTACCTCAGGCCCTGTATTTTCAAAACTAGCAGCCTTGGTAACATCTGATGCAACACAGGCTATTTGTTGCTCTAAAGAGCTATGAATTCCCCCAGCTGTTGTTTCTTGCACATTGGGCAGTTTGACAGCCTCTTGCAATAAACTGTCTGAACCAGTTTGTTTTGGCCCCATAGTCCTTTCTGGTAGATTTTCCTCTAACTCTTGGGGCATAGAGGTGGTTTGGTTTTGTGGTGAATCAGATTCTTCACCTGTACCTGTATTGCAACCGTCTTTGGGCGTGGAGTCTGAAACAGGAGAAGGAAGATGAGAGACAATCTCATCTGCAGTTGTAGAGAGCTCAGACCGACTCGCTCGTTCTGCTTCTTGTTCTCTAACTCCTCCTGGTCCTGCAGTTTCTGCTGTGGAAGATTTCTCCTCCACTTTCACAGCGTTGCCCAGTGCGAGCTGTGTCTGAGTGAGAGCATGGGGCTTGAGCGGTGATCGCGGCCGGACTGGAGTGCTCAGAGCAGGGGCTGAAGTGGATGAAACAGGTGTCGGACTCTTGGGTATGGAGGCCGACACCTGCGGTCTTTGCCGCTCTTCGATAATGTGCTGCTTTAGTCGACGCTCCAGCAGGCTGTCCAGCTTAGAGGACTTGACCTTCTTCTTGTAGGCAACGCGGGTGAGGAAGCCCTTGCTGACATCTACGACATCGTAGTTAAAGGGCCGCTGAAGGTCTTCTGTCGGCTCCTCTTTAAGGGAAGCCTTATCCTCCTGAACACTGGACCCTGAAGGGAAAATTAATTCAGACTCTTATTCAAATGGACGTAAAACTCAGACACTTCATCAAATCTCCATTACAATGTCTTTCAATCATGTGGGAGAAAGCTGGGGAAGCATAAATACTCATGATTATACTGAAAAACTAACAATGAAGGATAACTCTTATCGAACATTCAAATAAATACAATGTTATTAGACACAAAGTCGCACTCTGTCATACTTTGCTCTTCATCTGACGGTGAGTCTGTCGGATCCACTTCCATCTTTGCTAGCAATTCTCCTGCTGACGATTCCTCCTTCTTTTCTTTTTCATCTACCTCTTCTTTATTTTCTTCTTCCATCCTGTTATTAGACTCCAAATCCTCACCTAACATCAGATGATCGGGCTTGGAGAGACTAGATGAGTCTTGATCTTTTGCCTCAGTGCTTAAGGCTGCAGCTTCCTGAGCTTCTGGTGTGACTGTACTCGGCCGTCGACTCAAGTCCAGCAGGTTACATTTCTTACCAAGTTTAGCATCTTTGGAAAACACAATGAGAGCAATACGTCCATCAATTATGTTACTGAACCAATTAAATAATTAGACGCAATTAAAAAAGACAGCATAAACTATAACAGAAAAAAGGGAATATGTGAGGTCTCTAACTATTTTTTTGGATTAAGTTGAGTCATGATGGCCAACTGAGCAAAAACTCTACAAAGGTGGGACAAATCTCTGTGCTATTTTGATACCTCTTTCATAATTATACGACAAAACTTAGTGACTTCCACACACAAATCAAAAGAGAGGCTAAATTTCCTGTAGCACAACCAACACAAAATTAACATTGTGAATAAGTGAACGACATACAAATAAAAGCCAAAGAAACTTTAACTCCAAATAACTATAAACCACACTTTCAGCCCCAAAATCTCAAGTTCCAGACCTTCCAGTTCTTTGCGGTAGTTGGCGTTGGTGTTGCCGGGAAGCCTGGGGACAAACCGCTGCACATAAGTCTTACTAATCCAGCTCCAGCCCCCATAGCCCGTAACACGATACTCCTCTCCTTTCTGCTTCCACACCTTCGCATAAAACAAGAAAGTAGACAAGAAATGAGGACAAAAGGGATAAAAAATGAAACAAAAAATTAAAATGGAGTAAAGTAAATTGGACGAGACAGAAAAAAGTGGTGGGAAAATGAGAGAGTGACCATATAAGGAGTTTAAAAGTTTAGAGGTTATTCACTTAGTGATCACTAATTGAGCTTCATTTGCTGAGGGAAATGACTCACAGCAGAGCTGAACTTGCTGCATCAAAGAGCCCTTGATGGTCACTCATGCACATATCCACAACATACACACAACTGGTTCCCACTGCAGTGACTCAGTTTTCCAGACATTAAGTCTCAATGTGGGCGGAGACTACACTGAAACATTACTACTGTTATCTCATCATGAGTGGAACAGTTAGGATGCTATCTTAACAAATCAACACTGGAAATCAGTACTAATGCTCATCTGTGAACATTTAGTGTCAAATTTAGGAGACATGATAACATACGCTTCATGGCTAGTAATAAATACAAAGACACAGTGAGGGTGATTCAATTTGATCCGATGTGCGAAAAGTGTATTAGAAGGTAAGAGAGCGCTCCTTGTGTGCGTCTAAATTAAATCAATCTTATTGCAACTTTTAAATAATCACATAAAAAGCTGTAACTTGTGGGTATGTGTATGACTTACCTGGTGTTTAATTGGAAAGGTGTATTTGACCCAGGTGGCTTGTTGCAACGTCTCCTCATCCTCCAGCTTCTTTTCCCTCTTCTTCACTTTCTCTTTCTCCTCACGCTCCATGGATGTCATCCGGTTTAACCTAAATTGAAAAAATGTATTCACCTTAGAACTGTCAATCACTTTAGTCAGCAGCTCTAAAATTATATATGTCAGTATGGTTATGCTAAAACTAGTAGAATAAAGCAGAATCTGTTTTCTTTGCTTACATGAAGTGAGTTAGTTTATGACAAACGTTTAACCATTCAGATGCATTTTATATCAATAATCATTTTTCATGTTACTACATGTAAATAAACATTTAGGCAGCTTCTGCAGTAATGTAGAAGAATGATCAAAGCCCTAATTAAAGATGAGAAGATGACAGCTGCTCTTGGAACCGTTCCAAGAAACACTCACATACACACTTGTAATACGAGTTGTTGAAAGGCAAGTCTCTCCTGTTCATAGTTCAGGCAAATACATACACACATTCTGGTCCTACCCCTGTGAAATCGTGGACAATCACCTCTTTAAAGGGGCCTTGTGGTGCTGAAGCAGTAGTAGAGGCTGGGGTGGGTGGTGCTGGTGGTGGGCTTGCAGTCTAAATATTATGCCTCACAGCCAGGGTGGGCCTTTTGATCTGATCTGGTTATGATCGGCTCTGCCTGCTAAACTGGGCGCACATCCCATGTACATGCACTGAAAGCTTGTTTGATTTTTCTCAAGTATTTGAATGTCTTACATTTAAACTGAATCTGTCTGTGTTTTGGGAAATTATATCAGTGGGCAAAAGTGCACATTCATACACATAGATAGTGTGTACTGCACATACCTACAAGTATGGTATTTATGTACCTGGTATGTCCCAGAGAGTCTTTCCAGACAGGCAGCATAGCCACAGGTTTGATGGCACACTCCAGGATGGCCAGAGCCAGTGCAAACTCTCTGGCCTTACTGCACATCTGCACTGCTTTGATCCAGTTGGTCCTACGAAACAAAGAAAAATAATTTTCACATACTTCAACCACTTTTTACTACCGGTGCTTTCATATTTAGGATAGGTCATGGCTTGCTTTAAATTTTGGTAAAACAGCGACAGTTCTGTCATTGTATTCATGTCTGCAGACAAATTTACTGAACCTTGGTGTCAAACTAAAGCACTAAAACCAAAATGCACTGAACAGCTCGTGTGTCTATGTGAGGTCCATGAGCATCTATGTCTACCTGTGTGACGCCCAGTTCGGGTGCATGAAAGGTGCTGGAACATTGTTCTCCAGCTGGATGATGGTGAGTCTCAATGTTGAGATGGTCAAAACCTTAGAGCCATGAATAGACCCGTTCCACTTAAATTCTCCTGCTGGTGTCATGCAGAACTTGTGGGAGAGATGCCGCCTCTTATCATGGTCCTGATGAAAAACAAACAATTAGTCATCAGAAAGACAAGGGATGTTTCACTACGACCTGCCCCATGCAATATCTGCCCAATACCAGGTCCACACTACTACACATGAGGACCAAAGCTTGTCCTGGTAATCAGACACACACACAGAAATATACAACTGTAAATCACTTTTAATCTGACTTGGATGTCTTTGTTATAACAGAAAAAAACTTTGCAATTATGGGAAGAAATAAAAAATTCGAGAAAAGTCTACTCAGTCACCATGCAGGCAGTATTTCATGACAGATAGACATATTCATGTCAATAGTTGCATTTATATATTGATAATGAGTGCGCTACCGGTCAAAAGTTGGGACACACCTTCTCATTCAATGCTTTTTTTTCATTTGTATTACTTTCTACATTGTAGATTAATACTGAAATAAACACTTCTTTCTTTACAACATAATTCCATATATATTCTTTTATAGTTTTGATGACTTCATTCATCTACAATGTATAAAATAACTAAATAAAAATCACTGAATGAGAAGGTGTGTCCAAACTTTTGACTGCTAATGTATATTAATTAGTATTATAATGAACATTCAAATGGTCGAATCAGCAATGCATTATGCTACTTACCTCTCTGTGCTGGTGCTTGTTGAGGGCCAGGGCATTGGAACTGTACTGGTTATGATAGACGCGATACTTGCCCTCCTGACCAAGCTTGAAGTATTGGCAAAGGGTCCCCTTCATGACCACCTCCTTGCTGCTGCGTGTGCTGACACGGGTGATGTCACCTTGTGCATTTACTACCAGTACCTATGAAAAAAAGCATAAGAATTTCTTGCTCTGAACGGAAACGTGTGTCACTGCAAACGTAAATGAGCTACAGGTACTACTTTATAAACATGCATCTGGACACCGTTTCTTTGAGTGAGAAGGTAGTTTGAATATATGTTGAGGGGTCAGAGGATAGTCAGTTAAATCTACAGCGCTGGTGATAAACAGTGGACACATATTTTTCAGATTTTACCTTAGAGAACAAAATCATTTCTTACCTCTTTGCCCTCCTTGAAGCCCCTGTTGGCTTCGTGAACAGCAGCTGCAACCTGCTGGTTTTTCAGCTGGCTCAGCTTGCTGTCTGGGTTCCTCAGTCGGGTCACCATGCGAGTTGCAGAAGACTTCTTACTGCCGAGACCTGCCGCGTCACCGTTGGCTGAGTCTTTACTGTCTCCTGGAAATGGAATGCCAAGTTCAGTCAAGCACAGAGGAAACCACACATGGCATTAAATTCAACTTCAACTAAGGTGATGTACAGAGATTAGTGAAAGAATGACTGAGAAAATCTAACTTTTAAATGCAGTACTAGTCTGCTTTAAGGCCTACTAAGGATGTTACATGTCGCTGATTTGCACAGTATAGACGACAGCTTTTGATTTGTAAAGTTAGCTTTCATCAGTATAACAATAAAATATAAACTGCTGAAGAAGAGAGCTACGATCATACAACTTCCCAAGATGTAATCATGATTTGCTGTTTTGTCAGACCTGCGTCATCAAAGCTCGCCATGGATGACTGGGAGGACTTGTCAGCCAAGTCTGGGGGTTCAGGGACTCTGGGAGGGGCACCAGTCCCTGTGCTGCCATTACTGTTCTCCTCACTGGGCTGGGAGGGTTGGCTTAGGCTGGGGACGCCATCTCCACTGACAGGGACAGAATCTGAGTTTTCTGCTACACGGAGAGAAAAATGTAAATAGCACTGTTAGGCTGGCATGTCTTAACTGAGATGTCCTTCCTGTCATCAGCTGTCACTGGAGACATCCTGCATGGACTGCTTTACCCAGAAAGACAAATGTTTAAGGCCAGACTGAAAATTACTTAACAAGAAAACCAAAAACAGTACACAATAAACTCAGTCTGAAAAAATGTTAAGGCTGTGGCTCCCTCTGCTGATGAGAAATGCATAATGCATGCACCAGACAGCCAAGTTGAGTGATTGGATGGGTCACTTGAAAGCAATGAGCAACAATCGCAGGCAAGACAAGGCTCCAACCAGGCTTGTGCATACATGACCAAAACAACAAATAGTGAAGCTCTGCAAATTTTAAAACATCCAACATGTGAACGCAACGCTAAACATTTTACCCATCAGAAGCAATGCCTAAACAGTCAACAGCATTTAATCACAGGCCTGAATTGCAAGCAAGCACCTGCAGAAAAGCTTTGTGCAAGAATGACTGCTGCAGGAAATGTGAACAGTGTGAACAGTGTCCCCAGCTGTTGGACGCTTGGTTCTAGTCATGCTGATTGATTCGACTGCTGTGTGATTACAAACCAACCCAACGCAAGCAGCTTCTCACCTCTTTAGAGTTGAAGACAGTGCAAAGAAGTGAGATTGGAAGTGCAGAACGACTGGAACGGTTTCAAGCCCAAAACCAAAATTCAAGACATAATAACTGGACAACTGAACACAAAAGCCAGCAGATGCAGTGAGCGCCACATGCAAAAAGCCAGGCAGAGAAGTGATCAAGAGGAACACCAAAGCACTGGGGGTTTATAGTGGAGCAAACAAGTCGCTAGCGATGCCAGGAGCATGAGATTCAATAGCCCCCCGTGAAGCTGCAGACTGTGGCAGTGAAGTAGATTCCCAAAAGAAGGTTAAAGAGGACAGTGTCACCCGTAAATGTTCTAATATACCTTCAGCGTTGTTAGAGACCTCCACACAAGAACATCCCTCTGTCCGAACCTCAACTGTGGAGGCTAGGGGAGCCTCCGTGGGCAGACTAGAGCTCTTAGTGGTGGTTTGTGTTGGAGAACAGGCTGCTGGGGGAATGGGTCCGTCTGAGATTCTACTGCCACTACTGCCTTCTTGGCCAGTGGGTGGAGCTTCACCGACTACAGATGAACAGCAGCAATATTGTAAACATTGTAGATTTCTGCTGATAATGCATTCTGAGCTTGGTGATAATGACAAAATAAGTGATGATTGGGGCTGGCAAATGCAATACAATCACGCTACATATACTATCTTTGAAGATTTATGTCAGCTTCTACAGTTCACCTGTGGCACAATGTTTGTGGACTGGCCTTGCTGTACATCGATAAATGGCTTATTATTCTGTATAAGAACCTCTTTAGTGCACTCAATAGTATATATCCATGAAAAACACCAATACAAATTAACATTATGTTCACTGAGTGTCAAACTTGTCGTTTGAGTCATGAAAAAGAGGGCAAATAACTGTGAACTGATTCTTTAATCAATATCTAATTACACTATTATGGTGATGTCCCTTCTTTCTAAAGGCTAAAAAAATAGAATAAGGCACAGGACAGGTGCTAACAGTCAGAAATAAAGGCTTCCTTGTTGCATTCTAATCTCATTATTATTTGATTTTAGCATTATGTGAAATACAAATTCCACAATTACCTCCTGTTTTAACGCTGTCCCTCTCCTTTGTGGCTTCTTCTTTAGTTCGCTGTTCCCAGTCTTGCTTCGTCAGATCTTTCATTTTGCCGTCCTGCTGTCCCTCATCCCTCAGCTTGGCCTCGTCATCTTCTCTCTCCAAATCGCTCTCCTTCTTCTCCTTCTCCAGCCTCGCTCTCTGAGCCTCCTCGGCAGCCCGTCTTTTCACCTCTTCTAGCTCCTCCTCTTTTTTGGCCCGTAATCTCTCCAGGATCTCGTCTGGAAGAAAAAGGAAAAGATAAATGGAGGAAAAAAAACGAGTAAGAAGAATTAAAGGGTGAGCCTAGAAATAGCTCAAGAACAGTGAGATTTCATGATACACATGCTCACTGGTGGCATGACAGAGAAAACTACACAAATAACTATTTTGAAAACTCACTGCCTTGCCACGCACTGTAAGATAAAAAGGCATTACATCACAACATTGAAGCCAATCACTGTTACTGATAATGAGAATATCTTGAAAGAGAAAACAAATACACACTGAGAGTTAAGATAATAATATCACAATAAAATTTTGTTGTCTTCAGGTATCAGATGACATGGTCAAACTGATGGCTGATATAAAGAAGGCAAAGATTTTTTTTTTAAAAAGGAGACGTTTTGGGGTGAAATTAACATTCTTAAACATTTTATTCAGACTAAAAAACTAAGAGACGACAGGGAGTTACCTTAAAGCTGAGCCCTTTATTTAGACATCACAAATGGTGGCAGCAGACTGTTGGTGATTTGCATTAGATCATTTTTATGTACAATAACTACGTTGCACATGCACACGGTACCTGATGATCGCTTATGTTAAAAGCAAGCAATTCAAACGCTACCCTAGTGTATAAAATATCACTATAAAGTTAGATTGTAGAGTGCAGGAAGGGTTTAGATATAGCAAACCAGTGTTGTGAATGTGAAGTATCACTAATATACGTATGCGAGTAGGGTTCACTGGTGGCATCACTACAGATCTACCAAACAGAGCAATTCCCAGAGATGGGCCGAATATTCGGATCCGTTCGTGTGGTTCGTGCGGCAGCGGCGGCCCGAATAGTCGGCTCCGTTCGTCTGGTCTCCCGGGTCCACATTTTGCCCTCGTTTAGTCTTTAGTTAAACTGAAGAATTCCCAAACACCGGTCTTCAGCATCTTGTCTTGTGTTTATGCAACGAAGTGAAGCGTGACTTCAGAGTCGGCAGCCACCCGGCCATTCGGGTGGTGTTTACAAACACGAACGGAGGAGCCGAAATGAGCCGAAGAACACGGCGGGATGAGCCGAAGTGGGCCGAAGGCGGAGGGAAGACAGTAAGGCTGCATATTCTTTCTGCCCGGTGACGTCTGACTGCGGGAGAGGGTGGGGGGCGAATATTCGGATACCAAAATTAATATCCGGATAGTGCCGTAGCGAACGAATATTCGGGTCCAGCCCTAGTTACATTACCCACTCAGTTCAAGACACAATGTCCTGGTGTACTCTACCACATCTCTTATATGTTAGGTCTGACTGGAGGCCATTACCCACGACAGAAGACTCTGTCATGGCACCCTGTTGTCAACTAAACTTCTACAATGCTCTCCGTTTGCCCACACAGATCTGCCCAATGCTACTACATTAAACAGCACAAGGCACCTGGTGGAAGAACTAGGTCCTACAGCTAATCTACAATACATTTTCTTCCTTACTGGTTATTACACTTTAATCCGTTTAATTAATACCTGCAATTACTCAATTAAATGTTAATCATTACCATTTTCTGCCATCTAGTACTCTTCTAACACGTTTAAATATGAGATATTTACACAAAGTTTTCATTGAATATTTGACCTTGTATTTATGTTTTCAGTGCTGTATGTATGTGCCTTGTGTTTAATGGCTGCTGAATGTGTATATTTCACTGCTGGCATAACCAAGTTCCCCACTGGAAACAAATAAAGCTGATTGACTGACTGTAAAGCCTCTGTCTGTACCGATATGATCTGTATTATAACAAAGCAGAAAACAGATGGTAAACAGCTGTTTCATATATTATCTTGTTCCATTAAATAAATCACCAAGGAAAATTTGAACAGAGCAGGAGCAATTAAATTCAGGAAAGAATCCAGTCTCTCCAAAATACTTAACTTCTCATACAGACAGATGGCAGGCCTAAGAAAAACAGCACAGGGAAAGAGGAAACACCAAAAATGCAAATGACTCAAATCTGTCTTTTATTACTGAGGCAGACAAAACTGTTTGTGCCTGAGTGATACAAAAGCTTTGATTGAGGATTCTGTGGTCAAGTTGTTTCTTGTTCAGTACATTAATTCTGACTGGGTGAGTGTATGTGTGGGTTGTGTTGGACATCGTAACCTGTCTCTCATCTGTGTCCATTCTGTCATCTCCCGAATAGGAAACTTTGCATCAAGCAGTGCAAAACAGCTCACTTTTGACATAAAAAAAAAGAATTACCCCCTTGTTTTTTCTACCATATATTTTCGCTTAAACACTGATTACCAAACGCAGATGCAGTGCTGCCCTATTTCCTAACAAAGAATAACATTTAAAGGAAGGAGAAGAATAATGTACGATGATAATACATAGGCTGTGGGGAAACATACGGATTTTTTGCGATAAGTCACTGCACAAACTAAAACAAACTATATTTAATTGTAACTGAATTTAAAAGCCTTCATCACTTACTATGTAATTTTTTACTTGTTTCAGGATTTTCCAGTCTTGTGGATTACTTGTCAGAACAGACAAGCATTTTTTCTTGCACTTTTCTGACTCACATACGCATCTTTGTAATAAGTTTCCAACATGCATCTTTCCACTGAAGCTGCTGTAGCTGATGCTGTGTTCTCTCTCCAAAGAAGCACAAATATGACAGTGCTACAAGGATGAACAATTCTGCTGTCAGTCTGAAAACATTTGACAATGGCTGCATTTATTCATTCCAGTCGCACATTTTTTTTTCTCTGCCAGCACTGTCTATTTCCTGGGGGTAAAAAAAAAAAGACAGAAGTTCATTGCCAGGGAACATCTTAAACTTATCTGTGCACAGCAGATGCTTGTCAGAAGTGCGAGTTTCCACTGAAGCTGTTGCATCAAAAGTTAACACAGCTTAGAACAGCACCATTTAAAGGGTAGAATTTTCCAAAACATCGTCGTTATGAACTTCCACTGCACAGCAAACTGAACGCTATACATATGACGTGCTGATCTGTACTCAAATCTACATCATTTTCATCAACACAGAAAGCTGCCAGATTCACAGAGCTTTGGTGGAAGCCCTACAGGCAAAATCGACTGGATGAGGGACTGAGGGGAAGCTCAAGTATTGGACATGGGCCAGATTGGGACCAGAGTAAGGTTACATAATAGGTGGGTTGATTCCTATGGCCGAGCCATCTATGACTGGGTGGCATTCATGATTACGGGCAAGAAAGTAGGCAGAGGAATGAGGAGACAGAGACAACAAGAGAAAGAGGAAAATTACTTTGAGCTTTAAGAGATCCTTCTCCCCCACAATCAGCCGCGATTAAAGTCAGCGACAGAGACCATCTGACATTCTTAGGACCTGTTTTATGGGAAAAAAAGGCTAGAAAGATAAGCTTTTTACCATTGGCAGCAGTGAGGAAACACTTGTTGCTACCCCGGGCCTTGTTGGTTAGATCTTCAGTGATGTCCATATGCATGTGCACCTCATCCCGTATCTCCTCGAGGGCTGCATACAGGTCGGCCTCCCAGTACTCCTTATCCAGGCAGTCTATTAGCTCAGCTAGCTGAACCTGGGATGAACAGAATTTAAGAAGAGTTTAACAAATGCACTACAATACACGCCATTGGCTCCATGTTCTGACAGCTTACTTGGCTAAAAATGAGAAATAAGAAATGTTAAAATGCATTTTATTAGACCCAAAGAGCAGGGCTGTCACACACACACACACACACATACATCATGTACATATTGTGTGTATGAAACAAAAATAAGAGTGACAAAGGAGGGGGGGATCAATTGTGATTCGGCTAAGAACATAAAACCCCAGCAAGGGAAAAAGATGAGTCGCATTTACCTTGGTGCTGTAGTACCAGATGGCTTTGTCCTCCTGTTCACCATCCTCCTCTCTGTAGGGGGAACATGAAAAAGGAGAAGGAATTAGGCAAAAATTAGGAGGGGGATAATAAAGAGGACAAAGGAGACAAAACTGGAAGACATAATCTACATATGCTTGCTTTCTATATGCTTTTGTACAGCTGCATGCAAGACCATTCGATGTTTGCCTGTCAGTACATTTCTTTTTACTTTCCATTTTATATTGTACAAATCCCCAAAGGGTCACAGTGAGGATTTTATTCCAGAGACTGCTTTTGTAATCTTGTAATAAGCTGTGTGTTACTTCAAAAACATTTAGGTTGCCTTACAATAACGTTTTCATTTCCCCTTATCCATATTGCTTTATAATGATACAGTATTATGTATCATCTAGTGGCCTGCCGCTGGTTGTGGCCCTATGCGAGTCCTCACATCCTCAGCTGTGGCTGCATAGACAGAATACTGTAGAAGTATACAGAATTCTAGAGTAGCTGGCTCACCAACTGCTGCTAATGTTGGCCGAGACAGATGTACTGTAGACGTGATTATGACTGCAGTCATGGCATGACAGCTGTCACTGTAATTGTGGCTGTAGCCATGGATGTGCTTTGGTTATTAAAATCATTCCTGTGACACATTCATTTACAAAGGGTGCCAGTGTGCAGTGCTGGTTGACCTGGCTGAAAGTTGTATAAAGGCCACTGGATTTCTGAACTCCTACAGTTTATTGGTAACAGTTCTGTCATAGTAGGACCGCAGACCCAAATAGTTAAAGTACAGCTGGACACATCCATTGCAACATACTGTATATGGAAATACAAACAGAGCTGAACTTCAAGCAGTAACCGTACCCACATCCGCAGTTTCATCATCACAGCCAGAAAGAGCAGCTACAGCTGTGATCAAAAACACAGCAGCGGTGATAAACCATCACAGGTCAACCTTTTAATGAGTAATGAGCAATCAATGTATCTTCTCTTCTTTCTGTAGTTTCTTCAAAACATTCCTCTAAACTGGCAGTTTTTATAATTAGACGTGCCCAATAGTGCTGTCTGTATGGATCCGTGGGAATACAGAAAAAACATTACAAGAAAACATAAAAGTATTCCTAGCAACCACAAGAGTAGACCAGAAAAATATCTTCCCTCTGTGACCTTTCAGGGGCTTCACAAATGTATGTGTATCATCCCAGAGACATACATATTTAAGTATGAACAAGTCATACGTTAGTCAGAGAACAAGTCAAAAGCGTTACAGCCTATTTCCACCTCTCTGTTGTGATACAATGCTCTATTTTCCTCGCCAAAGATAAAGATCTTGATATCAATTGCACACCAACAAATAAAAGTATTTGTGAACAGCTGGGCAAAACATGCAAGGTGCCAGAGGCAAACGCAGAACAATAAGTCCAATTGTCTATTGTAATGATTTCCTCAATTGTTCTTCAAAGCCTAGTGTGCAAGTAAGACTTCCATCCATCTATCATCTATGCACCACTTAATCCACACTCGGGTCGCAGGTAGGGGGCTGGAGTCTATCCCAGCTGACATAGGGTGAAGGCGGGAGACACCCTGGACAGGTCACCAGTCTATCACAGGACTACATATAGAGACAAACAATCACACTCACATTCACACCTACGGACAATTTAGAGTTACCAATTAATGAACATATTTTTGGACTGTGGGGGGAAGCCAGAGAACTGCGAGAAAACCCACGCATGCACAGGGAGAACATGCAAACTCCATGCAGAAAGATCTCAGGGAGGCCAGGATGTAAACTGGGGATCTCCTCACTGCAAGGATAAGGTGCTAACCACCAAGCCACTGTGCAGTCCCTGAGTAAGACTTGGGAGTCATTTTTTACATACCTACAAACACATAACAAATCATATATTATAGATATAGTCCATGTGTAATACAGTCACAGAGCAGGTGTGGTTCTAACAGCCTCTTTATACAGCAGACTTTGGAGTAGGAACATTATCGACTTGAAAACAGCTTTTTTTTTCTCTCCAAAACAGTGATCTAAAGCCAGTACATGTGAATTACTGATAGATAACCCTTTTTGAAAATGATGCTATTATGGTAAGGAAATTTATCAGCTGATTTTCAAACTACTGACTGTATGAACAGATTGTTAAGATACTGAAAACAGGCTAGATAAAAATAAACAAAAGAAACAACAAAGTATATCAGACACTTTAAATCATTCTGAGCGGTAAGTGATATAATATTTAAATTATTTATATGAGGAAAAACTGATAGGATCTGGATTGGTAACTCTTTTTTAAAAAATATTTTATTTTCATTTTATTTATTTTTTGATTGGAACTGTTTAAGGGTCATTCCATGAAATCGGTGCCTTTTGCGTCCCCAAGAAATAATCAGTCATACAATTATGATAACAACAAATTAATATTTCATTTAAAAATATAACATTACCCTGTCTTCTCTCCTTAATATAACATCAAATTAAAGTCAGTGAAATGTTATTTTAATTAATTTAAATTACTTTCATGCTGAAGAGGGTGAGGTTTTTGGCCTGTCCCTCACTGTTATTGTTGTATGTGTACAGGACTTTTCATTTGTAAAATGTAGGCAAAATGATACAATTTTTACATTTACATGTAGTTTAAAGTATGATCTTATTGTAAAACAGTGTTTTTGGTAATAATAATATATATTAACCATTATAAATTACCAATTTATCGGCGTCCCCTGATTTCGTGTCAACCCTAACTAAAAAACCCTATAAAAATAATGGTACATTCCAGATTTGACAGGATTTAAAGGAGGTTGCATCATCTCGGAACCAGGATGCTAACAGCTCATTGACAAGTAAGTTTCTCTCATCTCTGATTTGGTATTTTGAAGTTTTTTCAAGGTTTAACCAGGGGGGACAAGCATACAATGTCAATCCTGTTACCAGTTTTTAACATATAAACATAATCAATTTTCTATTTTTCAAAATATAATCAATATCTACAAGTAATTATCTTTCAAAGTACATAGCTTGCACTTTAACTAGCATTTATTTTAGCTAGCTACAAGCAAATTAGTTTAAAATGGTCAACCCTGTTACTGTCAACCCTGTTACCTTTCCACGGTAACAGGATTTGACATAATTAACAAATATTAAATAACACAGCCTGAGATGGCACAATATAGTTTCCTGTCATTTTAGACCTTCTGTGATTCCTGGCTACTTAAAAAATAAAAATTAAATATAGTTTAAATTTTACATTTTCAAAGTTGAAAAGGCACCAGTTTCGTGGAATGACTCTTAAAACACTGAGAATCAAAATACCATAAAAAAAAGCAGCTCTCCCTGAAATAAACCTGACATGAAATTAACCACACTTCACTCTGACACTTTCAGCCACAACATTACAACCACTTCCCTAACATTATGTAGATCTCCTCCATGATGCTAAAATAGTTTCGACCCACTGGGGCATGAACATGGGACCTCTGTGGGTCCTGTGGTGTTTGGCACCAGGACGTTGGCAGCAGATCCTTTAGGCTGCAAGGTGGGGCCTCCTTGGATCAAGATTGTTCCAGTGAATCTCATGCATGCATAAACAGACTGGGACCTGGGGAGTTTGGAGGCTGGGTCAATGCTTTGGGCTCCGTCTCGAGTCTTTATGAAACAGTTTTTGTGGTGTGGTGAGGCGCATTGTCCTGCTGAGGAAGGCTGCTTCTGTCGAGGAGTCACCACGCATCAGTGTTTTTAGGTGGGTGGTACATGTCACAGTAACAGCTTCACTGATGCCAGGACACAAGATTTCAAAGCAGAACAGTGAATTCTAGATGAAAAATGATATTCACTTCACCTGTCAGTGATTCTAATGTTGTGGCTGATGGAAGTATGTAGCTGCAGAGGGGGCAGCTTTCTTCTCAGCATCGTCTATACCCAGGGACTGTGAAGCCTGAGGCGTTGCAACAGTAGTGCCTATTCCGCATCTTTCCAGGACTTCACCCAAAGGCTATATGTGTGTGCACATATACACCGTCCCTCGTTGCACGTATACTCATGTAATCGCACAAACTTTTCTCTCTGTGCACACTTCTCACACACATGACCACACTACTTCTGCAAGGAGAGTGAAGACTGGCAATGCAACGTGCAGGGAGCCAATTTGGTGAGAAGTTAAAAAGCAGGAAAAAAAACAGGCAGCAATGACAAACTTCTGGACACTCACCCTCTTCAATTTTGTTTTATTGTTTAGGTGATCCACAATCTTTTATGGTTTATGATGCTGCTGACCCTGCACACACTCACCATCTGTGACTGCTCAATACCAATATAATTTGCTAACGTATGGGACCAATACTGCTGCTGGTCAGGCCGTGCTGCAAACTAGAGAGGTATGCAGTTATTTCTGGTTTATTCCCCAATTAACATGCGGGTCCGTAAGAAAGAAACTGGGCTTGTGATCTGCTTAACTTTGCATCTCTGACAATTATCAGGTGTGGGAAAATCCTGTATCTTGTTTCCACGGTGTAAGTGGCTACTTCATAGTTCACACGGCCAAAGAAAGCTTTTTTGTGCTCTGCAGGTGTTATTCCTGATGGTGCATTTAGTTGCTCTGTAAGTCTTGTCTCATTCTACAAATTAGCAGTACGTGTGTTGGACAATGCTGGCATTTATTTATCACAAAGATCAAAACTGAACAGATCAATGCTGGTCATTTGACCATTGTGGATGACTCTTCTCTTGCCCCGAGGCTGATAGACTGGCTTTAATCTAAACTGTTCAATAGGAGTGGGATTTTAATTTAATGTAATTTGCATTTGGAGAACATTTAGAGTTTATGAACAATTCTATGACTGAGGCATGAGTAATGAACTACTCTGTAACATTCAGGAATTAACCCGTGACAACATTCACTGATGAATGGAACGACGTTAATAGAGGTTGAGTTTGTCTCCTACATTAAATGGGTATTATTAATGCCTTGGATTAGCAAGGAGGCTAGAACAACCACACAAAGAGCTTAACAGACATTAAAACAGTGTGTGGTTGAGCTCAAGAGGGTCACATTTTCTCACTATTACCAATCTGTAGAAAAATGGCTGCAATGAAGAAAATGGACCGAAATAACTGTGGTGCATACACAGCATCAAGAGCATATATTATATCATAAGAAACAACCACAAGACAAGAAATTAATTACTAGCCCAAATTGCTAGTCCCTATGGTGTTGTTTATGTTTGCACATGCAGATGTATGTGACATTCATGTTTAATATGACACCGGAATATGGGACAATTTTTTAAAACTCTGTCTTGGAGCAGATTTAGCTACTTTAAAGCTCACCATTCTCAAATACTAAAATTTGACAACATAAATGTGGCAACTGTGGGAGTTCAGTGTCTTGATAGTATAGTGTAACGATGGCATTATTTTGACAATGTAATTCTGCTGGCCGAAAATGAAGCGTTGTAAACTTACACGACAATGCGGCGGTTCAGGAACCAGTATTTACGGTGGTGTCGGTCATAGCCAACTGGTAGCTGACGGATAAACGGTTTGCTCTTCTGCACTTCTGGGATGCAGTCCGCCACACCAGGTACCTTGTGTGCCACACACACCTCGCACTGCCACTCATCCTCTGGCACTTCCTGTAACGGCGGCTTCACACACTCCAGATGGTAAACAGCTGAACATGTCTCACAGCACAGCAGGTCACCAAGACGATGGCACACTCTGCAGTGATCGTCGTAAGCAACCACCCCTTCCGACATGAGCTCCTCACGGGCAATGTTGGTTGCCAAGAACTGGTCCACCAAAAACTGAAGAACTTTAACTTTACCCTCCAGCGGTTCATAGGGGTAATCCTCTCGCTCCTGGAAAGGCAGAATGTGCCGGTATTCCGGGTCGCTCTCGCAGTACGCCCGCACTACTTCTGGCCAAGTCATACCATCCACAAAGTACAAAGTGGAGTTAACAGAGTCCTTCACGTCAGCAGGACCAAATGTGGTGTTGGAAGTGTCCTCCTCTCTGAGAATAGCTTTGAGCAGAGAGACGTGGGTCTCTGCCAGCAGCGTGCACTGCTCCTGGCTAGCCAAGGCAGCACAGAAATCCTCAAAGCGGAACGGGGAGAGCCGCAAGACCGTGCCAAAGTTGCGTAGGACCTCGTAGACGGCAGACACGTTGAGGAGCTGTGAGGTAGCAACCAGGAGGTCCTCGGAGGATTTGGGAAGCTCCAAGGCAGGAATGTCCTTTGCCTCAAGAATGGGAGAGCTTGGTCGCAGTGCCCGACTCCTTCTCCGGCCTGCAACAAGTGACATGAAAAGAGTCAGGAGAGCGAAGGAAAAAAGGGTGGCAAAAAAGAGCACATATGTGTGTGTGATATATGCACACACCAAGGCAAATCATGTCTGCTGTCTGTTAAGTATATTTATTTAACAGGCAGTACAACTAAGCATTTGAAGAGAAAACAATTGTGTCTGCAGAAAAAAAACAGTTTGGATGCTTTGAATTACCAAAATATTCAAACAAGGAAACAACTGTCATTTCTATGAGATGCATACCATAAACCAAACTGTGCTTTATTTGTTTTGTTTACCATTACGCATTTCAATCTAATATCTGAACGTATTTGCATCCTTGCTTTGTCCTTGACTGCACTCTCTGATTTTGCAATAGTAAAGTGTCCGCACTAATACAGGCACTGGGGGGATAACCGCGGGCAGACACAGGACAATCTTACATTTCCCTTTTAGCCACAGAACATGCCCCAAGAGGCATCCCTAAGTGTTACTTGTGTACCTGGGTAGACCCAAGCTCCATATCTTGCTCTAAAAAAACAAGCAAAAAAAAAAAAACAATACAAAAACAGTATGGTAACGGTATTTGGAAGCCTGTGTCTTAAAAATACCACAATGAACAAGTGGAACATTTAATTGGGAACAATTGCAGACAACTGCTAATTTGAGCTGGTTATTTTCAACCCTATATGACACTGGAAGTAACAACATGAAAGGCAGACAACATTCTGGTCCCAGGACACACAAGTTAAATCATTCAAGTTAATTTATAAGCCTGTCTTTGTTTCTGCTGGTAAATATGCAGATGTTGCAGCATATGTACCCAACCAGCGTATTCCCTCTGGAGTGTGTGTGTCTCTGTCTACATTATCCTAACATTAAGGCATTTCTGAATGCAGTAATGTTCCTTGAGGTGGAATAAGCTTACAGCCATGGCCATAAGTTTGGACACAAGTACCATGACGCTTGTGAATCTTAGAAAATACCACAAAATTGTCACTTACAATACAGTACACAACTCCTGAGAACTATATTAAGTTTCATATTTTTAAAAAAAAACATCAAAAGAGTTTGGTGTCATTTTGTTATTCTTACCAAATTCGGTTGTGAAAGTACTGCATTTTTTTTGTTATTTTCTTCTAATATTATGTTTTGGGAACAAAGTTGTTCCAATTGTTGGAATTTATTGATAATATTATATCCCTTGTTGATTTGTTGACTAATTAAACTGGTGCTGTCAAAAAATATTAGTTATGTTCTGTAATAGACATCAAAACAGACATAGTAAGTCATGCTGTGTCCAAACTTATGGCCATGGCTGTATGGTTGTTTTTGATTTGAAAGGGCCACTTGATGTCAACTGATCTGGCCTCAACACCCTCCTTGTGAACAAGGTTACATTCTTATCTCTAATGTAGTGTAAATTTTGCATTATATAATAAATACTGGTGTGCACGGCTAACTTTTTCCTCTCAATCTCAGAGATTCTGTGACATTTTGTAGTGAGTGTATGACGCTGGATTGATTTTTAACAAGAAGACCAATCAACAAATGCTACACGCCCCTTTGTCTACACTATGAGTCATTTTATATTGTCAGTGCAAAAGCTTCTAACTGCTGATAAACTGTTCACTGTTTAGGAGATACATTTGTATTGTGTGTGGTATGAGTCTGTTGTTGTGCAGAGACTTGTGAACAGAAAAACAGTGATGGGACTACAGCAGCAGAACACGCTGATTTACAATGTTTGAAAAAATAAGGTTAATGCATCTAGGAAGGGTCGACAGCTGGTCCTATACAGTATCTAAGATGTGAATGTAAAATACATCTGAAAACATCACTGATCGATACAAATGCCAGCAGATGACAGCAAAAGCATTGTAATTTCTTTATGTCACCACGTGTCTTATGATAGGCCTCTCACACTTGGCTGCACAGCGATGCCATGTTCACACATCTTTAGCCTGATCATTAGAAGTAGAGAGGTATGCGAGTAATCCCCAGACCACTTTTAGTGCATCTAAGCCTGACCGGAGTGTAGTGCATTGTTACAGGGTGAACAGATCAAGAAATAAAATCTACATTTAAGCATTACTTCCAGAGAATCCAGAAGATCTGTTTATAGTAAATGCATCCTAAAAATAAACGAAGCAGGTTTGATGACTTTTTAATGGTAACAGATATTGAACCCCTCCACCGCCCAATCCCAAAAAATAAAAAATACAATACAATCTGGATCACCCTTGCAGCAATTTTTCTAAAGCTATCTAGAATCAGTTGCAGCAGCTGGCATATTGCATCAAATGCATTGCACTACATAACGGATGTGTCAACTGATGTTTCTGCAGACACACTTTATTAACGTGACTGTCCCTGACTGGAAAAGTGATGAATCTAATTTCCTCACCTGATAAACAAAGTGTGGTTACTATGGTAACGGCGTACCGTGTAATGAGTTGAGTGTTTGCAACAAGTGCAGAAAGAGGGCTTCTCTTCCAAACACATGCCTGTCAAAAGTCATTCACCAACATTATGCAAATAAAATATGCCTCTTGAAATCGAATTGGAAAATGCAATAACTGTGCACAAAAATGTGACAAATGTTATGTATTCAACTGGATACAAATCTATTACGTGCTGCAGTTTTGGAAAAAAGTGGCGCCATGAACTGTCAGTGCGTTTCTAACTGGAAACAATGTTACCAAATTACGTGTTTCGGTGCGGCGTAGTTTTAATAGCACAATCTACACTTACTGAGCAAAAGGGGAAATGCAATGAATGAAATTAAGCGAAAGTAGTAAACATACTTTAGAGATCCTGTTTTTCTACGCTTAGAAATGCAAACAGAAATCAACGCGCGTAAAAAAAATCGCGTGAAAAAAAGCACGGCTCGATTTTTAATTACAAAATGACAACAAAAATGTGCTGATCCGACAGAAGTCAAAAACACGAGAGCCGGTTGAAGCGTGGAGCAGTTCTGCAAGCCAGCGACCAGCAGAGCACACGGTAAACAAAGGCCTGTTTCTGAGTGCAAGCTCCATTTTGAACAATGCGGCTTGGTTACTGTACTGAGCTAAAAATAAAATTCACACTTTAAGTAATGCAAACCTCCCTTGCCAAAGTGCGTGCACTTGCAAACCAACGTACCTGGGGTGCTACCGAGCGTGCTGTGGCTCCTAAAACTACTCTCGGTACAGTAGCTGGCATCCTCCTCCTCTGGTAGTTCCTCCAGATAGTCAGAGTCGTTTCCCAAGGCCTCCTCCTCTTCTTCAAGATCCGACGAAGGGTTGTCGTTCAAGAGTTCATCGTCGTCTGACCGGTAGCTTAAATTATCATCCTCCTCGTCGCTGTTGTCGTCGTACACCACCTTAGTTTGAGGCCGCCTCACTCCGCCTCTACCGCCGCGGCCGCCTCTCGACCCCCTGCCTCTGCCTCTAGCTCCTCTGCCCCGCGATGCCGCGGAGGTGGAGGATCCAACTTTCCTGCGGCCCCGAGACGAATGAAAGTTCTCTCGGCCGGAGATTTCTGCATCCACCTCCGGAGAGCCAGTGCCGCAAACGCCAGTACTCACTCCCCGTCCCCGACCCCGTATTCTGCCTCTTCCCCGTCCACGCATCCCTCTGCTCCTGCCGCCCCGAGAGCCGCGGACTGGCCCGGGTGAACCTTCCCGCATCACGGCTGCTTGTTTGGGCGGCCTTCCTCTTCTCCCCCTCATTGTAGGAGAGAGTCTCTGCTGTTCCGCTTCAATCTCGGTGCTTGGGTGAGCCACACACACCGGAGAAAAACGGGGGAGAAAAAAAAGGACAAATCGGGCGACCGTTCCGGATTGGTCCCCACCAAGCCCCGGTCTCAATTTCAGGGTGGAAAGCTCAAACTGAATGGCCGGTGTCCCGCTCTGGGTCGCCTGCAGACGCCATTTTTCTTCTCGACTCTCCCTCCGTTGAAAACACAGCAGGCCTCAGAGCTGCGTCAAGCTAACGTCAGCTAGCAGTGGTTGAACCTGAAGTGAAGCGCTCTTTACTTCAAAGTAAGACATAATAAAATGTTAATAAACGTAAGACAATTCTTAAATACCACAGCATATAAACAAAACATAATTGCCAGAATTTACCATATTAATTATTGTCTGATTCTCATTGTGACGTATATAATCCAATAATGATTTTTAAACGATTTCATTTTTAGGAGTTCGCTGAAGCAGATCCGGAAGTCCTGCGTGTGTTCTCTAACTTGACGCAAGCAGGCCTGAGTGGATACGAGGTCACGTGACTCACTATTCTACAATAGACGCAATAGCCGTGCTAGTTCATAAAATTAGTTATCCATGCAAACGCTACCCGCCAGTAGTACTTTATTAGTGTTTGCTACTTCTGGTGGATGCTTTTAATCACAGGCGGGCCGAATATATTCTATGGAAAACCATCGTTCGTTTTCAGCCATGTCGCCATCGTCGTCACAGCAAAGCGAGACGAGAAGATAATACGTACGACACTGAGCTCTATTACATGGACATAAATAAGCCATCATTAAAGTTAATACCGCACCTCCTTTTGCACGTGGGGCCTGCTGCAATTTATCTCTCAAATAAATGCATTTCATACAACTTTAAAATGGCTTTTTATTGTATTTTCTTCTTTCATTTTACAATCAGTTCACTGAAATAAATTTAGGAGTGATGCTGAGCTCATTAGCATTTCAAGAGTAGCAATAGAGTTGCAATTTGTGTTCCCTCTTTATTAGACTAAATGACTGAGATATGGTCATATCTCGAGACTAATCTGTGCATTTGCTTCCTTTCTGGTACATTTGTCCAGCTAATTAAACAACACACACAACATATGAAGTAGTGAGTTAGTAGGTTGAATAGATTGGAAACCGTCTAACACGCAGTTTTCTTAAATGTATCCCTGAACAGCATGAAAGTTTTACGTACATATATGTGCCTTTATATTGCTACTAACATACCTAAAAGGTTATCTGTTGTCGTGGCCGAGTGGTTAAGGCGATGGACTAGAAATCCATTGGGGTCTCCCCGCGCAGGTTCGAATCCTGCCGACAACGTTTGTTATTGTTTTTGTTTACCCGCCAGTAAATGGACTGTTCCGAGTTCCAAACAAATTCCTGACAAGATCAAAGAGTTTTAAACGATGTCCGAACAGCATGCCGGGTCACGTGATGTAAAGGGGCGTGGGTATCTCTTCAGAATATCGGTTTTTTCACCGCATAAGACCCGGGAAAAGTGCAGAAAAGGTTTGGAAACGTGGTTAAAACTCAGAAAAGTAACGCAGTGTTTAAGCCGAATATAAAATGATGTGACAAAACAGTATGAGATTCAATTTCCCGTCAAGTTAGCACGTTATTCAACTTGCCTCAGACTCGTCAAACAGTTTATGCAAGCACGCAACAGGCCGAGGGACACGAGAGGAAGAATCATGCCCATCCCTCAGTCAGTAGTCACTGTCTACAGCCACCTTAAAGGCATTATGGAGGATGTTTTTGTTGTGTTATTTGTCTGATTCATATAAAATGAATATACTGACCTTTAGTGGACTTCTATGTATCGTTTCTAAAAGAAAAAAAAATAACTGTGGACATGGCAGGACCTGAAAAACATCAGCCAATCAACGCGCTCGGACCGAGGCGTTTGCTTTGCTCTCTTTCCTGTCAATCAAAAATCTTTCGGCTCAGGCCAAGTTATGTAGATTACGTACGCCTTGGACTTACGTGTTTTGTGTATGTGTTGCTTCGTAGTTAGCTGGCGACTTGTTTTGCTCATCTTTTTTTTTACATAATGGCAGATAAAGATCCAGGGGGACCCAGCCGTAAAAGAAAGGCATTTTTTGAGGTCAGAGAAAATAAAAGACAACTGGATCGCGAGAATGCAAAAACAAAAGTGATTATTGGCGAGTCGACGATGGCGTCAGCTCAAGCAACAAATGGACCTAAAGACAGATGCCTTGGTTGCTAAATTCCTTCTGGACAGGTAAAATGTATTATTGTATTATACTGCGGCTGTAAGCAACTTCACGAGTCCTACGCAAGTTTCTAGAGGGGGGCGTTTCTTCGTAAATGTTAAGAGGGAGAGGTTGTATGTGCGCATGCGCATGCTACGTTCACAGTCGTAGGAAATTAAATCTTCTCTAATGCCTTTAAGCAGCTGCTGGAAGACAGCAGGGTTGTCCTGGACCAGACGAACTTGGTTCTAGTGCCAGTTAACAACACCACAGTCTCTTCATGGTGTGTGTTATTTTTGTTTACCTTTCCCATACAGTCAATACATTATATAAATATTTTGCTTCAAGAAAAACCTCCATCTGCATCATTGTTAGAAAATATGTATAATAACCGTAGGGGTATAGGCTCACATATGCAAAATAATGAATGTTTGTCTTGTAGGTTGCTTAGGAGGGATAAGAGGAAGGACAGGGATATGCTGGTGCAAGGCACTGTACTTCCGCAACAGCTGGACCTGGCCAAGGAGCCTCTCCCTGCACTTTTCCATTTTTCTTCACACTGCTCACATCCACGTGTGTTTTTCACAAGAAACTAACGAAAACAAAAATGAAAGCAGTAGAGTATTATTCACCTTCAGTGTCTATAAATCTTAATAATAAAAATGCACACACATCCCAGATTAATTACTTTTCCTGGTATCAGGCAGCATCTTTTAATAAGAATAAAGTCACACGTGGGTGAAGAGCTTGCTTAATGTTATATATTTATATTCAACATAAAAGGCTTTCGTGTGGAAAACCCAGTACAAAGTCACAACTGAGATATTCACAAAATATTCAGTTGTGTGAGGATTCATACAAAAAGGAAAAACAGTTAAAGTTTCAAAGGCAGAGAACCATCAGAATTACAAACCATTCCCATACTGTTGAATGCTTCTGCATGTATTTTACAAATCCATTATTAAACATATAAACAGATTGTAAATTAAACATGCACACCATTTTATCCAAATGATCAAAATTTCATCAGCAATAAACAAGTTTAAAATGTGGTTTAAAGACATCTGCAGCTTACTAAAAACGCCTTCATTACAACAGGAATTCTTTTTATGTGTAGTAATTCTCACGGTAGCAAACATCTGTGCCAAAAAGCACTTTGGGACAATACACAACCTTGAAACCACTTTCTTGAAAAGCTGGAAAGAGACGGTATCCTTAAGGATTAATTAAAATTACTCCGTGCGCATGCTAAAATAGCTCAATGACTTCAATGGAGTATTGTCCAACGTCCTTCTTCACCTTCATCTTTTTAAGCTCTTGGAGACTGAACTCGATCTTGCCAAGCTCAGAAACCAGTCTCACCTGAGGACACAAAAAAAGCATCTTGGTTATCCAAAAAAACTTTTTAAGTGTCATTTTTTGAATTCAGACATAAAATGTGTTTTTATAGCTCTCACCCACACCAGTTCCCAACCATTACAGACATGTATCTTAACATTACAATTAAACATTTACACAAAACCGTTTCTATTAAAAGGGAAAACTTCTACCTGAGATCTAACAAAGCTGTGAAGGTTCAGCAGTAAGCCTTTGGCCTCTGGAGTCATCACCAGCACTGTAAAATGGGCATCCAACAGCAAGCACACCCAGTCCATGACCTAGAATTCAACACAAAGGAAAGCAGCATTAGACATCTTATTCTTTTCAAACTGGAGATCACAATTTGTCGCAGTCCACAATTTGTTTACAGTTATTTTGTAGTAAAGTCTCCTCTTTCCTCTCGCTAAACTTAAAAAAATCTTGGGGAAGCTTTGTCATTTTTTAGAATCTGTCGATGGGTTTTTGGTGAATATGATCACACATGGTGCAACAATGCTACATCTTCAGGGAATGCATTGTTTTTTAATACATCTCTTCAGCAGAACTAAACTCAGACCACACACACAGTTCAAGGCTGACCTCCACCATATCCAGACTTAACAATCTGTCAGCACAGTGAACAAAAACATATATTTTGGCCTCCAGACTTGTCACTTATTGTGTCCAGACCTGGTGTGACAGACAGTAAGTGCAGTGACATGTCAAGCGTAGCCTCTCTAATTATCTAGTTAGACACAGATACAAACCTGAGCCAGACTTGGAGATCTACATCCATGCATCTGCAGGGAGTCATCTTGGGAATATTTTAGGTAGAGAAACTGCAGGTACTGGAGGAAAAGCTGATTGGATGAAAAAGAAAATGACAAATGTAACAGCTGCTGGGGAACATGAATTCAGTACTGCTTGGTTTGTCTTGGAGGAACGGAAAAAGGCAGGCTGTTACTCACAACAACATGCTGGGAAGAGAGGTCTTTTAGGTGTGGGAGGAGGAAAGAGTCACTGTGTGCCGTCTGCAGGATCTCATTTCTGTGTACACCGAGTTAAGGTCTCAAACATTCATATTTCTACGCATTTTTAAATTCAAATCATTACAGCGTGCAATAGTGCTACAGAACTATAACAGTTTTCTTACTGATAGATATTGTTTGAGCAACTGACACAAAGTATAAGAACTACTGACACAGAGATAAAGTTTTAGTTTGGATACAGTAGAACAGCCTTATGTAATCCCACAGGACAAATCTGTTCTGGTGGAGCTGAAGTCTTCTTCTTGGCTTCTGTTCTGGTCTGATGACCTCTGACGTCTTCTGAGCAGTCCTCCTCACAGGAAGTGGGGCTGAAACCATTCTGTAAGTCAACCTGGCCACACTCTCTTGAGATTAGAGTTTCCATGAAAGAGATGCTGTCAGGCTCTAGTCTCGCTTTCTCTGCATCGACATCTGGCACACTGCAAGAAAAGTGAGAACAAAACAGTGGTAGGTTTATCACTGTATAATGCACTGTGTCAGGCTAAGGATGAGATTATTGAACCACTACACTACACTGATTTAACTGTATACACAATGTCAAATGAGTTCTATCAACTAAAAATGTAAATTAACAGTTTGAAGCTGCTACGTGTATAGTTTGAAATAGTTTTACTGCACCTCTGTGCTAGTAGCTATAGAACCTAGTGGCAGAGAACTCAATTAAAGCCCAATTTAGCGTTTATTGTAGTAGTCAGTCCCTCCTAAGATTTCACATGCGTTTTTCGTGATTGTTGCGGCTGAAAATGCCTGAATTCTCGTCAGCTTTTCTAAAAAATAGCGATAAAAGTTGCGATGTTTTAAGCTTATTTGTTGTGATAAAATTGCGGGAGACAGTGCCAATTGCTAAAAAACTGCATTTTTTCCAGCTTGTAGAACATGTTTCAATGCTGTAATTGACAATATTTATTCCAAAATTAATTATTTAACGTTCCATTAGCAGCAGCCAGATACTGGTTTAATATGACGTGACCCAACCATGCAGGGGGCGACAGGAATTGATGGGACTCAGAAACACCCCCACAATTTAATCAGTTGTTTCTTGTGCCGTTTCCGATGCGTCCACAGTGGTAGATTTGTTGTAGGATCACAATGATGTGATCGTCAGCAGGCTGCTGAGGTAGCGTTCACTTGTTGCCCTGGTGACCGTGCCGCTATCAGATGCCGTGCCGCTACCTCAATGGGAAATCCTTAACAAATCCGTGGATCCAAACTTTAAACCGTACCACTGCCGAAGTCTAATCATTTGGTCCTTGTGTCATTTCTGACCGACCCTTAAATTTTCATTCAAATCCCTGAGTCGGTTTTTGAGTGATGTTGGTAACAGAGGAAGGATTCACACACGCTGATCGTCACATAACCCTGCTGTGTTCTTTGGTGGAATAATTAATCTAATTTACCTCATTCTTTCAGTGCTGTAACGGATCTGGATGCAACAGCTTCCATCATGGTGATTTGTCTGGTCTGTTGTCCGCTCATTTCAGCCGTTCTAATACGTTTCATGTTAAAAAAAAGTGTGTATCAATCGATGATATATTTTTTTTGTATTCCACCACAATATTGCACGGTTGTAAAACAGTGTAGCTCTGCTTTGGTGAAGAACATCAGTGAATTAATTGTTTATCACGGTCTTCAGCAGTAATTTTTGTTGGTAAATGAGAGACATTAGTATCGCACATGTCTGCATCTTCAAACCAGAAACAAGGAAGTGAATTCGGTGACGTACGCGGATTACGTTTGCGCTGGGAGCTGCTATGATTGGTGGAATTCACGGGAGGCGGGCCAAAATTGCGGAAAAGTTGCGGTGACTGGAAAAAATTGCAAGGCTGCGCAAAATTCGTGCAGATTGGTTGATTTCGCGCGATCGCAACATCGCAAATTCCTGGAGGGACTGAGTAGTTGTGTTTGTAACAGTCATCCATCTTACCTGATAAATGCCTTGAGACAAGCACAGGTGACAGCTTCTGGGATGTCAGGGAAGAACTGCAGGCAGAGCTGACACAGGAAGTAATCTTTCTTCTCAAGAGCCAGCAGCACAAGATCTGGACACACGCTGTTAAAGGTGATAATGGAAAATAGTTACATTCAACAGAAATAACACTGGTTTAATTACTCCTGTAGTTTGTAGAGATACAGTTTGGGTCAATCAGTGCATGTCTTATGCATAACCTTAAGAATAAGAATGTCATTCCAGTGAACGTTCTGATGTTTATATGTGTATTTAAACCCAAGATAATACATCTATTACACGACGCAGGTGAGTCGGAGAAGAACCAGCACATCCAACAGGTACAAAAGCAGACTCCTGCACACTGTTTAACTTGCAATCATAAATTTATTACTGCAACATTTCAGCACTAGACCTTCATCAGGCATTTTTGCAACTTAGAGCACAGAAGTCTGTTTAAAAGAGTATAAAAGTACATAAATGCATTCCACAGCTGGAAGACCAACTAAACTGTTTTCTGAGTAAACATTTTTATCTTGTAATTCCTCATTTAAAAGGGAATCATCATCTGGATTCTGGTGCCTTACTGACCTGTGACAGAGACACTGAGTGTGCACGAGCTGTGCTAATGTGCTTGGGGAGTAGAAAGCAGGATCATTCAGGCTCCGGGACACGAGGGTTGATGCTAGCTGTCCCACCGAAGGCTGCAGGTCCTGGAGGTCTGCCCTGGACAGGAACCCCTCCACCTCTTTCTGGACCTCTTCTACTGGTGCCATCTGTGTGAGGAATTTTTTTTTTTTTGTTAGGTCTGTTAAATGGAAGCAAGCTGATTTAGCATTTTTCTAGAGTGCCATGATAATCACATTTTACCTTGATGAGATCCAGTACTTGGTCAATAGTTAAACTAGGGGTTGATTGGGTCTTACGTGTTGTTCTCTGGATGGAAAAAAAAGATGAGACTCTGATTAAGGATCTACCACACAGCACTGCTAACAGAGTAGTCACTGAACCTGCCGTCTTCATGTGGCACGATATTCAAAGCTAAGTGAAACTTGAAAAAACTGTAAGTTGATGATTTGCAAAAGCTGCAAGTTTAGTTAGAAATTTTAAAGGTTTAGGAGGAAACTGTTTTGAGATGCAAATCTTTAAAACTTAATTTTGATAATATGGGAATTTATGTATCTTAATAAATTATTTGTCTTATTTTTCCTTTAAAACACAGTTGCCCAGCATACCGTCTTCCTGGTCTCCACTGTTCTAGACGGCTGAGCTTTCTCTCCATGCAGAATGTTATTCCACGATGGCACAGAAGCTGGAACTTTGCACTCTGTGGTAGGTAAAGAAACACAAGAATCGTGTCGTGTAGAAATGTGTATCAGTCATAGGAAATGCATAAGTAAATATATAGCACAGAATTTATGTATTAATCATTTCTGGTATATCAGTCCAGTCTTTTTGTTTTATGCATGTCATTTATGCTGTTGCAAAACGCTATTACATTGTTAATACTACATTTTTTTTTTAGCTCACCTTCAGTCTTGGCCTGCCTTAGTTTTCCCAAGGCAGAGGCAAGAGAAGATTTGGGGCACTCAAATGGTATTATAGAGAGGATTTTCCCATGTGGAATAAATAATTTGTTGGAAAAGCTCCAAAGCTACATCAGAGAGAAAAGAAAGTCAATACAAAACAGCGTTACTGGTGCGAGTGCATAATTGAAAACAGTTAATACATAATGTCCAACCAGCCTATTCATGCATCACTTTAAGGATTGTAAACTGCTATTAAGTTGTGAGGAGGGACAATGAGCCCATCACAGTGGAGAGCAGACACAATTTTCTACCAAAGTCATACAGTCCTCCATCAGCACCCAGCAGCTGGAAGGACAGGGAACCTTGGCCTGCACTAAAAATGACAATCAGGCAATCCTTAGTGAGTAACAGGTAGTTTATGTCGACTTCTAAAACCAGCGACAGGAGCTCATGTACACATGTATGAGCTCCAAGACCCACCTGCTGGCATAGCTTGAATAAAATCAGCCATTAAAATGCCATGAGCTTGGTGATTTATTTGCCTTGAATACAACACATTCCTACCTGTCCATAGATTTTACCCGCCATTTCTTTTCCTGCTTGAAGTGTCTGAAAATTGGTATTCCAGATACAAAGGAAGTCTGAAACATCAAAGACAGAGAGAGACAGTCAGAAAGCAGACCTTTACAACAAGCATTGTGCCCAAGTCAGATGCACTTCTTCATGCAATCCTTTTGAAATATTTATCCAGAAAATAAGGTACACGTGTCGAAATTAATGCAGCTAAAGGCTAGGCACATGTTACCCTAGTATTCATTTAAGTGGTAATAATTTGAACATATACCGTAAATTAATTTTAAAACAAATTCTCTGCAACTTTGCCACAACATAAAACGCAGATACTCAAAACAGGCCAGTCTATGAATCTACATGATCCTTGTATAAAGTGGCACCTGCTTACCTAATTGTCATACCTGGTGTGAATTTTTCCAGTTAAAATGAAGTTAAGACTGACCAGACAGAGTTGTGCTTTCAGTGCATTGAGTAAATATAAGACATGCACAGTAAACATTTCTCTAACTGGCAAATCAAGATGGAAGAGACGGGCAGGTACGACAATATTGACCTACAGTTCATCAGTATTCTGGTGTGAACTTTTCATATTCAGACCTTTGGGACACAGCTCCTGTATGCATGCTGACTCACTAGCAAGGCTTACTGAAATGACACTTTTAGAGGAGTGAAAACCAACCATATATTATTTGGGGTGCTGTAATTGATCAGCATTTACCTTTACCAGCTCCAGCTGAGGGGTGTGGTACCCCCACAACAGCTACGTGGGCTTCATCCAGGACCATGGCTGATGCTGCCTCCAGCAAGCCGTCACCGACAGGAAGACCCAGCAGCAGGCTACGGGGCAGAGGAAGAGCCTGAGCCCCCTCCTCAACCACCAGGAGCTGCACAGAAACTACACTCTGGTATACATGACCGTTAGGATCTGAATGCCAGAAAAATGATGAAGGAAAAAAGGATTACTGAGGGAAATGAGAACAGATAACTAACCCTCATAATGCATACAATAATATACTTAATCATTATCACTCCACTCTGCAGTGTGGAAAACATAACTAACGACCATTAGCGTATCTCCTTCTTTACAAACCTCATACTGTACTTCCAAGTAATTAAGTTGCTTCCACTGCTTCACAATGTCAAAAAATAAATGTTTTTTGTTTTCAAATTTGAGCCATCTAATGCGCTGAAACGCTGCTTCATTCTATAAAAGCAGCTTAAGCCATCAAACACTGGAACTAATTATTTTCACAGGAAATTCCTACTTACAGAGATAAAGTAGGTGGATGTGTTTATCCCTGTAGGAGGCAGAAAAGCTCAGTGGGGACACACCAGGCTCCTCTCGCTCCAGTCGGTACCTCTGTAGAGTGTTTGGGTTCAGCCTCTGCAGGTGCAGGAAATGATCTCCTTTCTGTTGGAGGACATTGACAGCAATTCAAGACAAAACTGGCATTTAGAAACATCAATATGTGGAGCAGATAGAAATGTCCACAGAGAAAACATGGAAAATCAACTGCTGTTTTCACTTAGTACTTTGATACGAGGGCAATAAATGCTTCAAAGTAATTAATTCAGAACCGCCAGGCTTGAGATCTAAGGTAAAAAGTCAATTAGACAGAATTAAGTTACCTGTTCAGTTGTGAAGATGACAAACTGCTGTGTTTCTGCTACTATAGTGGTGCTCCACCTAAAGACAAAATGAAGAATACACGTCAAGGGAAAATGTGCAAGACTGCAGCACACTATTTAAAATGTGGTAGTTGCAATGTTTGCACATAGCAAACCTGATGTTCTCCTCTTGATTCAGGACTTCCTCTATGGGCTGCTGAGGAGCAGCCAGCAGAGAGTCCAGCAATCTCACAGCTCCTCGCTTAAACAAGACCACAGGCTCCCCTCCATGAACACAGTGGACCATCCAGATATCTGACGACACCTGGACAGACAGCAGACACAGGCGGCATAAGTGAGAACGTCCTCAGTTCTGTTAACAGTCATGAAGGCCTTTATAATGACATTTTTGGTTGGTCACTATGACAACTGTGGAGAACTTGATGAGTTAGTGGCATGCTAAAAGAGAAGGAGCATTAAAATCTAATATGTTAAACAATTATAATAAACAAAATGATCACAATTCACTGTCAGCAGTGAAAACAAAGAGGAAACATCTTGTTTAAAGTTTCTACAGCCTAGGTTAAGTGTGATGGAGAGAGATGAATAACTTTCTCCAGACTTACAGTTGCTTTGAAGGCTTTGTCTAGTTGTATGTCTTCCTCCTTCCAAATTCTGATCACCTAAAAAACAACAACAATAACAAACCAGCAATATAATAATGTGACAGAAGTTTCAAAAAGGTCAGATCTATGGATACACAGTAAACTCACAAAACACAAACAGCACATTAACTGAAACAGCACCACTCCAGTCATTGATATTTCAGTAAACATAATGCTAGTAGCTTATGGCAGTTCTATGTTTGATACTTATACGGAAAAAGAAAATAACAACATCTCTGTAGATTTTGTTTACTTTGGGTGTAAATTGATTGTGGTTCAGTTTTGATGCACTATGGTTTCATAAAGATGCTGCTGCAGCAACAAAAGCAAGAACCAGAAAATGGCATAAAAGATTACCTTGTTGTCTGAGACAGCCATATATTCCTTGGTTTGTGAGTTAAAGACTGCAGAACAGGTCAGAGTTTGTCCTTGTTTCACTGTCCAGCTGCCCAGTAGCTTCTGGTCTGACACCTGTCAACACAAAACAGGGAGGAATAATTAATTTAGTTTACATTTACTTACCTATGCAGCTGCTGCAGAACATCACAGTGCTAAACTAGAAAAGCACTCGGAGAGCGCAGACCTCCGCCAGGCCATCGCTAAATTGTACAGATGACCAGTCGGAGTTTGTTTGTTTGTCTGTCTGTTTGTCTGTTAACAGCATAACTCAAAACGTCATGGACGGATTTAATTTAGTTTTAACAGTTTGTGCACAAAGCATAACATGCATGTATAGTGTAACAGCACAGTGTTTTGACGGCGGCGCCGCCGCACGCACGTAACGGTAGCGTTGCGCGCGCGTGTGACGGTACCGTACGCGTCGCCACCGCTTCGTTTCGTTGGTCCCGACTCGCTCGGGCAGCCCGAACCAGCCGCGCGGAATTCGGCCGTCGCCTGGGATCGATCCGGCGACCTCTGTCTGTACAATTGAGAGATGGCTCAATTGTACAGACTCCTTCAAAACAATCCTGGATCCAGACGGTGATCCGGATCACCTCCAAAATCTAATGGATTGTTACTTTTGCTCTTCCGGACATCCTGTAAAAATTTGGTGAAAATTCGTCCATGACTTTTTGACTTATGCTGTTCACAGAAAACAAACAAACAGACAGACCAACAAACTCTGGTGATTACATGACCTCCTGGCGGAGGTAATAAGAAACTGTTGATCGCCGTGATCTGAGGCCTCAAGAAAACCAAAGTTTCAGGGTGTTAATAATGATAATCCAGTGTTAACAGGGAACTACAGCCACATAAACATTAAACCTGCTAGTTAAAAAAAATCAATGTTTATCCAGATGCGCGTGACTCCTAGTGAGCATAGCTAACGGTAGCTAATATTTGCTTCTCTCTGCAGACTAACAAGACATAAGCCTTCGTGACCTTTACTGTGGATAAACTCGGATAGGAGTCAAAATTTCTGTCACACCTGTATTGTTTTATTCTGTGCAACGTTTTGGTTCTGACACTGCTGCTGCTACGAGCCGAGGATGCTAACACGAGTTACTACAGGTTGCACTGATCAGCTGAGGTCCTCCTGAAAAGCAAATTTAAACGTTACCTTGTACAGAGTCACAGATCTGGCGGAGTCGGTGACGACGACATGGTCGCCGTCTCTCTCCTCTTCGATCCCCTGAATGCCTGAACTTGACAGATTTTGATCTGGAACGAGCCCGCACAACGTGTATCCCTCATACAGCGCTGCCATGATGGACGAGAAGAAAGTGGAATCCGTGGATCTCGCGAGAATAGACAAAACCGGAACTACGACACCGCCTGTTGCACCGCGGATGTAAGAGCGTCAAAAATAAAAAGTACCGAATTAAATCAATTCTATTTATATGGTAGTTTTATAAACTACCAGCGTTGACCAAAGTATTGTACTATTAAAAACTCACGCAGCAACAAAATATGTGCAAAAAACAATTTGTGAAAGACTAAAATTTCATAAAGTGATAAAACAAGACAAAATTTGAAAATGGAAAACAAGCTACAAGATTAAAGTGTAGAATAAAGTTAAATACTAAATATCAGGATTTTAAAAACTACCAAGATAGATAGATAGATAGACAAATCGATCGTTTATTAATCCTGAGGGAAATTTAAGTGAATCCGAGGGAAATTGTACAATTATCCCCGTGAGTACAAAAGTTAATCAAGATTTGATATTGAAGTTTTTATGACTTTGAGGTTCTTTTATTTGTTGTTAAAGCCATAAATGGGTTTCCATCTGGGTACATTTATAAACTTCTCTGTCTCTTCTCAACTTTGTACATAACCTACATTTTTTTTCTTTTGGTAGCTCTTAATGGTCTGATGTTTTGGTATTTTGTTAATCTCATCTTAATATTTGATATTGTTTTATTATTTATGCAAATTGATTACCTTCTACAAAATGATTTCTTTATGCATTTTTTTGCTGCCTGACTGCTAACTTGTACAGCACTTTAGTCATCACTGGTTGTTGGTGCTAAATAAATCTATTTTATTTTATTTTATTTTGGTCAATCCTCCACACTCCAGACCAGTTGGTGATGATATTGCACGAATTCACTATTTGACAGCTGCCAAATCAAAAGTAGAAGAGCAAAATAAGCCAACGAAGAAGAAAACGATATAGAAGAATCAGTAGGTAAGAGGAGGAAACCTCACTAAACATGGACAGGAAAGAAGCGAGAGCCATGATCAAAGATCTGCATAAAAAGGGAATGACAGCCAAGGATATCCACAAAAACATGAACACACTCTGCGAAAACTCTCCTTAATATTAGACAATGAAGAAGTGGGTTGCTGACTTTAGCTGGGCAGGGCACTAGAGATGGCCCACGGTCGGGACGCCCAAAGACGGCGACCACGGAGGTTCAGGTGGAGGCGATTCAGCTGATGGTCATGAATGACAGACATGTGACTCTCTAACACATAACAGAAACCATAACCATCAGTGTGGGCTCTGTTCACACTGCTCTGACTGACATCTTGGGGATGAGCAAACTGTCTGCACAGTGGGTTCCCTAGATGTTGACACCAGATCAGAGGTCAACTAGGATGGATATTTCGAGGACACTTTTGGCTTGTTTTCAGGCGGATCCAGCCGAATTCCTCTGCAGATTTGTGACCCAATGTGAGACATGAATGCACCACTTTGATGCTGAGTCAAAGAATCAAAGATGGAGACACACCAGTGGTCCAGCTCCCAAAAAGTTCAAACAAGAAGCATCTGTGGGCAAAGTGATGGCTTCTGTGTTTGGGGACAGTGAGGGATTGTTAATGATGGACTTCTTGCCAGAGAGTCAAACCACTGATGGGGACTATTATCCATCACAGCTGCAAAAGCTGAAAGAAGTATTCAAAGAAAAAAGAAGAGGAAAGCTTCAAGCTGGAGTGCTGTTGCTTCAGGATTTTACACCCGTCCGTACAGCACAGGTTTCAGAAGCAGCCAAATGTGGCTTCGAACTGTTGCCTCACACACCTTACTCACCCAACCTTGCACTGTCAGACTTCAATCGGTTTCACAAACTGAGATCTCGCCTAAGCGGTTGACATTTTCAGAGTGATGATGAGGTCAAGCGTGCCATTGAAGAGTATTTGGAGGCTGTATTTGCAGATGTGAACTTCTTCCACGAAGGAGTAGCGAAGCTTGAAAATAGGTGGACCAAGTGAATGGAATTTAGAGGAAACTATGTTGAAAAATAATGCAAAGACAGCTATTGTCCTGAGATGTTTTCTAATGAGAGCAATAACTTTTTAAAGTACCCTCATATGTGCTGCAGCTGCTACTACCTGGATACTTTAAGATCCCCCACATGCATGTTGGGTGATGCATACAAACACTTTGATTTCAATCATCAATTTTATTGCCATCCCACCTCTACTTACAAAGTATATTGTGGAATGAAATTGCATTCAGGGACAAAATACACAAGAGGAACCAACTACCCATATCATTAAGACAAATGAACCAGACATCTCTGCACGAAAAACATAAGCCACAAAGGCAAGATATGTTTTTTCCATTAAACACCCAGACTATTACCTGTTTCCAAAGTCTTACAGTTTCATATACATGACCTTGTTCATTTCCAAAAGCCATAATCTATGGAGAAAAACAAAATTTTGAGCATTGGCTACGAGATGTCCTTTACATCACTGTTAGTCCAACCTTGTTGTATGTGCAGTACTCAGACTTGAGGCTCAGTGCCACTTTTAGGACATGGAAATGACAGAATCAAAGTTAACCGACTACTAAAACTAAAACAACATTTTACACAAAATCACTTGCAGCTCATGAGTGTCAGCAACAATCCGTGAAGATCTGGATTCCTTATTCTGTCTGCATGTGCTCAGTACAGTAATGGGCCTTCATAGACCAAAAGCTTTGACATTGCCATTTCTAAAAACACCAGTGGTCGCATGTGCCAAGCTGTTCATTTATCTGTACAGTACAGCCACAGATTACATATTCATTTATTATCTAAAGCATATGTGGCTCCCTGGGGTTTTCAGCCAGCCTTTCACTCCTCTATCCAGTTTGAATGTTTCTAGAACAGTATGTGCTCCAAACTACTCCGTTTTCAGAATACTCTTTTTTTTATTGTTTACTTGAGATAATAATAACACTAATAATTTTTTTATTATTATTTTGTCATGTATTTTACTACTGAGTCAAATACACTCAACTTCAGTTTGATTGATATTATCTCAAGTAAACAATAAAAAAAGTTTTCTGAAAATTTATCAAAACTGAATCATCTGTTTTTGCAAATGAACTCTTCAGTTCTTGAGGTCAATGATGAGGTTTTGTTCTTTAGCAGAGCACAAGCAGAATCCATTGATTGGTGCAGGAAAAAAATGACGTGAGACGTATGTGACAGTATGCGTTTCCCCTCCACCACCACATCCCTGCTAATGATCCTTATATTCCCCCCTTTACAAGACTAAACAAAACTTTTCTTTACAAGATAATAGCAGCTTGCACCAGTAAATGTGCTGCTTGGACCATATTAATTCATTACCTTTCAAAAGCAGAGACTCTGGAAAATTCCGAAGAACTTTTCATTTGTATCTGCTTCTGACATTCAATATTTAATACATGCTTTTATCTGACTCAGTACAAAGCACTGAGTCACACTTTCTTTCTGAGTCAGATAGAAACATGTATTAAATATAGGATTTTTCAGAATTGTGTTACAATCAAGAACAAAAAACACAGCTCAAATATATTCTTTAATATCAGTCACCAGAACACACCAACACTTGTTCTTTGTTGCAGTGGTTTTAATAGTCATCAGAGAGTTCAATCTGCTGCTGGTTCAGCACTGAGTGATTTCAGATGGAAGTGAACCCGAATGGAAGGTATAATCAGTACCACTGGGCTCTAGAATGAGACACACAGATACATAGAATAAGTTAGAATGGACACAGTTACTGGAACTCTCTATCCTTTATAGTAGAAGAGTGCAGAGAAAAACATTATCACGTGACAGACAAAAGGAACTGTGCTAGAATGTTGTTCTGTTGTTCATTTTGAGAAAACAGACACCTGAAGCATCCCCATTTCTTGCTTTGCTGTGTTTATTCATTGTTGTTGATTGTGATACTAGCAGTGGTTTTTGCTTTATCTAATCCCAACTGAATTTCCCTTCAGGGATGAATAAAGTGATTCTGATTCTGATTCTGATTCTAATCCCTGTATGGCCAAGTCAGATGATTATTTGTAGGAGTCTGCAAATATTCCACTTGTACTGGCATTTACTAAATGTTATTACAGTCTTTTTAATTTGGGTGAAGTTTTGCACTCACTGTTCCACTGATTCACTGAGAGAATTGTAGTTGACTTTTTCCTGAATCTCCTAGAATTTAATCTGGATGAGACTCTGTGAATCTACAACAGCTCTGTTTGGTGGATATTTGGTTTCTATATTAAATTTACACTGCAAAACTCAAAATCTTACCAAGTCTATTTGTCTTATTTTTAGTCAAAATGTCTTATCCCACTTGATTTAAGATGAATTCACTTAGCAAGAGACATTTCAGCAAGATGGAGGGACTTGTTTTAGGACATCCATCCATCCATTCTCTATACACCGCTTTATCCTCACTAGGGTCGCGGGGGGTGCTGGAGCCTATCCCAGTTGACTCGGGCGAAGGCAGGGGACACCCTGGACAGGTCGCCAGTCTGTCGCAGGGCTACATATACAGACAAACAATCACACTCACACTCACACCTACGGGCAATTTAGAGTCATCAATTAACCTCAGCATGTTTTTGGACTGCGGGAGGAAGCCGGAGTACCTGGAGAAAACCCACACATGCACAGGGAGAACATGCAAACTCCATGCAGAAAGATCCTAGGCCCAGGCCGGGATTTGAACCGGGGATCTTCTTGCTGCAAGGCAAAAGTGCTAACCACTACGCCCAATGTGCAGCCCTTGTTTTAAGACAATGCATCTTAAATATCTTGTTAAGTCAAACAACCTTGAAATTATCTTGTTTTAACCCTCGTGTCGTCCTGCGGGTCTCATTGACCCGTTTTAAAATGTGTGTGTGTGTGTGGGGGGGGGGGGGGGGGGGTAGATATTTTCACAGTAAAAACTTCCACCTTTTCAAAATTCTTTAGGAAATTTTTGAGCTTTTTTTGAAGAAAAAAAAGAAATGGAGAAATTTAAGAACATTCAGAAAAAAATCAACCAAAATCCATCGAATTTTGCTGTGTTTTTTCCCAATGTTCTTAAAGAAAATATTTTTATTTCTTGCCAAATTTGGGGATTTTTTTAAAATGAAACTTTTAATGGAAACTTTTAAGGAATTTTATTCCTGAAGATTTAGCAAACTTTTATAAATTTGGGTAATTTTTTGCAGAATTTTTGGCTTTTTTTCAGACAAGGAAGCAACATTTTTTGGTGCCGTAAATGAGGAGAAAAGGGGGGTTAAGACACCTAAGTTTGACAGTCCTGGTAAAATATAGCTTGAAATAAATTTTCCCAGCTAATTTGAAGATCTAAATATTCTAAATATCATATCTTATTTCAAGAAATCTTACCAAGCCATTTTCACTTGTTCTATTGGCAGATTTTTTTCACTTATTTCAAGGCAAAAGTTCTTTGACATAAGTTTTTTTTTCTTGTTTTGAGAGGGGAATTTTTGCCAGTGTAAATGCAGTTAGTTACAAAATCTGTTTCTTTTATTGCGATTAAACCTAATTCGGATTCAGACACTAAAAGCTTGCTGTGACATCTGAAGCTGGATTCCATATTTAAACAGAATTTTACTTGGGATTATGGAAATATTCTCAACTTAGCCTCAACATCTATTGATACACAGCAGGTCCTGCTGCTTTATTAACTAATTTGAAGCAAAGTAGTCTACACGATCCCTGCGTCACGACCTACTTAAGCCCTGTATTATTTTAGCCAATATTACAGCAAAGTCAAACAATTTCAACCAATATATGTGTAGTGTATACAATGCATGGAGAAGGGGAGCCATGGAGGTTTAACTGTGACTCAGTAGCTCATCTGTGCTTCTCAAGTAGGTTAATCCAGCCAAGCCCATATCAGGCGAAGCTCTGCTCTACTAATGCTAAACTAAGTATTATCATTTTCTGAAACAAAAACATAATTATGAAACACAGTTCCTTTTTTTCTTTCAATTGGCAACTGGGATTTGAAAAGCACTCAATAATATACATTCATTTCAATTTTATTTTGTATAGCTAACATTGCAAACTTGGTACATGACTGTGAGGCTTAGAAGTGACGGAAAGAAGCTCTTCTGACTAATGTGCTTTTTACTGATGTTAGATGTAATTTTTCAAAATGAAATATGCATTACCTTCAAAACATTCAGGGATTTGGAGTCTTCCATCGATGCACTGGGTTGGCACAGCGTAACCACAATTTCTGGCTGTGTTCTTGCAGTAGACTGAGACTATTTCATTGTGCAAGACTCTGTTTGGATTTAAATCCCCAATCCAGATTTTTCTTCCTTTGTATAATATCCTCCCTCTGTTTATGCCAACCTTGCAAGGAGCTGTGAGTCAAAAGAAAAAGAATCCATTAGAGATTTTCTCATCATGCTGTACTGTTTTGTGTTTAAGATTTAGGATATTTATCAGTTGTATTATACCTCTGTGTAAGTCAAAACAGGCACGGAAACATAATTGCAAGCAAATATAATGAAATGCAACTGGGATGGGATTTATGGCAACAGACATTACAGGACAAGAAATAGACAAATTCAAACTGGTAAATACATGAAGACAATGTTGCTTATGTGACACTTTCTTTGAAAAGAACGTGTACACTACATTCAGATGTTCTTCAAACAGCACAACCTCTCAAGAAACGCATTCCTGAAAATACGTGTTTTAAAAGACTGTAATATTGGGTGTAGTCCTACCCTTGCAGGATGGCTTTTCAGACCAAGTCCCATCCTGCTGACAAACAATTTCCTGACTTCCCTCCAGCACAAACTCTCCAGTGCAGCCATATTTGACTGTTTCCATGTAGTCATAGTCTCTCTGGCTACTGGTTGACATGTAGCCTTTGTCAATGTTGCGCGGTGGACGGCAGGTCACCACTGTAAAGGAACAGATTAGTCGGTTAATAGAAACATCGCTGAACATGTCTTCCATCTCTAGGTGTTTGCAGATTTTTTTTTCCAATTCTTTGCTCATGGTGTTGTAAGTTGATTATGCATTTCCCCTGAAGATGATGGAACTCTGCAGAATTCTGACACAAAGGAACTGGAGGAAAGTATTTTAAAGTATTTTACTTTCCAACAATTCAGTGAGAAACTCATCCATATCCTGTGAGACTGTTTTTTTTGACTGTTTTGTCTTGATTTGTTTCTTTAGAGACGACGTAGATTTCACCTCATGCCTTGTGGCAAAACGAACGACAGCTATTTGTCCATTAATGAAATGTTTGCACAATTATGATGTCTTTGTTACAAACATTTACATGTGAGCATTTTTATTGCAAATAAAGGCTGTCAAACCACTCACGATCAATTCATGAATTACAAAGAATATTTTCATTATCTGTTTCTTTTTGCTTTGGGACACTTTAAAAATGTTTAGCAAGGCCTCATCAGATATGTTAAGATGACTTCTCAGTTTCCCAACTTAAAGCATCAGTGTGGAGGATTTAGTGGCATCTGGTGGCGAAGTTGAAGATTGCAACCAAACGAGTACTCCTTGCTTCACCCTTCCCTTCCAAGTTTGTAGACCAGTTAAAAAATAGTTTTAAAATGTGCAAGTCTCTCTCTAGTTTTTTCCTGTTCTGAGAGGCTGCAGAACTATGCTGCATTTAATGAAAATACAACTACAGTTGTACAGTTTAGCAGATGTTTTTATCCAAAGCGACATACATCTCGGAGTAGATACAACACACAAGCAAGGATCTCGTCAGGGGGAAAGAACCTGGAGCCATAAAACAAGTCCAAGTATGATAATAGGAACATGGTGTCTACAGGCAGTGCAGATGTAATAGGATTTTATTTATATTGTTTTGCAGTTTGTCAATTGCAAAGGTATTCAGTAAAGAGCTGCATTTTTTTTTGTCTTTTCTTAAAGAGAGACTGTGCAGAGACTGGTAACTCGTTCCACCACGGGGAACCACAGAACAGAAGATACTAGCTATCGACCGGCCCTGTTGTGGTGGTTGTTGTGGTGGTTGTATCAGGAGCCTTTTTTTGGCTGAACGTAGTGAGCAGGATGGAGTCTAGACCTGAATGAGAGAGTTCAGGTAGGAGGGAGCTGTTTTCATTCTAGTTTTGAAAACTCAGAGTTTTGAATTTTATGCCAGCAGCAAGCTGGAAGCGTTCCGAACAGCAGGGGTGACATGTACTGTTTGTGTCTGTTTGAAAACCAGACGTGCATTTGGCAACTATTCTTATTTTTCGGTGATTTTACTTTAATTAATAACATGTTCCATTTATGCCAACAGACCCCCACACATCCCACACACTGGACCTTTAATTTAGATGTCGTTACTGAACATTGGACAGCGAAGGCTTAACAAAGTTGGTCTGAAATAGAAGAAAATGCTGTCTTTTTCTTCCCCAACTATAAAATAACTCTTTCTTTTGAGAAAAAAAACTGTCATTATTTTTGGTTGTCTTTTTTTGGTGTGTGTGATTTTGCAGTCATAAAAAAATGAAAATTTGAAAATTTACATTCATGCAAAACCTATGTTAAGTTTTGTCATCTATTCTTAAGTCTTATTCCATTGTGGAAGACTGAAATGTACTTTTTCAGTTCTCTTTTACTTTGAAAAGATGGTTTTCATCAATAAAACATCATTGCAGCGACTTCGCAAATACTCAGCTCCTGCTTTTTACAATCTTCGTACCTTTACACTCAGGTGTCTTGGTCCAGGTGCCGCTGGCTGTGCACTCTGCTCTGGGATTTCCAATAAGTGCATGTGGAGGGTGGCATCTGTACGTCCCTGTGGTGCCGTAGTATGTGGTGTTCCCTCTGACTGTCGTATCATAAATTATCATCCCAAATTGTGGGATTGGAGCAAGATCGCAGGTAACAGCTACAACAGAAGAGACACAACATGCTCATTTATATTACCTGGTACGTACTCCTCTGTGAGTATGTTCCTATTGTTCATAAGTGTTTGTTCACATTTACAGTCTAGCTAACCAAGTGGTTGCTAATTTGTGGTTACATTTGTAAAGTCACCATGTTTTCAGTGAACTAGTGTCAAGCTGAAGGGCAGCATTTCTCAGTGATGGCAACTTAATATGCGCTTTTTATGTAAATCTTGCTTTGCTAGGATTACATACGTGTGCACTCTGGTACAAGTGTGCTCCATGTTCCATTGGCTTGGCACACAGAAGTGCTGGATCCAGTCAAAACATACCTGTGCAGTGCCAGAAAAGACACTGAATCAAAATCAGGTTAACTGTATTTAAAGCCAAACATTGATTTATCAGAGGGATATTATCATAAATCTACTAATAAAATATTGGACCTCATTAGAGACACTGAAAATACATGCGTGAACTAAACTTTAGATAACAATAGCAGCCACTGCAGCTGTTTCTGAACACATCTGGGAGCCTCATTAGGTTATATCTGCGGTGTAGGCCCAAAGTTTTGACATATTTGACACAATAAACTGTTGCTTCATTACCCTTCATTACAAGTATAGTTGATGGTACTCCGATAGATCGTGTCCTCATAGTACAATTCTCCATTGGTTGGTGGATCAGGATAAGGACACCGCTTTGCTGCAGGAGAGAGTATGGTAGCAGTAAATTACACACTTTGCTATTCAATTATTTTTTCAATAAATAAATAAACACTTTTTTGCACATCTTCTCAAGTCATTACATCCTTTGATTTCATAAAATTGTCAAATTGTGATCAAGCTCTGCAAAATCCCACTCTTTTACATGTTTTTTAAAAAAAATTTTTACCACGGATTCTCTACTTCAAATGCCACAAAATAACAGATTAATCAACATCTTATTTAAAGTAATATGTGGTGAACATTTTCATACTACAAATGAAAAAAATGTGCTAAAGTTCCTAAAGTTGTGCACTTTTCTTTTTTCTTTTGCAATTAGTGTATTTTTCTTTTAAATCTATATGTATGTATATTATATTCATATATATATATATATATATATATATATATATATATATAATATTTTTCTATTGTCGAGGTGGTCGCTTTCCTCTTTCTGCTTTCTTTTCTACTCTATTCTTTAAAAAATTCCTTAATTAATTTTGAAAAATCATTTAAAATAATAAAAGCCCGAAGATTAAAGTAAGTCTAGAAAAGTTTATATAATAATGGAAAATTCTGACAACTGTAGAACATATTAGACATATTAGAATATTAGTCATTACTTGATATTAAAGTATTGAACAAATACTAAGATTAAAATATTCTTTCAGATGTTTCTGTTTCTACATTGTTCACACAAGACAATCTGATTTTTATTTCTCACTAGAGACCCACGTATGCATAAGAATCTGGTTTTTGTCCACTCTCCATTGACCTTGCAGACGATCTTGCGAGGGCCCGACACAGGGGTATATCCGTCTATACAGGACAGGGCTAACTCCTCCCCGGGGTTAAAGTACCGGTGGATCCCAGCCAGGTTAATGGTGTCAGCCAAGTTCGGCCTCAAACATACTGCGAAAACAAAAAGATGTATTGATAATTGTGTGCAGACTGTTGAAGTGGTTAAAAACATACTCCAGTAGATTTACATATCTAGTCGCATATGCCTTTTGCAAAAAACTTCAAGATGCTGACCCTCTGATCTATGAGCAAGTGAACATCTGGGTTATTGCATTAGGAGGGAATCATTCATTTCCATCTTAAATGCCATGCAGCATGTACTGATTAAACAGTTTTCCTAAACCAAACAATTTGTTAATAAAGAAATATCAATGCTGTGTGCTAGAGTTAGTTTTAATGCTGCTAATTTAGAGCAATGTTTACTCAAAGGTTACTCCTCTGAATACACACAACAAAATAAACTCTCTCTAGGACTATATTTGGTCCACTTTTCCTCAGACAATATAAATTCTTTTGTACCTGACAGCTAAAAATACATAATCACCCATTTCAAATAAAGTTCATACACATTTTTAATTCTGGCAACATTTGATTAAACAGTAACTTAAATAAATATTCTTGGTGAATTAATGCTTTAGTTTAATTTTGCATAGAGAGGACAGGAAACATTTTTTTAACAGAAAACAAAAACAAACAACAAACCATTTCAAACATCTAATGAAAATAAAAAAATACTCTGATTCCTTCCACTCCAAAGAACTCGGTATAGCCTGATGCTAAAGCCATAAAAACACTGGAATAAATAATTATTTACACATTCGGTTTAAGCCATATAATGCCAAATATAAGCCAGTAATAATACCATTGTCTTGTTGTGATGTCACAGTAGTGAAAAACAAAGCCGGACAAAGCAGAAACAAAGTCAACACGCGTTCCATCCTTTGTAGAAATTCACAGACGTTCCTCGGTTCTTTCCTGTGGTCTCTGGTTCAAATACTGACTCTGCTCTCCATTTCACTGCTGTTTGTGTTTCTCTAAAAGTAAACAGATAAGAGCAACATGAAGTAACGGCTTACTGACAATCACTGTTTTGTTATCTACTCTTTTTTTTTCAACAGCAAAGTAACAGTCATCCATGGGGCATTTTACTGGAAGCGTAAATGTCCAAGAGTGGACTTTCCCTTGTTGCTGCAATATAAACAAACAGGAACATCTAACTTTTCTGGATATTGCACTTGAATATTTGGTGTCTGTATGCAACACCATGAATTAAACAAAAATTTGTCTGACAGAAATAATGATGAAGAGTCCTGTAATCTTTGTACACAAAAGACAGATTTTTCAGATTAGCACAAATTTCAGATGCTTAGAAACTGCTAAAGTCATACAACATACCAAAATAATGTATCACTGAGGAAGCATCTACAGGTTTGATATTTTATAATAGGTTGTAATAAAGAAACACAAAAATTCAAGGGAACTTATAACTGCCTTTTACCTTTTCACAAGAATCCATTAGCTATTTAGCATTTTATTTCTAACCCTGTTATACTTTCAAGTTTTATACTTTTCCATTCATTTCTAACACAAGTAGCGCTAAAGTGGTTTGAGCGTGAGTCCCAGCACCTCTGTGGGCTGTTCACCTCAAAATATCACATAAGAGCAGTAAAGGCAACATGTGAAGTTTAGAATCACACAGAAATAGGTTGTGAATAAATGAAGTTAAACCTCTAGTAAAAGGTGCCAGGTCAATAATCACAAAATATGTCAGCCTCTCTTCTCTTAACAGCACATTGGCTTTAAACAGGAGATTATTTTTCTCAACCATTATTGTTGAACCTCTTTGCTTTCTGACCCTGAGATCGACTATATATTAAATTTAAACACAATATCGATGCTCAGTTTCTCTCAGTACTATTAGATGATTTGGACTGTGGATATATAAAACTATTGTTTGAAACACCATGACCCCTTACCTTTCTAACATGACCAGGACAGATTGCTGCATATCAAAATGTTAGAATAAAAATTGCAAAAGTCAAATCAAAATGGTGTTGTAATTGGCTAGAAAAAAACATCATGATCAAAATAAACAGTCATTCAAGCTGAACGGTGAACTCTGAGATTCTCATTTATTGTCCGTTCCTTTTATGTTCATGCATGTTTACTGTTAGGGAAACTATTTTATCCAGTGGAGCGACTATGATTTAGCTCTGCTTGTTTGTGAAAAGGTTGCATACGATTCTAAGGAAAGGAGTCAGAAGAAAAGGCTTGAGGTACAGTTAAGAAGATATGTTTACATCCTTAAAAGGCTGTTTGTTTTTGGAAAGATGACCTCAGCCTTTCTTATACTGCCAAAATCAAATCCCTTACAAACTTAGAATCCACGTATCCTGTCCCGTTACATTTGGATCATCATCTGGACGAACTCGGTTATTATCCCTCACCTCCGTCCGTCCGTCCGTCCGTCCGTCCGAGATGAAGGGGACAGCTTTTCTCGGAAACTATTACAGCTAGGATTACGAAATTTAGTGTGTAGCTTCACACCATGGACACCTTGATCAAGTTCGAAAATGAGACCTGTGCGATAATATTTAACAGAGTTATGGCCCTTGATCACTATTTTGGATATAGACTCATAGACATCACATGTGGCGGGGGATATTGTTGACTATGTCGTCTTGTTCTCTAGTGTATAGAAAACTAATAAATCTGCAGCTGTACTTTGTGTTTTTGAACATTTATAGCAAATTTCCATGACATATGAAACAAAACAAAGGGAGTAACTTGTTAGCTTGCAGGTTGGGACTTTCCATTATTCTTTATTAGAATCAATTTAAAGTTTCCAAGACATACAGCTGAGTTACTCTAGTATTACACTTTACCATTGTGGTTTTACAGTTTTTGAACAGAGACTAGGTGAGCTGGTGTGTTCAAGCAGCAGTGATACGTGGAGAAAGAGACGGCGACTTTATAGAGCTGGTGTCTAATCAGCATCTTGATATGGCACACCTGTGAGGTGGGATGGATTATCTCAGCAAAGGAGAAGTGCTCACTATCACAGATTTAGACAGATTTGTGAACAATATTTGAGAGAAATGGTGATATTGTGTATGTGGAAAAAGTTTTAGATCTTTGAGTTCATCTCATAAAAAATGGGAGCAAAAACAAAAGCGTTGCGTACTCTATATATTTGAAACTAAATATGCCCTAAAGTTTTCCAGTGGATCTTCTCTCTCAGGAGTGCACGAATGTCAAGGAACACATACGGCCAATATTTCATTCATAATTACTGCAGTTATTTTATCATCAGTTGAAAATTACAAAATAAGCAATGACCATTAACAAAGTTGGCTTCTGTCATAACATACAATGCAATTAATCACTCCGTGAGGTTAATCATATGCAGGGGTTGTAGAGCTTGTTGGACTCGCAGGGGGAGAAGAAGCACACATGGTGATCTCTGATGGAAGACTTTTAGCCTTCAACCTGTACTCGATCTGGCCTGGTTCTAAAAGAAAAGAGAGATAAAAGAAGCAGTCGGTCAGAAAATATTTTCATTCGACTGCACGGCTGTTTTTCTAAAGATATCTGCAACCTATATGCACTGTACTGCTGCCAGTGAAAGGATACAGATCATAGGAGTAAGTTGTGCCTAAGCCCAGTTACAAATATCCACAATCCTTTATGCATTATATAATCTGGGTGACGTAAAAATATGTGATGTTATGAATCAACTTGTTTCCTATAGACACAACTGTAAATGGACGCTTTGCACCTGTGCAAGATGCCAAAGTTTTAGTAATATCTCCAATGAAAGCTTGTACTACATCTCTGTTAGATGAACACCGGTCGGTCTTGATCACAGCAGCCTGAAACAGACTTATCCAGCTGGCAAGAACTCACCCTCAAAGCATTCTGGGATGGGCAGGGATCCGTCATTACAGGTGCTAACCACTGGGTAGCCACACTTGTCAGCTCTTTTCAGACAATAGAAGGCGACGTGTTCTCCATGCAGGACTCTGTTTGGCTTCAGGTCTGCGATCCAGATCTTCTTGGCATTGTAGAAGATCCGGCCTCTTTTGATGCCAACTGTGCAGGGAGCTGAGTGGAAAAACGCTGCAGTTTAAGCACCTTTCCCCAGACATTGAAAACCCAGACTGTGAGTTGTAAAATCACTGCTGGCTTAAAGATAATCAGAATTTCCACTCCTACATTTCCCAGTATATCTAGGCGCATTTGGTTTACAAGTTGACTGCTGAACCTGCATCCCCGATCCTTTGCAGCGATGTAACATAAATACAGAAATCCAGCCTGAAGAAAAATCTGATTTTCCCTTGACTCACCCCTGCAGACTGGCTTTGATGACCAGTTTCCTGTGTTTTGGCACTGAATCTCAGCCTGGCCGTCCAGAACATAGTGCTCATTGCAGGCGTATTTAACCTTCTCCTTGTAGCCGTGTGGTCTGATGACAGCAAAGGTGATGACGCCGTTTGGTATGTTTGTCGGAATGGAGCAGCTCACCTCTAGGAAAAAGGTGGCGAAGAAGAAATACATAATTGCTAAAACTGCAATATGAGGTAAAATTAAAAGAAACAAGTACAGCAACAAAACAATAGCATGCTTTGTAGGAAAAGGTGATGCAAAAAAGCTCACACTTTATATGGAAATGTACATACACAGATAAACCAAGGTGCTTCCTTTTTATGTTACACATGTTTAAGATACATGAAAATGAATAATTAATACATTTAGACATTAAGGTATACTCTGAATTCATATGTCTTACGTACAATACCATTACAAATCTTAAAAAACAATGAAAAGGGAATGGAAAATTTTTGACATAAAAAGACTTTTAAAACACATTTTTAAATGCATTGTGTCATTTTACTAATATTTCCTTTGGATTTATAAGATGTAATTATTAAATTTGAGCTTAATACTGTGAATATAAATCTGAAATTAGATAAAGTTGGTGACAATCAGCAAAAAAGAAAGCTTAGTTCTATCTATCTATCTATCTATCTATCTATCTATCTATCTATCTATCTATCTATCTATCTATCTATCTATCTATCTATCTATCTATCTATCTATCTATCTATCTATCTATCTATCTATCTATCTATCTATCTATTAAATTAAACACAAATAAAGCCACATGATCTGATGTAAAAATCAGATCCAAATCTTACTGAGCATCTGTGGAATGTGCCAGGATAAGCCTGATCTATGTAGGTCCCACCCTGCAACCCAAAAGACCCACAGAATTCACTCCCACAGCACATCCCAGAGGTCCTGCATCCATGTTCCACTGGGTCAGAGGAGTTTTAGCAGCATAAAGGGGACCAACACGATATTAGGCAGGTGGTCATGACGTTATGCATGATTGGAGCATGCAACACATGTTACCTAATATTTTGGGAAGCCGTGAGACTGGGTATGATTGAGAGAATGTCATGTCACATGTCTGAATACCTCGACACACTGGTGGTTCAGGTATGGTTCCATCAGCCCTGCAGGATCCTCTCTCATAACTGGGTGCTTTAGGTGGAGTACACTCGTACGTCCAGCCCTGTCCGTACGCGGTGGTGGATCCAGTTATCGGCTTATCGTAGACAATCCTCCCATCTCTTGGTGGCAAGGCCAGGGGACAGTTCACGGCTGTAAGGAATGGTAAAATGCAGAATATAGGGTTATACCGACATCAGCTCTGAGGACAATTAAAGATCAGCATGTTAAGCTCATGCCAAAATACAATTTATGCTGTTTTCTATGCAACAAAATCGCCACCTTTAAACGTATGAAATGTGTTTCTTTAAAAGTTTCAAATAAATGCACCAAGTAATGAACCAAAAATCTAAAGAAAAGCTTCGGAATTATATCAAAACTGTCTTTTTTTTTTTTTTACTGTACACAGCATGAAACATGCCCTCTATTGGATCCTGATGGAATCTGTTGTCATTTCCTCTGCACATATTTCCCTGCAGTACCTTTGCAGACAGGTGGTGGATTACTCCAGGTGCCGTCATGTAAACAACTGCTTTCATTGGCTCCTAGCATGACATACCTGATGAACAAAAGTTCCCATTATTCTGACATATATCACTGTAAACACAACTCGCACTAATCGGTTTGGATGTGAACTGGATGTGTAATCCACTCTTACCCGTCATCACATGTGAAGTTAAGCACACTCTTGAACGGAGCCTCTGTCCTCCCCATCGCCAACGGCTGCAGAGCTCTGGGGATCGGACACATCTTGGCTGCAGAGCGGATGATAGAGTGCGGACAACGTTGAATCTGCTTCTCTTGTTGGTTACAGAACATTTTTAAGCATGTGTGGGGTAATCAGCAGGATAATAAAAACAGCCAGCACTGAATTAACAAGAAAATATCTATTTTTGATGCTGCTTGCTCTTGTGTTTGAGTATTTGTGGTTTGGTGTCTTCTTAATTTGTGAATCCATTTGCTACAAAAACACTTCACATTTGTTTAAAAAGCTATTTTTACCTATTTTTGTTCCTTGCGCACATTTTTTAAAAACCAACTGCATGCATATTACAATACTGAAGGATATTTATAGCATCACACTGATACTTTCAAGACCAAATTATGTTTTTTTACAACAAATAAACAGACTAATATCCCCATTTTTAATGAGAAAATTGCAGAAAACTATCTTCAGCTTGTATTACATTGACTGTTGCTCATTGTTGAGGTGAAAAAGCCTCTGAGCCTTTGTGCTCATCAAGTAATTCTGTTGAGTGTTTTTAATTCAGAAATAAAAAGCACGAAGAGTAGTATGCGAATAAATGGCCGACATTCTTTTGTTTTTGCAGTTGGCTGAATCCATAGGCTGATAATGTTGTCATAAATGTCAGGTAACAGATCACAGATGTCGTCTTTTGGAGATATCACTTCCCTTTGCACAATCAAACAATATGTGAATGAAATGATGTGGATGGCAAGGCTTTAAATTGCAGGTTGTACAAGAGTTCTGATTATAGATGTTTATTGAGGCCTTATTGGATGATTTTTAAAAAAAAATCATGTGACTGGTCAGACAGATGAAACCAGACCTCTCTGGAGTAAAGAAAACCCTCCAACAAAATGCACTGATTTCTTTGAGGATTGTGAGAAACAGTGTAATTTATCTGAAAGGTCAGCATTACTGCAGTGTACTTTTGAGACAATATTTGCCCACACATAGCCCGCACTTTCTACATACTCCCTGTTCTGTCAAATGGAGGACAGAAAGTTCAAGAACTAAAAATAACACCACAGTCTTGACTCACGGGAACATGCCAGGTTGGACCGTGTCCATTCTCCTGTGTCGGTGCAGGTTATTCTGCTCGTTGTCACCGCTGAAGGCAGGTATCCTTGTCCACATGTGAGGGTCACCTCCTCTCCAATCTCGTACACGCGTTTTAGGATCGATTCATCGATGCCATCAGAGACAGGAGGTCGGCCACACACTGGGTAAGGAGAACACATTTTAATTGGAAATATAGAGGGCAAGATTCACAGTTTTGCAGCAGCATGTTCTGCAGCTGCATTTTGAATTGCATTAATAATATGTAAGATGTTCAGTCTTATTGAGCACCAAAAGTTGCATAAGGTACAGAAATGTCAGCAAATACAGGACAGCGACTGATAACAGTAATGGTGAAGGCTAATTTTCCTGCAAAAAATACAAATACAGACGCGTTTATCCTGCTCCATTTTACCTTTCTTGGATGTTACAGTTGTGTAGAAAGCCACTTGGCTGAGAAGCAGCAAAGCCAGAGTGAGAGACATTTTCTCAGGGGTGAAGTCTCCTCGGTGTCCTTGCATCTGGGTGTGGATGAGTCACCACAAGGGCCGCTGGGTAACAAACCAGTGACGATCCAATCAGATGTCAGTTGAAGCGCCTATTGGTTGAGCACAAAGGTCACAACTCCTGCATGTTTGTTCAGAGTTGATTGACTGTGTCACAAGAACACATGCTGTGATATAAATTCAGAACTTCACGACACATGCAGGCTTTTAATGAGCACCACTTGAATTACTTGATGTGACTGTTTGCTTAAAGGAGGCAGAGAAGCATGATGGCGTAAATCATAACGACGAGTTTCCAGGAAGCAAGAAGTTGCTCTTTGGTTTTTGGCTGTAGAGAAATGTGACACAAGAGGTCCAGTTTGCTCAAATAAGGGAACTCTGTGAACTCTAATCAGTGAAATTATACAATAACCTAAGTAGGTCAAATGATCAGTTGATTACAGGTAATGCCGTTTGTCCTGAATAGAAACATGCAACAAGTCCCTGACAGTTCAAAGCTTTTTTTCAGAGGACAAAATGGGAAACTGGAACATTGGATTAATTCGGCAATTCACCCAGTGTGTGTCGAAACATTAGTGTGCTCCATTCAACCTTCTGTCCTCTGGAGTTCTGTTCTCAACCTGAGCAGCCAGTTTTTTTTAAATACTGGAATCACTCACTATTTTTTTTGCAATTTTGCTTTTCAGACATGAGTGCTGAGCTCAGTGTCATATGATTGTAGAGAACAGTGGATCTGGTTTATCCAACCCCAATAAATTTGCAAATATTTGTTTTTATCATAAGGATTGAGATGGTGAAGCTGCTCTGCAGGTCAGTGAACCAAATGGAAATCGGTAAAGGGTTTGAAAAATAACAAGCAAATCATAACAGCCGGTGAGAAAATGTCTCAAATCGGTAGAAAATCCAAGAGCCTGTCCAAACACTAGTAGTAACGTCACACTGTCAAGTTTTAACTGTATTTTTGAACAATTTACTTTTATTTTATAGATTTTTTTGTTAAATTGCAGAAGAAAATAGCAAAAAAAAGAAAATGCTATTTTATATGCTAAGCCTAAAAAAAGAGGTCAAAGCTGTAAATAATTTCCACGCCTAAAATGTTAAGTGGTATTTTGCTCCTTTTTTTTCATAAAATGTAACTGAATCAGCAAAATATATCACTATTTTAAAGATTTTTACCATTGTTTTCAAATTTTTTAATGAATTGTTTTTTTTATTTTGAATGTTACAGAACTCTAGCATTTAAATAAATATATTATCTGCCACCCGATCATTTTTTAACAGTTTTTAAATAAATTTTTAATTTTAGTTGTTTTTAACAGTGCACCTTGATCAATGCAATGAAATATTTTTTGAAGATCTTGTTAAGGCCTCTTTAAAATTAACAAACTAAGGCTCAAACAAACAAAGAGACCAGCAACATGAGTGGTTGGTGAAGGGGAAAAACATCAGCTTTATTTACGAATAATTCAACTAATCAGGGTAGAAATAATGGTGAAAGGAAAAGGGCTGTAGCTGCTGGCCAAAAGAAACAAAAGAGGGGTGGTGAACGTGGCTAACCCCACAAAGGGCCCTCGGACCAGCCACCATCCCTAACTAAACTGCCTAACCAAAAAGTACGGAAGGAAAACGGCGAAAATAGGACTACCAGCAACTATAGCCAAACTAAAACAACAAAACCCAGAAATCTAAACATGTATGGGGGGATGAACCTTCGCTCACTGGTTAGTTCACTTATTTTGAACCTGAAAAGAGAAGAACTCAATATTAATCACAAAAGAAAAGTTTGCAAACACAAAAAGCCCCTCGCACGTTTGTCCAGGGAGGACATGTGGCTTTGTGGTGCTCATATCTCTGCTCTGCCTGCCGCTCTCTCGTGCCTCCCTAAATACCCTCCTCCTCCCTAAGTGCACTCAGGTGTGCTGTAGTTGCACAGGTAAAGGGAGGAGGGAGATCAGAGAGAGCAAGGAGAGAGGCAGCAGCCAGCCCCACGTAACAGATGTCCAGCAGAGAACACAAACACACAGAGCATATACAGAAAACTATGTAGTCTCACTTATTAAGTAAGGGAAGCAGTGGGTCTATGTATCTGAACTACCAACATTTCCTTCGGATGAAGAGCAAACATGTAATGCTCTGACTTTCCACACGGTGACGCCTCCTTCCTGAACTCCTCCAGCGGGGCCTCCTCCCTCCCACAGCGGATCCTGTTGCGTGACATCAGCCGGAGTGAGAAGGAGGAAGAGGAGCAGAGCAGCGTCAAGTTACACGAGCACAGATGAAACCGAAACCAGGAAGTTCACATTCAAAATAAACTCGGAAAGCGACTTCTGCGCTCTAAAATACAAATTCAAGGGACCTATTGTCACCTCTTCATGATTTATTTACATGCACTGTATTGCAAGATGCAAGTCTAACTTAGTGATTTGGATGAATCTTTGAAGTTGCAAACATTAGTTAGATTGGTTGGTTTGACATAAGAATAATAAAGATTTTGCATCAAGTTAATATTGCATGCAATTTTAACTTAAATTAAATATTTCTTCACTTTTAGTTTAAGATTCTAACCTCCCTTCCATATTTTAAGATATCTGGACAATTTCAGAGAGTTCAGACAGTTAATTAAAAATAACACTGAAGATGAATGGATGGGTATCTTCTGACAAACTGGCTCATTCTGACATACAGTGAACTGAAATGTTCAGCTCTTGAAGTCATACAAGCATGAGAGACCTTCGCAAGAACTTTAAGGAAAATACTTTTTTTTTTTTTACTTTAAATAAAACTCTCAGTTTGATTTCTGATTTTCATCTGCAGGTCTAATTAAAAAGAGGCAATTATGAGGAGCTCAACAAGCTGTGACCATCGCTCAGGACGGCGTCCTGCCCGAGAACACTGAAAAGCCCTCCAAGTCCAAGTAAAAGATCCACACACTGCAACAAACCAATGTGTCTTTTCAGAGCCACACACAACCTCTCAATGAGCATCTCAGCACTGATACTCAACGTGAATCCCAGAGTTATTTCACTTGTCTATGGGATGTGTTTAGCTAAACTGTGATCTTCCAGATCCATGTATCTGACTTTATCAATTATGTTGCTATACTGGTATGATCTTCTCTAATATATAAGTCCTTATTTCTGTCAAACAAACATTGATATACTGAGGTATATATGAAGACTTTCCTTAATAAAGCAGAAATGTGCTTGGCCTGTTTTTATTGTCGTCCCATATTAAAACACCAACCTTCATGCAAATTGCTTAGAAAATAAAATAAACCCGTCTCTCACTGATTCTAATATTTTATCTTGAGTTTTTTCTGAATTTTGTTTGTGCTGTGCATTGTGCTTTGGAGGTTAAACTCAGCTCTTATCCAGCAAACCAAAGGTCCTTCTCAGGGCCACACATCTCCTCTGATTAAGAGATCTTGTGTGAACATGATCTGTAATTCTGAACATTCAGCTGCAGTCTTTGAAATAAATGTTGCCTAAACTGCTGTAGTTCCTGCACGTTTGAATCTCTCATCATCTAAATGTTGTGTGTAACCACTAATAGTTTTGGTTGAAAGAACCCTAACCAGATTTAACCTTGTGGTGTACAGCTGTCAGAACACTTGTTGATTTCCTCTACACACATGCTGTGACTTGAATGAAGCTCAGAGTTCAGAGTGTTGATACTGTTGAGAACCAGTTCACTGTTGTTGTATGGACCTTCTGAACTGAGTGGACATTTATCTACTCTGTGGGATGTTTAGAAACACAACTGTCAAAATGGATGTTACGAATGTACACTCAACAAAAATTTAAACACAACACTTTTGTTTTGACTGCCCACAATAATGTTTTATTTGGGGGGTCCACTCCTCTTCAATGGCTGTGCGAAGTTGCTGGACATTGGCAGGAACTAGGGCGGGAACAGTCTCAGGCACACCTGTGCACTAATCATGGTGTCTAATCAGCATCTTGATATGGCACACCTGTGAGGTGGGATGGATTATCTCAGCAAAGGAGAAGTGCTCACTATCACAGATTTAGACAGATTTGTGAACAATATTTGAGAGAAATGGTGATATTGTGTATGTGGAAAAAGTTTTTGATCTTTGAGTTCATCTCATAAAAAAATGGGAGCAGAAACAAAAGTGTTGCGTTTTTATTTTTAAGTGTAGAAACCAGCCTACTCTCCAACAGATTTAAAGACTTTTACTTTGAAGGCTACGACCGGATGCAGCTGCTGTGACTGCCGCCGCCTTGACCTCGCACAGAGCTGTCAGTGGAGCTCGGCTGTATCGACAGGCAGGGAAAAGCCCTCAGACAGTAAGCACAGTGTCTCCAGTGCAGGCCACCGCTCCGCACTCTGCTGTCTCCACACTGAGAGCTGCTCGTCTAAACGGACTGAAACAAGCCAAAGACAGCTGAAGAAGAGCGGACTGCTGCTGCTGCTGCTTAATTGATTTGTGTGCAGGGGGGACATGGCTGATCTAAGTTTGAACGAGTCGTCCACCGCGGACGTAGCGAATAGATTTGCTCGGAAAGGTGCTCTGAGGCAAAAGAACGTCCACGAAGTCAAGAACCACAAATTCATTGCCCGGTTCTTCAAGCAGCCGACTTTCTGCAGCCACTGCACCGACTTCATCTGGTGAGTGTCCGACCCCACCTCTGACTGCTGCCTGTTGCAGATTGGATAAGTTCAGTGGATGATGTAACAACTCCAGACTAACTTTCCCCTCATAATCCCGCACTTCTCAAACACTTTCCTGCCATCAGGGTGTTTGCACACGAGTTTCTTGATGTTCTCAGCTCACTTTCCTCCCAGAATCCCACATTGTAGTAATTTTGTCCAATCACTTCCATATGGGAGGAGTTAGGCAGCTGTTGATGTTATCAGGTTTGCATTGGATATGTTAATAAATTCTGTCAAGCAGCCAAAGGATTCAGTTAAATTTGAATGCGTGCACTAATTGGGGAATTTGTCAGTGAGAAATTAAATCAGTCGTTTTCATCTTCAGGGTAAGAGCCACTTCACTGCTTCCTAAATCTAAATGAGCACATTTTATCTAATAAGTAAATGACAACCGCTCCAGTTAAAATGCACTTCTTTTTGTCATCATCCCTTATTAACACATTACTCTTATGCAGCTCCTGAAACTGAACCCTGATGAAGTGTTTGAATGAGTAATAAATTCACCTCCTCTGCACACGTTCCAACTTTAAAATTCTTGAAACTGTCTTGCGTAGCTGCATGCTGGCTTGATTTCTGGGGGAAAACTCTGCAGTTTACTGGCAGTGTAAGACCATATGGAAAAGGTCTTCACCTTCATGCCACAAAGCATTCTTTCAGTGTATGCACATGGTTTTCATTGATACACACTAGAAGTAGGCAGGGACCGACAGAGACACAGATTGTTGCATTTTTTTTTCCACTCATGGGGCAGAAATGCATTTGGAAAACATGAGCAAACGCAAGTTTCTGAGTGTTATATGCGGACTGAAGTGTCTACATGGAACTTTTCAGGCTTGGGTTTAGTCTTTACAGTGATGTTAACTGTGAGCCGAGTAAAGTTACACCCACATTTCCAGTCCTCTGCTGCTGGAGGTGGGCGTGTGATTTCAGGCCTTTCGTTGCTCGTGGCTTCTAGCATTTACATAATAACCTGTGCCCCACCACTCTTCGGCGCAAAGCTCAACATGATCTTAAGCTTAAAGGCAAACAACTTGTTGCTTTACTTTTAGAGTGAAATAGCAGAGCCTGTTTGTGGAGGTTTATGCACATTTGTGACTTCTATCCTGAATAAACAATCATTTTACAGCAGCGTAGCTTTTGTTATGAGGCCAACAGTATGTGGACGCCTGTACAGTAAAACCCATATGCGACTGTTGAATACCTCCCTCTGAAGGTGTTAGGTGTTTTTGTGCTAATATAACAGCATCGCTCCTTCTTTGGAAAGCTTTCTATAAGATGTTGAAGTCTGAGTGCACTGATTTGCTCCAATTCCAGCACCAATAAGCTTGGTGCAGTTGCAGTTTCATGCAAAAGGTGTTGAATGGGTTGAGTTCAGGGCTCTGCAGAAAAATATCTCATTGGGAACTTCCTTTTTACTATAGGAGGATGGAAAATAGTGAAAACACCGCAATGTCCTTGTTCAACAGCGACTTACAATATGCAACACACAGAATGAGTTTATGTACATGTCAGAGTGCATGTCTGCAGGAATGAATGCATCTGCTGTTTGTGTTAATAAAAAATGTGTGTGAACATTTTCTCAATTCAGCCTTCTTTCTGTTCACAGGGGGTTTGGAAAACAAGGATTCCAGTGCCAAGGTAAAGCCAGAATGAAAGACATCTGACTCATTCAGATGAAACCTGTGTGTGTGTGTGACGTGTGCAGCATGTTAAGCATAGGGTTTCACAACATTTAGCTTTAAATCTTCACATTTTGGTCTGATCCGTTTTTTTTTCTGCATTCTTCTGATGCTGTTTTGTGACCAGATTTGTAGACAACTATGGTGATTAACATGATAGAATTATGGTCACAGTCTCTTAATGTATCTAAAGGACGAGCCAAGAAGGAAGTGATCCTAAAATAATTTATACTTTCGAGTTCTATCCTGGGATTTGCTGTTTGTCTGTGCAACTTACTGTTATCAGTTAATGGTTCTGATATCTGTGACAGCACAAGTAGTCCCTTGGAGCTTGTTGCACGATGTTCAGTTAGATTTCACATGTTGATAATCACGTTAATAGTTTGAGTTTGGAGTGGCATATTTTCAGCAAAGTGACTCTTTCCAAGTGAAAATAGGCGGGTTGGAGGGGAGCAGTTTGTCAAAAAAGACAGTAACGGAAGTCAAAAAGAATGACAGGGGAGGAAATTTAACAGAAACAGATAAAGAGCTTGAAAGTGAAGATGGATGATGGACATTCTTCTTGGCTCTTGTTAGCCCTACCATGACCACTGTCACTGAAGGTGCTGCCATTTGGCGCTTCAGCATGCATCAACTCTCAAAATTCCTCATCTAATGTGGAAACCTTTGGGCTTGCCAAAGTTTGAGTCTGGCTCTGAGTGCCCAGGTAGCACAGCAGAGGATGTCAAACAACTGGTTCACTTTAATGCATATACTCTTCTTACAGAGGGCTGAATATGCAGCACTGACATTTAAAAGCAAACCACAGGACATTTTAAAGTTCAAAACTGCAAGCTTCTCGTTTAAATGTGGAGTTTTCAACACACAAAGCTGTATTTGCTTTCGGTATTTGCCCTCTAAATTCCGTTTTAACAGGGGTATGAAGTGTATTTCCTTTGTCATGAGAGCTAATTTTCTCAATCCGGTGTTGTTTACATGTTTGCTTGCTTGCAGTTTTCCTCCTTCCTGCTTTTGTAGGCGCTTCGTGTTACAGCCACTAACTGCAGGAGGTGAAACACTTGTTAGTGGTTTTGTGTGTCCTTCTGCACATGCATAAACAAAATTGTGACTTACTCAACAGAACACATTTGCAGTCCGCATTCCGTTATTTTGCATTTTAGGTTATGCATTTCCTCTGGTGCAGGTTTTGCAAACGACTGGTTTATATTCAGAGCATTTCCTCGACTATTTTTATGTCATCTGAGTCAAGTGTGATTAAAGAGTCAAGCAAGAGTCAAAACAGTAAAAAATTATACCCAGTGAGTCACCTAATTGGAAGCACTCTCTGTGTGTTTCTTCTTTTAGAGTTTGGACAGAAGACGGTGTCTTTCTGTTGGAAACTTAAAGATAAACACTTTTTCCATGCAAGGTGTTTAATCTCAATGACTCAGAGTCACGTCTCTGGAGAGCGTCGGGGGAGACTGATACATGCACTGAGTCACTACTCATCATACAGATAAATGTAGAAGCTTTGTAGTGTCTTGTGTGTCTATTAGCCATGAGTCTGGGAATTGTTCATTTACAGCACCGTGCATATTAGCCTATGTGCTTACGTAAATCTGTCTTTTCCCCTTTGGACACGACAGCCAACACCCACTCCTTCTATGTGATCGCCTCTCACAGAAGTGAAATGCAGTCTGCTCTCAGGCCTTCAGTATTTTGCTCCCACTTGGGTGAAACCGGTCTCAGCAATGAGTCAGTCTAAGGTGTCGGAGTGTTGATAGCCTATCATGTTTTTGCATAACCCGACATTATCGTCAGCGTGTCCGACGGCCCCCTCCTCTGCTTTCACAGCAGCCCGTCATCTCGTCCCGCCTCATTGTTAATGTCACAGCTTTTGATGCAGGAGATGATGAACTGATTAGAAGGATGTCAGAGTCACTTAAGATGCACAAATAGTCCTCTGGGTCTGTTTTTGTTTCAGACACTGACTGCGCCTCTCAAAAACGCCGACCACTCCTTAATTCTCCATCAGATGTCCGGGCCTTGTGAGCTGCAAAATGTATAAATCATGGCGCCGTATTATCAGGACGATTGTGATGGCGGCAATGCAGTTATTCAAAGGGAGAGAAAGGTTCCTGCTTTCTCACATCTGCTTAGCCATCAAATATTAAGCTTAAGCTTCTATAAAATGAGGGTCAAGTCCTCCAGCAGAGACAGCAAGCCTCCCAGTCACCACTCGAAAATGACAAAGTGATAAGCTGTGGAGTGGCATTTCTGTAACAAGAGTGACATTTAATTTTCAGCCCTGCAAATGTCCCTTTTCTAAGAATAGGACTGGCTGCACAGAATGACGTCATCATGTCTGGTTTATGAAGTTTGAACTTGTGAGGTTTGAGTGTCAGATATGTAAGTTCATTCAATATGCATAAATAACAAGTCAGATGATTCATTTCGACTGCTGAGATGTGAATATTTTCCTGCTTTCTTAGCTGTCTTTAACTGGGTTTTCAACTACTGTTTGGACAAAACAAACATTTTGATTATGTCAAACTGGATATTGCAAAATGGGTAGTTGTCACTATTTTATGACCTTTTGTGAACAAATGTTGTAGTAATACTGATTGGGGAGATGTGAGCTTTGTCTACGGTGTTTTACATCCAGAACAGAGTTTTTGTTCTCTTGAATGTAAGATGATGCAGCCAGGTGAAAAAAAACATGTCCCTTAAAATGACACTTGAAATAAAGTGCGGCAGCAAAGCTAATGTTGTGGAAACAAATAGGTCTATCAGTGAGCAACTGTGTCGATGTTATCTGCGCTGTGAGCGATCTGTCCGTCCTCGGCTACTTGTTCTATTGGAGTCTTGTTTCAGCCTCTTGGCCCGATGCTGCCGGGAGTCTCAAATCACCATTTAGATGACATTGTAATACAGCCGGGCAATTTGTACTCGTGCCGCTCGACTGTTTTACCATCCAGATCTTGTTAAGCTCTGAAAACCTTGGAACCCGGGTTGTTAGCTTTGGTTAAGGAACTCTCATTTTGCTTTCATCTCTTGAGGCTCCAAGGTTTAAGCTTGCTTTGCATTTATTCAGTGAAACCTATTCATATCGAGCCATGAAATTCTGTCAGCCACTGAGGATCCCTTCTTGAAGTGTTTAGATTTCTGCCGCAAACTGAGCTTTCTATGAGGATGCAGATGTTACCATGATGCTACTGTAAGCTAAAACCCATAAGCATACTGTCCCATATTACTGAGTCCATCTAACTGCTGTTTTCACTGTTATCTCTTTTGAAAAAGGCAGAAAGTGATTACTTTAAACCACCAAAAATAAAAAAAAAAATCATGTTCTTGCTTTCTGCTATGCAAAAATCGTCATAAATAAATTTCGTAATAGTCAAAAAATATAAACAACTGCCTCTTTGGACTGACTGTAGCTTAATTTCAGAATAAAAGGAGAGATGAACTCAAAACCAGAAGACTTCACAAAACATTGTTGCTGTCATTCCAGCAGAAAGAGGGTTGTTCCTGTGATGTGGTCCCATTTTCTGCTTCACATTGGTTGCAGCACAGATACTGTAATCTGTGTATTACAAGTGTCAAGGCAGTTGATGGATCTGAGCTTGTGTAATGGTTTCTGGAAGACGACCTATGAGTTTCTCGGTTGGGTTATTGGCAGATAATAGGAAATTGAATTTAACCTGAGGCTTTCCAGTATTCTCTAATGGTAGCAGAAGCTAATGAGCTTTTCTGTTGTGGACGAGCCCAACATATGCAAAGATCAAGGGTGACATTTTTATTGAGAGTGCAATGAGAATTCAGAATAATGGACACAAAACTGTCATTTTGGGCATTTCGCTCACTCCGACCAACCAACTGGTCGTAAATAAACTGACCCTGCGCCTTTGTTTCTTTGATGCTTGGACGCGTTTGATGACCACACAAAGACTGAATCCTCCCAGTCCCATTGACGCTCAATGGCTTTGCTAATCTTGTGCTGCTCAGTGTTTGGACAGAATACCCCGTTCACGTCCGCCACTGTGTCCACCCAATAAGGCCTTTGTTGACAGTCAATGGAAAGGTAAACTCCGTAAGTGTCCATGACCCCTTTTCATGCTGGCTGACGGATGTATTCTTCTTTTATTTCTTATTGTTGTCGTATTGTCAACTGTTCAAAGAGCATGCAACCAATTTTTTTTTTTAATACTCAAGGTTTTCACCACCGGTGATGTGTCAGGTTTAACCAGAAAGTGAAGGCGGATTGTATGTAGATGGCTTATCTAAACCTTGGCTTAGATTCTTTATACAAAGCAGGGTTCAAGTGTTGGCTAATGGCACATTGTCCGACATGGTCATGAAAATATAGACGTTAAGAGCAAGCAGACAACATTAATAGGGCTCCATTTTTGTTAGATGTCAGATTTGTGCTTTGTTTGGGCAGTAGTGCATCGGTTCATGCTTTTACTTCTCCATGGGGGTTATGCAACCTGTAATAAACTGCATTTTTTCATGAGAAACATTAGAGTTTACAACAGTTTAAAGCTCAGCAGTATATCTGCAGTAAAATAGTGAAGCAGCTCTTCTCAGTCAGTATTGCAAAATCAAATCTGCCCTGAAATGCACAATCACCAGTCATTTATTTAATAAGTGGAAGTACAGCAGCTTATTTTCAGGAGGAATGTCCTTCCTTTTTTTTTTTTTTTCTACCAACCGCAATGCAATTATATTAATTTAGTGGTGTTAAAGCAGTGAGTAGAAAACTAGCAAGGGTTTTAAGCCCTCAGTGATGGACCTTTTGAAGTACTAATCCAGCTGGATTTTTTTCATAAGTGGCCCTTCAGATTTAGGGTATGCAACAAAATTAAAATCAATGTCAAAATTAGTAGATATTACATATTTTTTCCCCTGCAGTTTTCCTCTAGCAAGTTTCTATATCTGCTTACCCCCACAAATATGGATTCAAACTTCAAGTGTCTGTCTTTTGTGACAGTTTCAGTCACGAAAGCCTACAGCATGATTTTCATTCTCATCAGCCAGCCCTCCAAGAAATGACTGTGAAAAGAAATGCTTTGTGACAGAGACGTGAAACCCCTGCAGTCCGAGATTCTCACAAGCCCTCGGCTTATGTCGGTCTGGGCTGTGAAATCACAGACCACCCTGCAACATCTGTTGCTTTATCTCCGCTACCTTAGTGGCCAAGCCTTTGCTTCTGCCATCATTCTTTGTTCTTTTTTTTTCTCCCCCCTTGTTCTAAAGAGGCGGCATACTTGGAACAAAGACACCGATTCATTACTAATAGCTTTGATGCTAACAGCTGAATTTTCTGTGGCAAATAGCCTATGCAACCACCTGTCTCTGTTTCTTTTCTTTTCATCTCTGTTTTTCGACTTGTTTGCTTGTTTCACCAGTTGTCCTCTTTCAGTGCCCTCTGCCCTGGGTGTCAGGCCATGGGTTCACTCTTATATGGGCTTTCTTTTTTCTTTTCTGTAGAGCACAAACACACACACATCCAACCATTTGATCTCCTAATTGGAGGGAATTAGTGGTCAGTTATTGGGTTTCTGCAGGCTGTTGTTGTCATACCTTCCATGGTTTTGTTCTCACAAGTACACCTGCAACCTTCACACTGTTTTGGCCAAGACTGACTTGACGATACAAGAGTTAGAAATTGTTTGGAAGGATCTGAGAAGAGGCAGCATGGCATGTGTGTCTCTGTGCGTGTTTGACAGAAAGGCAAGGGGCAGAGTTCAACACAGGCTATATTTAGAGTTGCTCCTTGGTTCCCTGATGATACACACTGCTATGCATAGCACTGGTTCTGTTTATAGGAGGGCACTTGTTCTGTCTTTTCAGACGGCCACTGTTGGATTACGTAAGGGCTTTTGTCAGGGGACACACATGTTCTGCAGATGTTAGCAACTCAGTAACTTGAATGTGGGAATCCTGTACCTTCAAGCCTTGCACGCTCGTTCAGCTTCTTTATGTTCTTCCTCAAAATAATCAATTCTACCCTGACTAGTCAGATGATAGCACTGTAAAAGGATCATTGTTCGTTTCAGGTGGTAATTTTGGAAGTTTTATTCTGTTCCAGCTTCAGCATAATGGCTAAAGTGAAATGCACTGCAAGCACACATTTCTACTAGTAGCTATAATACTCAGAATAGTTTGAAGGTGTTCCTTATTTATCCTTGTCGCAGGATATTCCACACAGCATATACTGACACTTGTAGTGACTTCTGAAGATATTTATCTGACTAAGGCTCGGTCTCTGATCCAGGAATTCACCTTTAAGAAACTACAATCATTAGCACTGTGACTGCCTCTAAATAATAGACTGTTTTTTTTTCCAGGACTGTGACCTGTACAGTGTATCCTGGTGCCTGTGAAGGGACACAGAGAGAGATATGGCCTCTCTGACAGAGACTATAACTAAGTCTGTCCCAGCAAATACCCAGAGGTAGCCCTATAACCTCCTCAGCTGTGAAGGGCTCATGGCTCTGAGTTTATCTTCTCCATAAGAAGCGTTTAACACAAGTCGTACACTGTTAAAAAAAAAAAAAAAAAATTCTTAATAAAATGATGAAAATCTGGCAGCAATTATGCCAGAAAATGTTATGTCTAAAACAGTACAATTGTGTAACATTAAAAAAACTGGAAAAAAACATATTTTTTATTGCCCAAATTAAATACTTGGACAAATAATGACATTTTTAGCTTATTTAAATACAGTGTAATAATGTAATATTACAGTTTGACAAGTTTACAACATTTTTACAATAATTTTATTTCTTTTGTATGCATTTCTTTTTAAGATTTATACCTATAAACTTTGCTTTTAAACAATGGTAAACCTCTCTAAAAATAACAAAATGTTCTGTGGATTTAAATACAGTAAAGTGTAATTTTATGGGCAAATGTTGTAATCAGACAAATTGCTAATATTTATAAATGCAGATATTTAATGTGAATGTTATTTACAGTTTTGGGTAACAATGTTCATGACCTTTTTTTCTGTCAATTTACTTATCTGCAATTTAACGAAACAGGGGAAATCGGTGAAGTCACAGTTAAAAAAAAAAAGATTAACAATTTACCATTTTTAAATCACTTTTTTTCAAATAACTTAATATTTAATTTGTAATATTTGTAAAATAATATTTTTTAATACAGTTAAAATCATGTGATGTTACAATCAAATGTGATCTGTAATTTCCCAAAACAGAGACAATCTGTGAAACGACAATGAGCTGTTTAGAGAGTTCTCATGTAAAACCAGTCAGTTACATTGCGTCGACACAGAGGAAGCTGCACCAGCTCTGTTGCTCCATCTGCGTAAGGAGGCGTTCAGGTGCGGCATGAAGTTTTTGGAAGCACTCGGAGCACGTCAAACACAGGAAAACAGACATCTGGGTTGATTAGAATAGGAGTGTATCTGTCATGCTAAATGTATGTGAGACGGATGACTGTTTGCTGTTAGTAACACGGTGGTGGCATGGTTAATATGCTGCAAGTAGCTGGAGATCTCTGAGGCAACCAGGGGCTTGTCAAAAGAAAATTAACATAAATGAAAACACTCGAAGCCGTAATAACTCTAAGTGCTGCTCCTGGTCTGGCAGGGCAGACGTCATTTGGTTCATAGATGAGACGGCAGCATTGTCCTAAAGCTAGTATGTAAATATAAAGCAGTGTAAGGAAAAGTTCTGCTTTGGATACAACCCAGTGAGCATCGGGGAAATGGGAGTTTTTTTTTTTGTTTGTTATTTTTTTAGAAATTAAAGATACATAGAAATGCATATCTCAGGAGAGTGTTTGACCTCCTGGACACCTTCATTAAAGTCTGCAGTCTTGCCATTTATTAAGTGTTAATCATTGCCTGTCTTTGTTAAACAGATATAAATATTACCTAACTAGGACTGTTTTGATACATTTCAGACCAGATCAGTGCCAAAATAGGATTTCAAATATATTCGAAAAGCTGAAATGCAAATAAATATCCCTCCTGATGTAGAGAATGAATTTGTTTTTAGCTGCAACTGGGGGGAAAAAAAGCCTGAAGATCTGACCTGAAATAGCAGTGCATGTAAACTGTTTGGGCATTTTGGATTTCCCTGAAAGCCTCTTGTCTCTCTTCCTGTTTCTCAACAATCAATTCAGACCAGCTGCATTAAGATTAGTCTAATCCATCATGACATCCTGCATTATTTATTTATCACCTTAATTCCCACCATGCATTTGGAGGGAAATGCTGTGTCGTGCTCAAAATGTGCCTCCCAGTTCTACTATGTTTGGCTCTGTATAAGGCAATGTTTGCATGGAAAAATGGTGCTGTTTGTCATATTTGTCAGCCTGGAGAGACTGTGTTGGAATATGTAAATCCCCAGTGCTTACAGAATGAGCATTCATTATAAATATTTCTCTTAAGCTGAACACCGATGTTCAGTCAGACATGTCAATATTTTAAACGTTTTGATGCTTGTTGCTCTGCGGCTGCAGGGCTTCTCTCTGTGCTCGTGAATCTGGATTAGATTACCTCCTGGGCTTCCATGGAGATGCCGACCACACAGCGGTGCAAATCTGCTTGTCTCTTGGCACAGGACGACTCCTGCATGGAGGGAAATGCATCCTCTGACACCTGCACGTCATGAGATAATGGAGCCCAGTTCAGTTCCTGATTGCACGCTGTCATGGTGTAGCCCAAATCTGTTTCACAGTTTGATAAGGGGATTTGAGTGCAGGAAGGGGACAGAATGAGCAGTCACAGGTGGGATGACGTCCGTGCTCCTGCTGTCATGATTATGTCACAAGGAAATTCAGTGGTCAGATTTTGCTGCCGCTCGCCGTCAGCTGGAAGACAAAGCGGCAGCACAGCAAAACATTGCATGGCTTTGTCGTTAATTTTAAGAGAAAATGCCTCTGAATTCCTGGATTTGTGATCTTGCATGTTGGCTCAGATGCTGGATTTGAATCTGTATTTATGTGCACTCAGCCCTCTTTGCATATGACTAATACTACCCAGGAATGCCCACTGATTTCATCATCTGTGATTTTCAATTCCATGTTTATGTGCCATGTTGCACAAAATGCAGTCCAACTTCTTTTGGATCTGAGAAAGTAATTCATTTTTTTCTTTTGCTAGATGTGGAATTTCACCTGTCGTCAGGGCAAGTAGCCCATTCTGCACATTGCAATATTTCCTGTTTCTCCTATGCAGAAAAAGCAACAATTAAATATTGACAAAGCAGCACTGGCTTTATTGCTGCTTATTAGTTCCCTGTTGTTGCTAAATGTTTTGATTGCAGTGGTTTTCGTACACACAGATCAGGTACAACATTAAAACCACCAACAGGTGACGTGAATAACATTGATCATTTCATAACAATGCAAATTCTGCTGGGAAGCTTTGGGTCCTGACATTCATGTAGATGTTATTTTGACATGTACCACCAACCTAAACATTGTTGCAGACCGAGCACACCCCTCATGGCACCACCAACAGCAATAGCCTCCCCTAGCAGTACATTGTGACTCACCACAACCCAAAAACTGCTCAGGAAGGGCTTGAGGAAAACGACAAAGATCCCAAGATGTTCGCCCTGAACTTGAACTTATTTAGGAACCACTGACTACTGGAACAAACCTGATCCAGAAGGGAACCTACACAATATTAGGATGAATGGTGGCAAAAAGTGACTTCGACACAGGCATAGTTGCATCAAAAGTCACAGCCTAATTTTCTTAGCCATGGCTGGTTTGACATTTTTTCCTAAACCAGAATGCAACAGGAAGTGGTAGCTATTCTCAAAAGTGCCAAAGCGGCATCTGCCGTCTTGGCTTTTGTTTTAGGCAGCAAGTATCAATCGTGTTTGTCTGCACTGATGCATGGGGAAGACATTTGTACAGACAGTATGCCCATGTAGAGTCAGGTGAAGGAGAACATCCTGCCAGCAGCTCTGTGTTGTGGCGTCTGCTCTGTGTTCGCTTTGGGACCTTGATCAGCTGCAGGAGGAAGCATTTGGCAGCTCGGTCATAATGGACTCCTGTTGAGAGCGAGCAGATACAGCTACTGAGCCAAAGTGTCACAGTCTCAGCAGTGTGGTAATTCTCTCTAGAATGGCTGTAAATGATGTTTACTGTGGCTCGTTAACTTTATGAGACTTGAACACAAATTTGTCATATTTATTATGGGACATAGTTTTTAGATTTTGGTTACAGCGTTGTAATATATGTGATGATTTGTGATTTGGCAACAAAAGAGACCATAAAATATGTGCTATGGGCAAAACACTAGGGGTTCCCAGCGTTGATACGGTTATTTTTAACCCGCTGCTTTGCATTCATACATGAAGGAATCTATCACAGAGAAAGCTGAGAGTGTCTCTGCGCTAACAGCATCCTGTGAGTGGTAAAACATGATGCAATACAGCCACACATCATGATGCATTTTCAGCAAGAACCATGACGCCCTATTTCAGGCTTTCTTGCTGCTGCCTTAACAATTACCATAGCACTGGTGCTCAGAGAAAGTGTATCACCCCTTGATATTGTGATTGCTGTAATAATGTAAGTATATGGCAGCATTTCTTAGATTGTATCATGTAACAACTCTGGGCGATGCTGCTACTGTCAGTTAAATAAGTTTGCTCTGCAGGAGTTGTTTTCAATTGAATATGTAAACTCAAGCTGCCTGAAGGCTTCTGATAACATTTCAGCAAAAATCGTACGTACCAGAAAACTCTTATGTAAAGGTTGCAGATGCTCATTTTGGAATATTTTGAGAGCATATTAGTCAGTCTGCATTAAGAACTTCCATAGGAGAAAAAAGAGTCAGAAGCGTGAAATTCCGTGTTGATGAATTTTTTTTTGAATGCCAGTGTCAGTTGCTCTCATTGCCTTCATGCAACCTTCATTTTGACTTGTTTGAGCGTTGCATGTTTGGAGCAACCTGAAGCAAAAAGATGGCAGCTCACAAGTGTTTAAATCCGGAGTCGACTGACAATAATCGTGCAGATACAGTGTCCTCTCAGATTGCATTAGTATGTGGTATTTAGACGACTTTGACCTGCTAACCTGACCTCTAATGGCATATGTAACAGTTTTTAAAATCATCCATTTAGATGATTAAAGCCACGTCTATGGTTTCATTGTTAAATCTACTTTTCAATGGTTAATGACGGCGCTTTAATGGGCAGAATTGTATCATAGGTGCTTAATGGGAGCTTAACAATAGCTTTTACTTGAATAAAACACTCAGACTGTCCGCTTTTCACATTTTTAATTTTTTTTTTTTGTGAATGAGACCACCTGTTGCTCTGTCATTTGCTCGTAGGAAGTGTGCCTGCTTATTGGGATTAGCGTTTGGGGCTGGATGTGAGCAGCAGGGAAAAATCCTTTGCAGTACTTCTGAATCGATGCTGTAACCCTGACAACTCACAAATCCATCATCTGTCTGCATGCAAAGTAGGTCCGAGGATGGGTTGCGGTGCCCCTAAGCTGGATTGTCTGCCTTGAAATTAAACACAGACCTTATGTTGGCCTCTGTAGTTAAATAAAACCCACGGTCCGAGTGTGCTGCTTCTTTCACATCAATGACCAGAGACCCTCAGGGATCCCCAGAGGTCAACATCTGAGGACCAAGAACTCTTTAGCATTTATTGATCAGTGCTCGTGTCCCTTATTAATGTTGATCTATAATTGCTGGTTTGGTTGAATTTTCCCTTAATTAATAGCATGCATGCAATTGGCTTTAAAAGGCAGGCGTGACATAAAGACGTGAACAAAGTCGAAATGAAGACAGCCTTCTGAAAAGTAACTGTGTGACAATAAATGTGGGTTTGTAGTATAACGGAGACACGAATATCTTCAGGTCTGGCAGAGTCAAAAAGAGCTGATTTTAGAAATATTATATAAACGGCCACTAAAAACAACTTCCTGTTTTCACTCGATGGTGTGAATTGTCTTTATATGGACAAGCTGGTGTGCATATTTGAGGGGTGGACATGTATTAGACCCTCCCGTATTTTTCGTCTTAATATGGTGGAGTTTAATTTGTATGACTCTGAGCTCTGCACTCCTGCTTCCCTTGTCTTTGAAATTTGATCCCAGCAACTGCAGAGAGTTGGGAGGCATTTTTCAGCAGAGTTTGTCGACCAGTTGAGAGGTTTGTGTTGTCAGTTGTTGTGTTTTTGTAGATTTCCCGAGCTGGTAAAAGAATCCTGAGTAACCTCAAGCTTTTTGCAGCAGTTGATAAGGACGATGCGGATTTAATCAATCAGTTACCCCAACGGATTTTGAACACCTGCTTCTTTTGTCACATCTCGGGGATATTTGTGAAACTAACAAAAATGTCTTCCCTTTTACATAAGTCTTGATTTAACAGATCTTCAGGCTTTCAGTATTTCCTCATGTAGATTTACCAGCTCAGCCTCCGTCCTCCGGTGCATTACTCCATAGAAAAGTTGCCAGATCGCTGCAATCAGTTGCTCTGAAGTCACTCATGGATTACAGATATTGAATAATCCTGCCGTTGATAAATTTCATCGGACTCCATCATCTCAGTCATCACCAGTAGTTACCGCGGCAAGTGAGTCGCTAAGCCTGTGTGACCAAATGCACATTAGGTCGCCCGTTCGTTTGCTCCAGTTTACAGACTCAAATGCGGTGATGTACGAAGTCTTACTGACACACATTAACTCGTGCACACATTGGTTTTTAGTTAGAGAAAAGAGTCGTTTAGGCTTGAATGTCAACATCTGCTTCCTGAGAATGTTGTGATGGCTGACGTAATCCATACGCAGAGCATATGCTTTGACTTGTAATTGCTGTTCTACTCCCTTTTTCTTATGGTTATGTCATCTCTTTTCCCTCACATATTCCTGTTTTTAAATTCTCCTTCCTCTTCGTTTGAGTTTTGGTTGCACCAGTACGGATCAGTAAACTTTATTCTCTTATTTCATGGAATTAGTAACATTCCTGATAAAAACTATAAAATGAAATGACTCCACTGGCATCTGCAATTTGGTTGAAAAATGTTCCATAAAAGCACATTTGACAAGTTCAAGTAATTTTGTTTGTCATTTGTATTGATTTGAAAAGCACTGTATTTTACATCTGTCATCACCACAATAAAAAAAGGCACATTATGTTAATCTGAAGGAGAGACTACAGGGGACACTTGATATTCTCTGCAACCAGGTGGATACAACTTATATTCATAACAGCATTTGTCGTATATAAGTTGGAAAATATCAGGTTGTCAGATATCTGTAAAGTCCAATTTCATGCATCTCAACTAAAAAGTCTTCATGTAACAAAGATTCAAGGTCATTTAAACGTGCAAATCCCCTTTAACAGCTATACACTACAGTTCATGTTTGAAAAAAGACTGATTCACTGATTTTGCTTTTCTTAAGGGTAGAATAGTAAAGAAAAACATGCTCATTTCAGGGCTGCACAGTGGCATAGTTGTTAGCACCTTCGCCTTGTCCCTAGAAGATCCCCGATTTGTATCCCTGCCTTCCTGGGATCTTTCTGGATGGAGTTTGCATGTTCTGCCTGTGCATGTGTAGGTTTTCTTTGGGTACTTCCTTCCACGGTCCAAAAACATGCTGAGGTTAATTAGTGGCTCTAAATTATCTGCAGCTAAGAATGTGAGTATGATTGTCTGTTTGTGTAGCCCTGCGACAGGCTGGCGACCTGTCCATGGTGTCCTAAGCCCTAAGTCAGCAGGGATAAGCTCCAGCGCCCCGGTGACCCTGATAAGGGTTAAGCGGTGTATAGATGATGGATGGATGGATTGGTAATCATTCCATCATATTCATGCCTTAGATACAGTGAAATAGAAATCCGTATGAAAACACTAATGAGTGAGCTTCAGTAGACTGATAGCCGCTCATCTGGTTTAAAGACAAATCAGTTCAGTTTCACTTTCAACCAAAAAACGGCTGCTTTTCAAGTGAGTTCATGGCACACAGCAGCAGAAGTTTAATTAGGTCTGTATTTTGAGATTGGAAAATAAATTGGTCTGTACAGGAAGGAGCTTGCTTGCTTCAGACCAGGTGTGACATGATCTCATACTTCTGACACCAGTGTGCTGCTGGATCATGAGGGTGTTTCTCTGCTTTCTCTTTTAGTTAATGACTGTTAAGCCTCATATTTACAACTAACAGACTTTCCCTGTCAGTCTGTGTATGTTCTTGTCTCGCTGTTTATACAGTTCAACCATATAGGTTTGTGATTCAGAGGTAACATAAGCAGGGGGATCATAAGAAGACTTCTGCTAATGCTTCCGACTAAATGGACAATTGGGTTTCTCTGCCTCTTGACCATCTTCATTATGCTTGTGATGTGTCCTTACTAACACTTTGTTCAGTAACTCTACTGCAGTCTTTATATTCCAGATGATGCTGAACGTAAAGTAGGTTAAATGTTTTTTTATTTAATCATATCCAAACATTGAAAAATACTGCAGTGAAAAAAAACAAAGCCAAAATCTACAGATTTGTTTTCATTTCATTGGGAATCCGTCTGGGAAAACATCCAGCAAAGTATGAGAGAGTAGTTATTACCTTATAAATTCTGCCTGGAGGGACAATACAGAATACAATAACGGAAAACTCCAGAAGATATGAAGTCGATTATGCCCATCAGAATACAGCTGGCAATAACTGACAATATTCAGAGCCAATCTTTCAAAAGCTTGCAAAATAAAACAAGTTAAAGTGGTCCTTGGTGGGAACACTGCGGGATTATTTGACAAAATAGTTTAAAATATGACATCCGAACATACAAGTACCCTTTTCTATTTGCAGTTGTCAATCAGACTGAGTTGGTGAAGATTGTAAAGTGAACGATCACGAATGGACCGTGTTCTCATGAGCTTTTTTGATTAAAATAAATGTATCTTTTGTTGAAATCTTTGTTAAACAGAAATAAATGGCTGGGTGGTTTGCACTGTCATGCTGAGGTTAACTGGTGATTCTAAATTGTTCATAGGTGTGACTATGAGTGTACTTGTTTGTCTCTATATGTAGATCTGCGATAGACTGACAACTTGTCCAGGGTGTCACCCTGCCTTTGCTTAAGTCAGCTGGGATGGACTCCAGCGACCATGGATTGATAAATTCAGCTTTTGCAGGATGTGTACTTATAGTCAACATTAAGAACATATCATGACTCAAAAGATAATGTTCAGCAATAAAATCTAGGAGCTTCTGTCTTTAGTCTGTACAGTATTATTGCCTTTATAAAACGATCAAATATGTCTTCCTTCGACTAGTCCTACATACTACAGATAAATACAACATAGACAAGGACAGGTGTCTTTAAGCAGATTTGCAATCTTTTAAGAAACGATCATAAAATGCATCTTTTTTCTCCCCCTTCGTCTGTCATGGCTTTGTCTATCCTCAGACCACACAGTTTTAGTTTGTGTTGAATCCCAGACCATGAAAACTCATTTCTACTTTCCCTTCCCTGTTCTTGTGGGATTTAACTGCCCTTTATGTCTGTGCTGGTGGTGATGTTTATTCTTTCTGAATAAGAGAAGATGATTTCTGGAGGTAAAAGGCCACAGCTGATGCATGAAAATGTTTAAATTTTCACGTCACTTCTCTTTATTTAATTTGATGAGAGCACCTCTGTTGAATAGAAAAGAATTATCTCTAATGCTAAATAGTTACAGAAAACTTCAATAACATTCAACAATGCAGAGCTGAACTCCATCTGACCCAAGTATGCTTCTTGCAGACTATTTAGTGAGGGGATAATGCACAGTGAAAAATGCTACTTTTCTGAGAGACATGGATTCAACTTAATGCAAGGTGTGCCTTCCAGAGGTGCACGCCACTTTGGTTACGGATCAGAATGCTTTTAAAACTGAGAGGGTTTGGTTAATCCATGGGGAGGTGCAGCGCCGAACATTACCAAGGATTATGGAGGGATATTACTGCCTGAATGCATTAGAGGTGTATTAGATAGCTCCATGATGGAGCACAGACTAATGCACCAGGCTCTGAATTAGAGCATAATCTGCATTTAATTGCCTTGAGTTTTGTTGTGATCATGGCATTATCTAATGGAAGAGCTCTAGAAGGGTTTCTGCAAAGAACAAAAGGCAAGGCAAATGGAAAGAGCAGAGTGGCTGTTACAGATGTGGGTCTCTCACTTTAAGATGATTATGCAGGCTGATTGTTTTTTGTTTGTGTCATTTTAGTTTTTTACCCTGGGTACACAAAGATCCCTTTTGTTTCAAATGAGACGTTGTTTTCAGCAGTGAAAATGTCAAGAATGCCAAACCAGGGTTTTGATTTGAATACAATTGAAGAGCATTGTACAGCATAAAAATGAAACGCTTGTTTTGGAAGAGGCAATTTTTCCATGCGTAATTTTAGAATTTTCCAGCTTGTCAAGACTTGGAGGCTGTTCCTGATACACTGCATATATTGTACATACATGCAGTATCTGATAATTCATTGAATCAAACATTTAGTGCAGCACTAGGAAAAAAAATCATTTTTCGAGTATTTTATCTTCTACCATTGTTGGTCAGATGAAAGCCTCGTGGCCACTGTTTCTCATATAATGATAAATACAAGGTCTTGTGACTGTAAAATTCATGATCCAATTGTACTCTTGTCATGTGAAATTCCAGCACTGTTGGTCTGTGAGAATAAACCACTAATGCATTTATTATTTTCCCTTCACTGTAATGGTTAATTTGCCGGATCCTCTGCTAAGCCCTCAAAGTCTGGAGGCTTTACACAAATCTGGTTGATCTGCTACACCAAGTCTTTCTTGTGTGTCTTCAAAGGATTGTCAAACGGTATTTGCACCACTTGACAACGTGGACTGTTCTGTGAACTTAAGATTGGCTTGAATGTCACTGGCTGAACCAGAGAAGCCAGGTTATTACCTGAAGCACAGAGATTGATCTGCGTTTCAGTTTATCCAATGAGGGATCGATACAAATATCGTCTGCAGCATTGACGAGCTGCCAATATGCTGCAGTGTTTAAATGCAAGGAACAGCTTGTGACAGTTAACTGGAAGCTCAGGCAGCTCAAGTCACAGACAATATCAACATTACTGCGTCACAGACAAATCAAACTGCCCGGAGCAAGTTATTGTAAGCACTTTAGCAGAGGGTAACTGGAATTCTCTTTCTGATTCTCAAATTTTTTGGTTCTGTACTTGCCTTCCTACAGAAACACTGAAGATTGCCGTGACCTCAGAGACCTGAGAATCCACATATACAAGAGCAAGTAGTGAAACTAGGAAAAGAAAAATCACTTTTCTAAAGTCCCTATTTTCTTGTGCAAGTATGAAAATGTGTGGGGGCAGATGAGGCTTTAACTCTAAACTTTGCAGTCACTGAAAACAATCAAGCTTCTGCCTTGATGCTTCTGCCTTCTTTCACCTGCCAGCGTCAAAAGTTGCCGCAGCCTTGCTTTCATAGTTTATTGCCGGGTGACAGTTAATTACCATATCGCGGCACTAAGTGACATTTTCTTTGATTTTCAAAGTAAACACTTAAGCACCAGCGGCCCTGATTACATTTCACAGACTGTTAAGGACACCGGTTTTATTGAAAACATGAATGGAATATTGATCCCGACCTGGAGGCCTTCCTGCACATATCCCCTATGTAAAGTAGCTGTCTGTTGGCTTTACCTTAATTAAACAGGCAATCGGTCGATCAATTGAAGCAGATAGGATTGTGTTTAGCAGGGAGAGCGAGTCTGATGCTCTGAATTCTTCATCAGCCTGTAAGCTCATGCTGTAGCCTTGCTATTTTGACACCTTTCCCTCAGACTGGACACTGAATAAATTCAAGAATCCAGTTTAATGAATATTCAGTCTGTTCAGATGATTTTAGGCAGAATTTATCATCCTCTGCAGCATTTGGAAGGTTAAATGTGTTCTTCAAATGGGAGGGATTTGACTAAATCTTGGTTAGCAATTTTCACCATCGTTGAAAGGATCAGTCTCACGGGTACACACACACTGTTAGTGTATTTGCAGAAAAAAACAACAACGTGATTAAACCCTGAAATTCCATTAGTATTCACACTCATTGCTGATTTTCTTAGAGGTTGCATGCAGTAAATGATCTACACACATGTTAATGATTTGTACATTTATGATTAATACTGACTGACAGATTTGCCTTTGACCCGGTCTGATTGTGGAAACCTGCAGAAATAAGTCACTGATCTTCTGATAATGAAATGACAACAACACATGAGAATGTAACTTTACTGTGCTGTGTTCCCTCTTGCACATCTTCAATTGTTTTACTGCTTTCCGTTGGCGTTTAACGCACCATAAAGAAAAAAGTTCATTTTTTTATGTGTATAAATAGTTAATTCTGCTGCTCTCTGCAGAAAAGCATTTTACAACCCTTCTTTCAAAAAGTTCCATTTGTTCCTCCAACAGATCATCGAAATGCCTAGTTAATCCTGCTGCAAAATGTTTTTTAGTCCATTTGCACAAAGACAAGGTCAGACATAAGTGACTTTAAGCTGATGTAATATTGTAAACATTAAAAAAGACTGCGCTTGTTCTCAGTAGACGTAGCAAAAAAAAAAAAAAACTGACCTGGTTGTTGAAACAGAATCAACATGCAGCTTGTCTCTTAATGCTGCTTTGGATTCAGTGAAAGTAGAGAGAAGGTTTTTAGAGATAAACTGGAAAAAAATAATCATGTTCTGTCCGAGTATTTCAATGAGCCTGAGAGGGCTCAACAAATCCAGCAAATTTACCTTGTGTGCTCTGTAGTACCTGGAATTTTATAAATGCACAATGGGCTGGGTTTTGACAAAATGCTGAATTACAGACTTCTAGGATGTAAAAGAGCATACAAGTAGAGGAACAACACACAGTACAAAAGGAATGGTTCGGTGTTCTGCACATAAAATATAACAAGCTCTTAAAAGTTGAATGAGGCACCATGTCAGATTATCAAAGTTTTCTACAACCCGCCCCTTAGAGGCCTTACACGTTCTAAATTATTGCCATTTCTGAAATTTACTTCAAACAGCTATCGTAAACCTTTATCACACCTTCTGAAGCCGTCTGCTGCACTGAACTACCCACCCAGACCGATCCTGCTTCAGGCAAAGCAGCTCTAATGGCAAGCATGTTGTTAGTCATTTGTTTGAACACTGGGGCATTTAATCATTTATGTCAGTTCACTCGGGCAGATGAGCTCAGCAGCCTTTGAAATGAAACTTCGAAATACGCTGCAGTCGTGATCTTAGAAGCAAACTGTAGTGAGGTTTGTTTACACTGACGGCAAATTTTCCAAACCGACAGAAGGAAATGGCTCCGACAAACGGGGATTTATCTGGTTAGGGAGAGGCTGTTGATGTCTGAAAGCTGCCCGTTCAGAAAGCATAGATGGTCTCACTCAGACACTGTATCTCTTCATATTGGATGTCAGCACTGACACACCAGCAGTTTGAGTAGGAAAATAGAAAGTGATGTGTGATCCCTTGCTTTATGTCATTCGGTCCTTCTTGTCTCTCCGTTGTTGTGACCATAATCGTGTGCAAACCAAGCATTCCCTGAAGGTAAATGAACACCCGTACAAGATACTGAGGACAGATATCCTAGCCGCGCTAGACAACCCACAGCAACGAATTTAATTCTCTGCCAGGGTGGGTCTAGTTACCCTCCATAAGGCTCGAGGCTGGATTCTCCTAAAACTGTCCGGACGAATCACCATGAAGTGTAGAGTCAGAAGGTGGGCATAACGAAGTGACGACAGAGGCGTGACGATTCTGACAGAAACAACCAGCGCACAATAAACAGTTATCTTTTGACTCGGCTTTGGCCACAGCCCTTAAAGATTTGAAGCTAAAATTCAACTTGAAAGATAAACAAAGGACGGCACTTAAGTGTTTCATTGAGAAGAAAGACGTATTTGGACTTATGCCAACGGGATATGGCAAATCCTTAATATACTAGTTGGCTCCGCTGGTTGGGAAGCTAATGGGACTTAGCCACCGCCGGTGCTCTCGGAACTACGTCAGCCTATTCATTGCGTTGATTGGTTGTATACCTACCCAATTGCTGCAGAGGGATTTGATAGACAACCTTTTAGCCCGCCTCCCTCCCTGTCGAGCTTCCCTAGACCCTTGTGCTGTCAGAAACATGGGTGTAGCATGGCTAGGCTAGAGGACAGAAGGATATGAGCTTTTGTGGTCTTACACATCAGCATTAGCTGGAGTCTGTTTTGTACATCTACTCTGCTTGCAATTCATCATTTATACATGAGCGACTGCCCTCCAGTCATTATTCAGTGATATATGGTCTGTATTGTGATACTGCTCTGTACAATTCACATATTACTTGTTCTCTGTAGGATGTTCATTTCTTCTTTTTATTCTTCCTTTTTCTGTGTTGTATGATGGCGATACATACCAGATTAAGCCGAGTACTTGTTTCACTTTTTCAATTTAACCCTCTCTACAGCAAAATCCAACTATGGGATTAAATGGCATGTTATCTTTTTAAAAAACATTATTTACCAAAAATGGTAAAAATAGAAAGGATTTGATTGATTTTCAACTGTATGAATGTTTGAACTACTCACCTTTGCTCTACTGTTCTGCTGGGATATTTCACCAAATCTGAAGTATTTTATCAAAAAAATCATCAAAAATGAAGTCTTTTCTCTAAACGGATCTGGCGGAGAAAAAAAAAATCTGTTATCCTCATTGTAACCTTTGCTGAATAGGCTATGGTGACAGTGATGTGACGAAAATTCGAGGACTTCTCGGCTGAACTGGGTGAAATTTCTGGGTTTACACAAACCAGGAGTAAAAACTGCCCGTAAAGTATAGTGATTCAGAAGGCTAAATACCTAATGGTTAGCTCGTGGTGTTATAAAGTATTCGCTCAGTTGTTGGGCTTCTCTCAATAACAATATTAGAAGGCCTCGATGTAAAGTGCCCTGAATGTGTTGTGATTTGCCACCATATAAAGCTTGACTGAATTTTGAACTGAATTGGGCTCTGGACACAGCAGAATTAATTTGATCGATTGGTTTAAATGCTTTGCTGTGTCACATTGTGTGTCCTGTTGGTGACCCTGAATCACACAGCCTTTATCTCCGTCTATAGGTGCACTGAAAAGCAAATGGACTGTTGAAGTGAGATGAGAGCACTTGTGGTTGTGCACACAGTGAGTCAGCGTTTGGTATTTGGCCTTTAGGAAATGAGTCACAGTGGATCCATGATGTGAGGGGAAAAAGGTGTTCGAGCTGTTCCTTAGGCCATGTGAGGTGTTGTAATCGTGGTTAAGAAACTGTGTGTGTGCGTGTGTGTGTGTCCTTGGTTCCTGCACAAAGTGGACAGCCTTGTGCGTCGTTTTGCTAAGCACACAGCTTTTTGTCGTCTCTGTTGTTTACTGTCTGTATGACTGTATAATCCTGGTGTTTAATCCCCACTGCTGAGGATTAAAGCTGATGGAGTACAACATTGTTGTAAAGTTCTTGTTGGAAAGGAAGGATATGTCAGGGGAGAGTTGGTAGAGTGCAGGCCACCATATAACTGTTACAGTGTTCCTGTTGTCGCCTAAAATGTTTCTTAATGCTCTGGCATGCTCATAACTACACTGACAAACAGCAGTCTTTCAAACAACTAGAAAAATCTGGCAGCACAGATAAAACATGTGAAATAAAGGGGGGAAGATTATAACTTTCAAAATCTTTAAAGATGGAGAAAATAAAGGCACTTCTGTGAGATAATAATGCTTTAAGCTGATTAGCTGAAGACAGTGTTATTTTACAATCACAGCAAATTACTTTTTGTAAAAAATACAGATTTTTTTTAATGTGGACATTGTGCACAATTTTGCCATTTTTTTTTTCCAAGTCACTACGTAAATAATACTTTTCCTTGTGATTTTACTCTATCAGTCATTTTTTTTAGAACAAGAACTTTTAGGAAAAATTCAAAATAACAGTTAAAATGATTTACCGTTATTTATATACATAGATTTTCTTTTAAGTCAATTCAAATATCTGTAAAATTACATTGTTTTATTGATTTAGATGCTGTACAAAACATTGACATTTTATGTTCACATATTGTAAAGAATGAACTACATTTGCAAATATTTGTTGATTTTTTTTTTTTTTTTTTTTTTTTTTTTTTGAAATGTGGACATTATTTACAGTTTTGTCCTTATTTTTTTTAAGGGAATTGATCTTATACGTTTTTCCTGTTTTGTTACTGTTTATTATCTGTAATTTCGCAAAACGGAGGGAATCTGTAAAAAAAACTGTTGTTTGACCAAAAAAATTCTAAACATATTTTAGAAAAACTATCTTTTAAAAAAAAAAGTGCAGGATCAGCATCAAATAACCTAAAACACTTTCCTACTTTTACTTTATACTTGCATATTTTTTTTCTCCATTGACACTTCACTTTTTCTCTCAGTTTCCCTTATGTCCTTATTTCCAATGCAAACAGCATTGGCATATGGGTTCTGTAAAGCATCTTGAGACAATCTGACCTGTAATCGACGCGATATGAATAAATTTGAATTTAAATTGAATTGAAAAACGGCTTTATACTCAGGTGTCCTTCTGCCAGAAAAACATTTGTCTTATCAACACATGCAGAGTTTTCTCAGATTGATATCAGGTAGTTTCATGGTTGATTTTATAATACCAAAGTCCAGTACAGTCATCTCTGTCACGTCAGATGAATCAAACCAGGATCATAAAAAGCTGCTCTGGTTTCACACACCAGAGTATCTGACTGAGCTTTCCATTTAAAGCACCTTCTGACGTTACATACCTATTGTTTTATGACTTTATTTTATGAGAGGTGGTGGACTTTAGTGGAATTTTAATAATACAAACACTCAAAGTGGATAATAGTTTGGATTTTCCGTGATTGTTTCTTAATGTGCAATAACTGCTTGTGTTTATTCAACCGAACAGCTGATGTGGTTGCCAAACTTAAATGTAACTCTCTTGTGGCTCTGTGGATTTCCCCTTGAAAACAAGCGCAGAGCGCTGTGTAATCTGTAAATGTAGCAGAGTTCATGACCTGTTATAAGGTTTAAACGAAGCAATATTGTGTCATAGTGAAGCATTTTTGTAGCGTACTGTTAAAATTTCACTTTTCAAACTTTCCACTTTAAAGTTAAAGAAACAGTTGTTGAAAACCAGATAGACTTGCTTGATATTTTTAAAAATGATAAAATTAACAATGTTTGTTATGCTGGCTGTCCTTTTTCTATCTGAACGATTATTATGGAGAACATATGTGGATTACCACCGCATTAAGTGAGAGTGTAGTTTGAGTGAGTGGCAGTTTAGGTTTCACTTTTCCTGTTTTATATCTGTATTTGCTTTTTATTAAATTGCAATTTAATTTATTTTTTCTGTTTTTCTCTTTACTGGAGCAGCCGCTATTTGTTCTTTAATTCTGCAAGACCAACAATCTAAAGGCCTTTCAACTAGTTGATTTCAAATATTTCATGTAGCTATCCTTTGCTGTGGCTTCATGGATACCGGTGCTTTTCTGTCCCTGTCCTTGACCCCCATTTATGACTTTTCTCTCTTTACTGGCTTTTCTTTTAGCACCACAATGAGAATGACATTTGTATTGAACAAATTATGTTTGGATAAATCATCACTGACCTGTATCATCAGCTCAGCAGTTACATGTTTCAAGTATTTTTATAATACTGACTTTTAAATTACTGACTCGGATTAGCTTCAGATTTAAGTTAGTTGATGTCAGCAGCTGGATCTACAGTAGGTTGTAGATGCCACAGAACTGCTGCCAATTGAAGCTCGATTGCCATTAAGATATTGTTTCTGTATTATCCGCTCATCTAATATCTCTGTGGTCAGTGCCTGTCTAAATATACAAAAGAAGGTTTGCTGGAATTCATTATCTACCTTCCCCTCCAGTTGTGATTTCAGACTGGCGTCTTTTCAAGCCAAACAAAACATTCCAAGTTGTATTGCTTGGATATCGTCCACACTCTGCTCTTTCCTTTTCTACTGCTATCACGGGTAGACCGTTCAGGTGGAATGACATCCTTAAAGTTTGCTGTTCTATTGTAGACCTGAAGCCCTTCTAGTCAAAGAACCAGCAGAGTGTAAGGATCAGGTCTTGTCATGCAAGGTTTTGAAAGCAGACTTTTATTTATGTAGATTTAGCCATGATTGCTTAGTTTTATTTATACATCGGTCAGATAACATATTCAGTTCCTATCACATTACTTGTGTATATTTCCTGTCCTCTGCTGCTTTGCTTCCTGCACTTTTTTGGCACACTAGCTTGAGAGTCGTGTCCTAAATAATAACCCTCAGAATTTTATTTTTTTAATGGCCATTGCCCTGTGGATAATCGCAGTTGTTCCTTTAGCTCCATTGCACTCATCCTTAAAGCAGTTGTGTAATTCTTCAGTTGATCCCCTGATGAGAAAAGATTATTTAAATGTAAAAGTGAAAGCACACAAACAGAACTAATTTTCATATTATTTGCATATTTCCCTGATACTTGTGGCTTCCAATAGTGAAGTGCTCTGTGCAGTCTGGTCAGTCAGAGGTCTCAGGGCAGCACACAACGGTAATCATGTGTGACTTGCATGCACTCGTTTTAGCCGAGAAAAAATAGCTGTGTGCATTTAGAAATTCAGAACATCTGCATCGTTATTTCTCAGCATTTACTCTGCTGCTGCGCTGTGTTCCAACCTTGTCACTTCCACTTCATGACATGTTTAAATCTCACCTGAGGCTCTCGAAACAATTCAATTGTATTTTCCGTTCATTATCAAAATTATGCCACAGGACTATTGCATTGAAAGTCTGATTGCGTTTTTTCTCTGTGCTCTTTTCTTTCTTTCTCCTTCTACTTTCTTCTCCCTTTTTCCAGTAAGGTGCTTACCACTCTTTTGAGGTATCTTCTCATTTAAGCCAAAAGCTTTGTGTGAGGTATCACAAGCTTAACTATACAGCGCAAAGATCGACTTCATAACCCCAGTTAAGCTTCTGATTTTCACGAAAATACGTCTGATTGACGGCTGTGTCTTTTCAGTCTGCTGATAAAGCTAAATAAATACGTAGTGGACAGCAGGTGGTGGCTTTTTTAGGGACCTTTCCATCTCTTTTCAAATTTTAGTCATATGTGGTGACATGTCCTCACTGAATTTTTGAGTTTATAGTCTTTATTGTGATAAAATAAAAGAAAATGTTACTGAATTATACATCTGAAAGATATGTATGGTAGATCAGTTTGTGTATTTTAGAGTGACACTGTGCAAAATCACTGCCAAAACTTACACTTGTAAGATTATAAAAGTGTTATTTGGATATTCTGTTGATCCAGTAAAAGTTAATAGTTGCTATAAACCATATTGAATTACACAATCACACTGAACATTCCTCCAGGCGCAGTGCATTCAGATGAACCTTCCTTCTTGGCAAGGTACTTTGGCATCATGTGCCAGACTGTAGTTATTGGTTACTTGAGTGTATTCAGGTCAAGTTATGTACAAAATCCTCATGGATGTGGGTCAGTAAAGGCATTCTCCATCCCATTGATGAAAAAAATGAAAGGCAATCAGTGTTTCTGTAGCATTTTATTGGACATTAAGGGGTGTTAATCTTTCTTACATGCTTTCTCAAACAAATGCATGATCGCCTGGTTTAGTAAAATGCTCATAGCAGCAACTTCACCGCTGCAACAGGAAGTAGTAGGAGTGTCTGAAATTTATACAGCAACAACAGTATTTACCATTTGATGGAGGCTACACACTAGTTACATCAGTTATAAAGTGTGTGGATATTTATTTCTTGTCCAGACTTTTTTTTTTTTTTTTTTTTAATTTTTTCACACACATCTGTCTGAAAATTAAATAAAAAATGCACGATTTCTTGGAAGTTGAAATGCCTGAGGGCCAACATTTTTTGCTATGAGGTGTTTGTCGACATGTCAGGTACACACTTTAAAATCTGCGGCCTCACTGCTTCTCTTAAGGTGAAATTCATCCAGTGTGTCAGACACATCAGTGTTTGTTTTTCTTTTTTGCGCTGTGTCCATCTCTGAGTTCATTACAAAGCACAACCATCATATTAGTCAGACATATCCTCTGTTGCTGAGCAAGTTGCTGGAGGCACCGTGTCGACGGCACTAATTTTACTAAAGGTTGGGCATTCTTAAGCAAACAGCACAGCACCGTCAGAGGGAAAATAAATCCTGGATGACTGTAGAAAATTGCTCCAGACTCCAGTTTTCAGCCAAGAACGAAGAAGATTAGGTTCACTCGATGGAATTTCGCATGCAGTCGGTAAATCATCCGGTGAAGTATAATCAAAAATAACACTTCACGGCAAACAGCGCTGCATGTGCACAAAGGAACTGCCACCTCAGGACTTTTTTTTTTCTATCATATCATTCCTCATGTGTGCTGAAACTCCCTAAAGCTACAGAAGGGGACCATTTGCTCCTAACTACCGCCCCTCCTCCTGTTCTTTGCAGATCCATTTCCTTGCAGGCACTCTGTCAGCTTCACTTAGTTTCCCTGTCTGTGACGTAAACAAGAAACACACACACACACACACACACTTTATCTCTGTTTCTCTTGCAGCTAATGACTTCTGACGTCACAAACCTATAGCCTTCTGTCTCCTGCTCTTGCTTTCATTTTTTCACTCTTAACGTGGATATTGAACCTTTCGTTCGTTGGTGGACATGGATGAGTGGCAGATAATACAGGAAGGAGTAGGAGAAACGGCAGCATTGTCCTGTCAGAGCTCAGACTTTTACCTCCAGGCATCTTGGCCCTACCTGCTGCATTGTTCGGCTTTTATTACGCCTCTCCCTTCTGAAATGAACTTTGCTCAGGGTGGTGGTGAGGTGATAATGATGTGAAGTCTGCTCTTATTTGTGTGCCTCATGAGGGGGACAGGAAAAGGCCAATGTGCAACGACTGATAAAACAGGTTCATTTAGGGATGTGCGTCTTTATTGCATTGCATTGCATTTTGCTGGTTTGTGCAGATTAATCAATTTTTAACTTATTAAATAGACCAGAAACTTATTTAATGAACTTCTTGTGCTGGCTCACCTAAGCAGAAAGTTATTGTCGCAGTCTAAATATATTTCTCCCTCGGATCTCTGCATCAATGAACAATCTGGGTGGGCAGTTACACTCTTTCAGCCAAATTTGTTGGTCAGTTTGAAGTCCGAGACAGAGAGAAATTTGGATTTTTTTGTGCAGGAAATGAGGAACAGTGAAAAGAAAAAAAGGAACATGACTAACCAAAAAGGAAGAGATGAGGGAGGAGAGGAAAGCCAGACAACCTGATTTTTGTGGCAAGGCGAGGTGACGAGCATGAGGTCATCTGTCACTTTCTCACAGAGCGCTAATTTTAGCATCATCCCCCTCATCTTTCTCCTCCCTCTGCCCCTCTGTCACACCATTTAGCACCAGCCGCCGCACGCTTCCCTTTGTGTAAGCCGTGACAGTGCTGTGTGCGTCTGTTTGGATGTGGTGTACGAGGCGAGTTTGTGTCTGGTAGAAGTGGTCATTGTGGCAGAGTCTATTAAAAAAACAAATATATGATAGTGCTTGTGTCAGAGGCATGAATCAACTGTATGCAGCTCGTGTATGTGTGAATGTGTCTGAAACGTTGCTATTGAGTGAGTGTTAGTCACCATGAATAAATAATTTGTTCCGTCAGCTAACTCCTTTTGCTCCCTTTAGATGCTCTGTTTTATGACATGCTAACAGAATGCTCAGGCTACTTACATACAGTAGTGCCGACTCCGAATAGTGTGCAGATTTTCTGCACAGTCTGCAGCTCGTAAATACGATTTTGATCACATTAAGTGTGAAACGGTCAGCAAATCAATCAATAATGAAATGATATCTCTGATAGATGAAAATACGTCATTGTAGAAGACAACAAGCTGTGATATCCCTGCCATAAGTGCCTTTGACGATGAAGTGATTCATCTGTAGCAATAGTCAGCAGATGAGTTGACAATAATCTTCAGTTGCCATTAGTTCACTAGGTTGTTACACAAGAATTCATAGAATTTTAGCTCAAACTCGTGTTCTGAGCTGCATTAGCTTGTTTCCTGGACAGATTTAATCAGGGACTTGAGCTAATCTTTTTTTCTCTCCTGAAATCTTAGATAAAGGCCTTCTACCTCTAATCCCTCAGTTTGGTAGGTCACACTTCCGTTGTATCTGAATTTGCAAATTTAGTATCTGATGGTTTAGGCAGTTCATGTTACTTTAATCTCGTTTCTGCACAGCCCAGTGCAAAATTCTGCAGAAACATTGGTCATGTTCAAAGCCACCTAATTTTCAAACCTGCTCAGCGATCATCATGAACTGTCTGCCAAGACGTCACGCTGCTGTATCGTGTGATAAACCTTTAATGTCAACCACTCATCCAGGCATTGTGGCATTTGGCAGCTGCCTTGCTATGAAGATGAACTGGAACACACCCATTTTCTGACGTGTAATCACTCACTGCTTCCTTCACGCCAATTTCCTTCTTCCTGCTCTCCCATTATTGGTTGTTATTTTCTGTGACAGGAAGTTATAGGCTGATAAAGATGGACACGACTCTATGCTTCTGTAGCGTTGCCTCACATCTGAACAAGCTGATACTGAGGGAAGACGCTGGTGCATGCACACACATTTGCACACATGCAGAGATCAAATTGCCCGGCTCATCTATCATCTGCTCTGAACTGACATGTCTCAAATGCGCCTGTGTTGGCAGACCTAAATACAATCTGCTGGGTACTAAAAGTTTCTATGTCAACATTTTCATTAGCTACTTCCCTTCTGTCCATGTCTGCTTCCTAGATGTAGTGAGCTCTATAAAAATTGTAATAAAATTGTCAGATAGGTGTATTTGTGTCACTGTGTCTGGTAAGGATTTTACTGTTACTTAAAATAAAAGCCCATATTCACTAGTGACATGCACGAGCCATTCAAGGACTGTACAGTACCATGCAACCACTACTCCAGTGCTGTTTGCATTGAAGGCAGTCACAGGAGCTTTTTATTTGCATTGGAAGACCTGCTTTCCTTATGCTACCTTGTGTTTGCAGCATTGACAAAGGATGTGGTTGATTTCAGCGGCATGCTGTGACGCGGCCTCTTCATAGCTGTGCTCCCTTTGTCTCTATGACCCAATGCAATTTCTCAAAACCACAGAGTAACTGTTAGCACGCTTGCTGCCTTGGTGTTTGTTGCATGCTGCTGTGACAGTGAAGTATGAAGCCCTCGCAACAGGCGCAGTGCAATCCTCGTATTAACAAGTATGGCGAGAGGCTGGAGATAAACCTGCTGCCAGAGCAGGAGAAGAGAAGGTGGAGCCTTGTGACGACAAGAAAAGAGAGGAGCGAAAAAAGTAGATTTCTGTATGAAAAAGAGGGAATGGAAAAGAGAACGGCTCAGTTATACAAGTGACAGTAACGCTGTAGTGATATCTTGGAGCATCTCCAGCTCTGTGGTGTGCACCTTCCCGCACATTCACACCCACCCACCCACGCAGACCCACTCAGTGGAAGGCTGTGGAGAGTAATGTCCTGTCTGACTGCAGCCTGTAAGAACCACAATAGGCAGCTTTGCTGGCTAGCTGACCGCTGTTGTAGAGAGCTGAGGAAACGGAGGAAGTGCGATGTGAAGTAACAGACCATAAGCCGAAACAGGCCCACTGTAATTAAGATATGACAGCAAGTTTTAAATTTTTCTTCACCTCATCCTTTCTGGGTTCTTTTCATTACCCAATTTAACCGCAGGCAACATTAAAGTTTTATCCTGATTCTCATCAGTCACGTCTAGCTATTATTTTCTCATATTCTACAGTTTCTCTTTTTTTCCCCCCCCCACAGTTATATGCTCCACTTCATGTGCTCTGTCTTCTTTCTTTCGCCTCCTGTATACTCCATCATGCACCTTTCATGGAGCCAAACTTTTTCATTTAGAGATCAAGGAGTTCTTTCTGTTGCTTTCACCCGCAGTACCTTTCTGTTCCATGTCAGAGGTCCATCTCTCTGCTTCTTTTATCTTTCCATCAGTGAAAGGTGGCTCATGATAGACAAGGAGGAATGATCTCATATGACACTTTGTCAGTTGAGCAGAGTTCGAGATAACTTTGTCTGAATTTACTTGGTTGATTTACAATCCAGGAAGCTTGTCTGGTGTCACCACCTGTTGACGCTACGCTGCCTTTAACTCAAGGCAATTAACCTGCATGTTCATATCACATTACTGACAGTTACACTGTAGAGAACTGTGAAACTGCTGCTCATGCTAGATAATGTGTGTTATTGTTGGAGCGTACACTGTGCTTTTGTACAGTAATAATACAGTAAAAAATATGTAACGTGTTACCTGCAGCAGTTGCTAAGACCAATGCTGTAGTCACTCGATGTGTATATTATTTGCCGTTTCTCCTCACTCTGATCACAAATGGCATTTACTCTGCAATGACAGTTGGACACATTATTTCTGTTGATTAAACAAACCAGATACAATGTGGTCATTAATGGGATTTAGAGGTGTTGACAGGCGGGTTTTTCTACCTTTGGACTACGGATGCAAATTTTAATTGGATTAACTGAAAATCAGCCACGTTAATAATGAATAATTGATCATTCGTTAGAATTAGTATAATACATTGGATTTTTTGTATATGCTGATGAAACTATTAACTGCTGACACTGTTTGCTGCAAAATCAACTCAGTTACATTTGAAATTTGAGGAACAGATAAACTAAACACCAGATTATTGAATTGTAAATTAAATTGTAAAGATAACTACTTCTTTAAAAATTGCTATTTAACAATTGGCTTAACAAAATCTCAAATATTAATGACAGTAACAAGCTTCTGTCTTCCACAGTAAATAATCTGTAATATTTTTAATCTTTTCATAGCTGTTTGTCATTAAACTAATATTTGTACCTGATTTACATAATGGTGTCACTCAGTTTGTAGTTAACGTTGGTCCAGCTCCTGGAAATACCTGCTCAGCTGCAACAAATACCATTTGTCAGTATTTACTGAAAAATCTAAAATGTATTTGTACTTGGAGCATGTCACTGCTGCGCCTCATAGCTTTAGCTTTATTGCCGACAGAGGCGTGTAATTGGAGTCCTGCTGCTCCCGAATGTTAGTAGCTGCTGATACTCAGTTCCCGTCCTGTGTTAGCATTTGAAAATTCTACTTTAGCGTTACCTTGAGCCACAGACAGCCACCACAGTCACAACAGAGTTCATCAGCACGTGTTGAATAGCAAGGAGGTGCACTAATTTTATTGATGCTGTTGGAGTGGCAGCAAACACACCTGTAACTCCATCTCACTACAAAATAAGAGGCTCCACCTGGTGGTTCAACCAGGTATTTCAGCAAATCTACAATACATTTTCTTATAGTCAAACTACATGTCCTTCATCTCCTGCTTTATCCTGAACTATATATTTTAAGTTGCTTATATTATTAACGGCAATTTATCAATTAACAAATACTAATTTTGGACCGAGCCAGGTGAGCTGTTTCTTTATTTAGTCTTTATGCTGAGCTCATTGGCTGCTTGCCAAGAGTGTTGAAAAACTCATATTTATATTTTCAAAAATATCAAATATTCCCTTCAACTGTGGCATTGCTGAAGTACTGTTGCTGATGTTACCTTCAGTTTTGAATATCTACCACACTGAGCATGATCCTTGAGCTATTTACAGCTCTAAAACAAAATCCAATACATAATGCGGGCACGATGAAAGCAGTGATTTATAATTTGTACAAAAGGCCCTATAACTTAGGCCTCAATATAACAAAACAAAAATAGAATTTTACGTCTTTTTAAGTTGCAACTTAAATGAGTTGATTTAATATCTCATCAATATATCCCTGCAGTTATATGGTGTGTATGCCAAGTACCGTTAGAAAATAGGAATTATTTGCTCTAGTTTGTTTTAATGAACTTGAGCAATCAGATTTATCTTTCTGTCAGAAACAGTAAGTTGTCACATAAAGGATTAACTTTCGGTGCCTTCGGGGCATATAGACACATTCACGCATGCCGACATTCACTCTGTCACCATGTTTGGCTGCCTTACTATGATATTTAGTGACACCTGAATGCTGTGTCCTGTCATTTCAATTAGAAATCATTTATCAGGTCTTCTACTTTAAATAAACTCGGCCCCTAATTTCCACATGATAAATGTCTGTTTTGCATCTTGTTTTGTTTATTTTTTTGGCTCATATCAGTAATTGTGCACATGATGATCTGTACTAAATGATGGGTGCCTGCCTAAACCAAAGTCTCTCTGTGTGCTTCTGTTTCAGTCCCTCAGGAATCAGACACAGAATTGGTCTTGAGAAATTCAATTACTAAGTGTCTTTGCAGCAGATGCAGATCTTATTTCACAGTCATGTGTATATTTGGGACTTCACACCTTTTTTTTTTTTTTCTTTTTTGTTCACAACAGCAGAAGTGAAGCAGTAAATTAGTCTGCATAAGCGAACAGGACGTACTCAGAAGATTTTGTCTCAAGATTTATGTTATTCTTGAATTAGTGCTGGGAGGAGATATTTTTGCAGAGACAGCAGCCTATGATTAGAACAGTCATTATCCCACATTCTGTACCTGGGATAATATGTTGTGGATTAATTTTTAATACAATGAATTTGTTCTTCATCTTATGAAGGATCCTCTTTAACCTCACATGGACCTGAACTTTCAGCTCGTTAGCAACTTTCGAAAAGTTGAGCCAAAGATTTTGAGTCATTTTATTTCTGCAGATAGCTCCACTATACAGTCTTCGATAATGGTTGCACTATGAATCAGGCTGTCTGCCACCACACCCAGTAATCTCCTATGATTATTTATAGCCTCTGCAATGCTAGACCCCCTGGGAAGATGGAGAGGGTTAAACGAATGTGAAACAGCTTGTGCGCTTTCTTTATGGAGGGATCGTACTGAAAGTGCATGCGTGCATCAGCTTTTTTATATTTGCACTGTTAAATTGTGAATTTCTACGGTGTCTTCCTGTTTTGGCTGGGTTTCCAAATGACATGCATTAAGAGCACTGACCACTAAAAGAAGCCCACAAGTGAAGAAATAAAAGCTCTCCGAAGTGAAAATTATACTCTTCTGATGACTAATACTTGTCTTTGTGTGGTACAGTAGTGCAGACTGTTGTGTAGTGCAGCTTAATGTTGGGTTGTGCTGTTGTCTGGCTCACAGCTCTCATGGGTGGGAATGCCTAATATCTCAAGGTAGTGGGGGTTAACATGGCTCCCAAAGTCTAACTGTGTGCATGCAGGCCGACCACACACACACACCTCAGTGCGTGTGCTCCTTATTACTTCTTCTATGCAGAGAGTAATTCATGTGAGGAGACTTTACAATGTAATAAAACTTTTTATATCCAGTTCCTATTTTAAACAATGGGGCTGTTAAAATTATCATCAGCTCCAAACCCATAGGCTTTGCTTTCACGACTGTGAAATATTGAGAGAAATGAAGTGTTTTTCAGACATTCTGGGGGTGTTGGAAGTAATGAAATCCCAAAATGCTGCCAATAAAAAACTATTTTTCTCTGAAATGGTGTCACAGTGTTTTCCATTTATTAGCCCGTTCTGTCACTGTGTGTAATTTATATCCCAGAGCAATACCAGGAACTGCGGGGACATTAGCAGAGATCGATGTATTTGGCTCCATCTGGAGCTGTAACTCAGCTGGAATAGGTCTACTGTGTATAAAGCATTGGCAGTGCTGCCTGTGAAGATAGAGAGGAGATGCAAGTGAATGCAGACACTTCAGTGCTCACCCCTGGCTTCAAATCACAGGGTTCCCCTCTGTTGCTCAGATTTGTATCATTAAATCAGTAGTTGCAGCAGGAACAACATCCATCATTCAGGTACATTTAAATCAAGAATCACAGTTACTTCATGCATGCTGTTCAAAATAGCAGTGCCAGAATTTCCATAGTGCTAAATGCTCCACTTCTTTCCAGACACACAGTAATTTTCTGTGCTTTTTAACTATTCTTGTTGACAGATAAAGATGTACCTTGACAACTTTATTGTTTGTACGGCTTTTGTGAAGTGTGCTGCTGCAGTATCGTGTTTAGAACCAAGGCCCTAGCTCAGATACCGCCGCTGCATTTTCTTCAGTGAATCCCGTGCCTTTTGCTCCTCTGCACAATAGATCAATTAGCACATCCGACCTTTTCTTGTGTGGCTGTTTGAAAAGAACAGTCCCCCTAATTTCAACTGCTTCCTGTCACATGTAATTGGGGAGCTGTGAGAGCTGATGAGGTGCTTTTACACTGTCTGCCCCTGAGTTCTTATTGTCTGACCTCACAGTTGCAGGCTGCAGGTCCAACTTCACCCGAAAGACACTGTCTAGAGCATGAAGTATTTTCCAAGTGTTTTGTGCTTTTCAGATCAGGCTTCCCTTTTCACAGATCAACAAAGCTGTATAAAGCATCAAATTAATATTTCCTTCTCTTCTGTTCCCTCATTTTACCTTCCCCCATTGTAATAAGCCTGGCAATTTATCCAAAAGTAGGCTCGTATTTGTCCGTTCTAACAGCACCGCTCCCACTTAAACTGCTCCTGGACTGTAATTTCACAAAAGAGACAGAAGCTGACTAATTAGATGGGCAGATAAATGAGAGGTCCTTTTGCTTGTATCTCTCCCACCCCAGATCTCTGCTAATAGAAACTCTGCTACTAAAAGTGAGCATGGTACCTCAGAGGAGTGAGATTCCGAATTTAAACAGATGGCGAAGAACAAAATACAATAACGGATAACAAAGGCAAATTCCGGCATTATTGCTCTGCACCCAAGTCTAGTACAGCACATTTTGAGGGCTTCTATAAAGGGATTGCAGTAGCAGTAATGTGGAAATATGGTATAAATGATGTAAATGCATGATGTAGGCTACAAGTGCTACTGCAAAAATCTACTATTTTGAACTCCCAAATGGACGCCCAGTGCCCTTTACCTGGTAAAGATTATACACACAATACGATAACATGAAATCATAATCAATACTAAAAATGATAAGGCATACAGGGAAAAAAAACCTGTCTCCTTTCCCTCTGCAACAGCAGTTAAAATGCTAGCTGCGGGGTGCTTTTTTTCTCGCCAATCAATGTGGTATTGATGTCATGATTTTGGCCTACAGGTCGAAGTTCTTGAATGGGTTCAGTTTTTACTGTGACATTTTGAACGCAACCTTAAAAATGTCTTCCTCTGTCACACAGGTGTGTCTTCAGGATACAGAGATGCCCCTCTGTGCCACTCTGTTAAGGTGTCGCCCATTATGGAAGGGTTTAAATGTCAGTGCGCGGCAGTGAATTATTGATGGGAATAAAAATTGATCCCATTATCAAGACAAGGGGAATGTTCACATTTATCGGTGGATGGCCAAAATATAACTACAGTGACTGTGTCTTCATGGATGTCTTTTTGTGCCTTGTGGTCAAGTTGAAATGCCATATTGACATTTCTGAATATGACAAAAGCATCTTGTTGGATATCATTTGAGAGGTTTTTAAAGCCGGTGAGCCATTATTTTACACAGAAAATGGTCGGAAAATATGGCATTCTCCCTGAAATCATGCAATGTTATGCACAGTACATAAAATTATTTCTAAAACCTCATGGAGGAGTGAATTAGTCCTGTTCTTCCCATATTGTTTTAGTTTAACGAAGAATTCTGAAGTACACAAACTAATCTCTTCGCTGTTAGTTTTAGCTTTTCTCAGACACAACCCGACAAAGCTGCAAAGTTATTACAGAACCATTTTCGTTTCTTTTCACTCTCAAAGCCACATTTCTCTAAAAACTAATGCACGAATGGGTTATACTTAATAAACACATTGTTTTACTGCTAACAGAGGTGTTAGGCTTTGCCTCCCATGGGAATGTTTTCCCTGTCCTGCAGAGGGTTTATAGGCTGTGCTGTGGATTAACTCTGTCCTTTCAAAATCCCATTAAGTCTCTACCATATCAGTTACCTCAAATCTCAGCCAGGGCAAGGTTGCTTGTGAGTTTGCTCACTGTAAACAGAATGCAGTAGATGATTTGTAGTACTCTGTCAGCAAACTTTTTAAAAAAATTTTTCTTAATGAGTACCAACAGCCTTGAATATCCATTGTAATTAAATGTTGCTCCAGCAGTTTTCAGTTAATGCAAAACATGCATGCTAAGCCCATCTGTATGTGTTTTCCTGTCATTTTACTTGGCTAGGATTTGAGTGCATTATGAAATCTAAATGCAGACTTTGTGCAGAGCTAAAGGAACCAAAAGCAAGTCTCTGTGTGAGGTCCAAGCGAGAACAGCTTGTTTGTAAGACATCCGCAGAGTCCGACTGTATTTGTAAAATTTTGCAAGCTTTTGCCAGCTGCGTTAACAGCATTACATCATCCACATCTTAAAATGGAAGGCGAGTGAGAATGAATGGTGCAGGATTGGCTCAGTTCTTTCCAAATATCAAGTGATCAATAACTCTGGAAAAACAAAAAGATCTGTATGCTCGGCAATGTGTCAGCTGTGGCAGAGCATCCAAATTACAGCCAGCTGTGTCTTCCTCTTGTACTAGCCCAGGGTTTGGAACAGGAAACTGGGCCCAGCCCTCTGTGCCTGCTGAGAGAAGACCTACAATGTTGATATAATATGCTCCTCTGGAGTGAAACCACTAAAAGGGCACTCTTTCATCTGCTTTGGGCCTTTAGCTAGGTGGAGCAGTATGAGTCATTTGAACTTCATCTGCATAGTGAAAGGTAACAAGGCTCTCCATTAAGAGGCTGTCACTTTGATGAAAATAAGGGTAAAAGTCGAGGTGTTGCTTTTCCAAGCTGGTATTGACTGGCTATGCTGCTGCTGTTGCATAAACAGTTAAAGGAAGCGTGTGTGTATGTGGTCATTCCTAAGAGGCCTATCTCATATTCGAGGTCATTGTTCATGTGGGGATGTGGATCAAGAGGAAGTCACCTTCTTGTAGAGAGAGTTGTAGAATTCAGAAACTTCCTTGCCATGTCCAACTCGCTCCAACCTGACGGCAAGTCACTGAAGTGTTGTGACAGCTTGAGAATGCAATGCTATTATGTAGTCATCCCTGAATTGTTATGTATCCTGCAGCCTCCCACCAGCATAACCACTCTTCCCAGGAGCTAAAAATCGCAGTTTAAACTTGTGGGAGACACTGGCAACATTTCCAAACTTTTCTTAAATAAGAAAAAGAAAAAGTTTGGTTCATCTACATGACTGAACACCGTGATGTTTTCAGAGGAAATGCATAACAAAACTCCTCTGCTTGAGCTGATGAATGGTGCTCTGTCCTGCACATACAAATCCATCTCCCCATAGATTTACAAGCATCTGTTACACCGACACAACCGTCTGTAACTTGCATAACCAAATAGGCCATTAGGCTAATAGCCACGACACTGTAAGTACATTTCTAAGATTATATGTTCTTTACCAAAGATGCCGCTTGTTCTTTTGGCTCCCATGTTAACCAACCCACACTGCAGTTTTTTTGGAGCATAAAAATACCTTCAATCTATTCTTTTTTTTGCTCCACGTGACTGAGCTATTGCTTTTAACAGCGTCCTTGGGGACATTTACTGTACACAACGTCCACACAAGCTGAAGTGGTTTAAAAGACACTGTGTGAGAGCTGCCACAAAGCCAGGCCAAATTAATCGCTCGATTTTAAAGTGTTGAGTCAGAACAGAACAGCCCTGTCCATCCATGATCTTCCATGCAGGCAAAGTGTCTGTCTGGTTCACAGAGCTGCTCTCATGGGAGAACAATGTTCACACTCAGTGCTGTTTTAAGTGCTGTCCTGAACGTGTTTACCCCACACCTCACATCTGTGCTGCCCACAGACTTTTAGCTTCTTGTGTAGGTCAAGCTGCAAAAAGCAAATGCCCACAACTCTACATTCTCAGTATAGGCTTTCCCCAAGCTCAAGATGGAATTATTTTTTGAGAATCTGGAAAGCTGACCAAGAGTAACAGAAGACAGTGGTGAAGTTTACAATTAAGTATCATTCCTTGATTTCATGAACTTGGATAAGACCTTACCCTATAGTTTATTGTTTAAATTTATTGGCTATCCTTCGGTGAACCCTAATATGTGATTTTAATCACAACTGCCCAGGCTGTGCAGCACTATGGCCATCATTAATGCAGTGGGTGCTTGTACTGTTAGTTCCTTGTTTTATGAATTGTCCAATTGTGTCGTATAGCTGGTAAAATGATGCCCTACTCGTATGAAAATGTTCTCTTCACCTGGAGTATAATTACAACAATATCCAACCAGTCGTGGCTGCCTGTCCCCATCTAATATGCTGGTAGAAACAGCCTGATGGTCAAAGTGAAGAACGGGTTCATTAATATCCTGCTGTTGTTGTTTCCTGTTGCTGGTAGTAATGGGGATAAGCCAAATCTGCAATGCAATGTTGGTATGAACAGTGCTAAACCCCCGATGAGTCAAAGTTTCCTCATTTTCAGTTGCCAAATAGGTTAAGATTATTCCAACAGTTACAGGAATGTTAGTTTTTTAACATCACAGGTGCCTGTGCAAGTAACTGAGATACTAGTTTTATATAGGGAAAGAATAAACTTTTTTTTTTTCTTTTTCATGTAAATGCAATATCTCAGATTGGATCAAAACCAGAATAAGCCTCTTGATCAGGATATTGTTGCACTTGTAAACACAATTGTCACAATCAAACACAATCATACTCCCTAGGCTTAAGCGCACTAACCGTGTTAAGTGAAATGTACTTAGTTTTTATGTAAAAATTACAGTGCCTCTGTGATTTCAGTGAAAAAGAACTATAGATGCTGCAGGCCTGAACATTCACTGCATTCCTCCAGTAAGATGCTCCTGTGGGTGTAGAAACTGCTATTCTGTGCACTTTTAGTCCTCTGCTTCATTTCTTCACTCTTCATTTTAGAGGCCAGTGTAGTCATGTATGTTCTCAAGTTTGCATCAGCTAGAATCGGAGGGGAACAACAACAAGCACCTCTGTTACATATAGATTTCTAACTGTATACTTGCAAGTTATGCATATTTGCACGGTGGTTAAGAACTTGTGCTGTTTAAGAAGATCTTCATTATCTGTTGATTTGCCTCTGGGTAGAGCCATTAACAGCTGTTGAGTGATTTGTTTTGTAGCTCAAAGCACCATGGCTCTTCAAAACAAGTCAGCCATGTGTGAAAAGACTTTCTTTACCTCAAAGGAGTCAGTCAAGCATTTATCGCGGTCAGTTAGTAAAGGAGAGCAGCATCTTGTCAAGAATCCTAAGTATGTCTTTAACACAAACTGGCACGCACGCACGCAGTAGCCCAAACAAGTCATAAAGCATTTAGCTTGCAATTTCAGTTTCATTAGACTATTGAACATCCCACTGCATCTGTGTGTTTCTCAGTAATGATCAGTTAGTTCAATCAACAGGAAATTACAGAGCTGCCCAGCACCTGCCTCCGTGATTGGCTTCTTTCTATCCTAATATTAAGCAATTTCCCAAACAATAAATAACCACGCTAATAAACACTGATCAAATAAAAATTTTAAATACAACAGAAAATTCTAATAATTCTTAAAATTAGGGTATTTGTACATTCAAACCTCCCATTTTGTCCATCAAAAATGTCAATATTTAATGCTGTAACTCACAAACAGAAGGAAATATTGTGGCTGTATTTCACATTTAGATACGTTCGGAATTTGAATCATTGGTGCTCACCTGAAAAGGTGGTGATTGTATAGATATGCTGTGCTGCAGCAACATCCATATTGGAAATACTGCCATGGCTTTGTCTTCTATCTGCATCATGTTTTATTGGCCAAATGTGAACACAAACAAGAAAATTGACTCTTTGGTTCGCTTAGGAATTTTACACTTCACAGTCTTCACTATATGTAGTACATTATATTAGTCTGGAAAAATATGAATATGAAGTACAATTGACTGCTTGACAAAGGTGGCTAAAGAACTGTAAGGTGGTAATTCTAGGTCCTTAATGAAAGCTGTGTTTAAACTATTGATGTGGGCTATTGCCTGATTAAAACAACATTTAATGCCATAGTTCCACTCTAACTGCTGGCTTTATTAGAAGACATGCAAGGCACTTATAATGACTTTGCGAACCGTTCTTATAAATGCAAATGCTGATCATCAAGTAGAAAAATGTAGAGGTCTGCGCTCAAACGCTGTTTACTGATCAAAGGGCTAATTTTGCAACGCCAGTATAACTGATTGGATGAACAACTGCAGAAAAAAGGCACCTTTGTATGTATTTACACCTGAACATATCTCCAAATGGTAATACATACTTTTGCTGTGCTGTACCTCACATTTACTAAATGTGGCTGTGACATCCCAATGCATAGAAATTCCTCAATCTTGTACTGAAAGGAGTACAGCAAGGAATGCACAGCTGCAACTTTGCAAATGATCATTTATATATTTTTAATTGATTAAATTCTTAAACTGATACCCACTTCCTGCTTTTATAGTGTTTTACTGTCTGTTTACATATTTTTTCCCAATCTAATTGTAACTATGTGACTTTCACCAATATACAGTGTAGCAGAATCTGCAGAAGATGTATGTGTGTATAAAAATAGATACTAGGTTAAAATGTTATAAGAGGCTGAATACATATTGAAAAGAAAGGAATAAAGCTACAGTCAGGACTGTCATTACATTCATGTCACATTCAGAACTGCCCATGACAACAGCTGTAACTCTGATTCTCTGCTGCTCTGTGTCTGTCTGTCTGCCTGCAATTTTTGCTCACTCTAATTGTTACACCTGCAGGATTCCCCCTGTCGTGTAATTTGCGCACAACAGCAATCCACATCCTTCAATTACAAGCCGTGGCTCTTGACCGCTCTCCCCCACAAGTAGCCATTATGTCTGCATTGTCCAATTCTCCTGTCTGTCAGAAAAGTGGACACCTTTGGATTTTCTTCATACGCTTATTGTACAATCAATGTCACATGTTTCCTGAAATGACCATTGATCAGGGCTTTAAAGTCCTCACAGTGTTCGCTAAAGTCAAGAGAACTTGCATAGTGTTCTTAGTAAGGAGCGATATCAGCTTGAGACCTCACAAACACATTCAAATCAATTCCCATATAATTGCTCAGTTGAAGTATTAAACAGTTTTTATATTGAAGAATATTTGTAATGGTGTTAAAATAACATGGCGAACCTCATACAATTCTGAGATGCTTTGAGCTTTTACATCAAGCTGAGCTCAGGTTCATTGCCTTACCTTGAATGCAAATGATCTGATTGCTGATGGCAGTTTAGGCCCATTTTACCGAACAGCTAGTAGAACATTATATGATTAGATATTGCTGGAAATTCTCTGAGGGAATTGCGAAGTGTGTCATTTTGACTGAAACACTAGTTCAGATGGATTCCTTGAATAATACTCCTGCCAGTGTTGGAACTGATTTCCCACCTTTCAGTATGTAGTTGTTATGCAAGAGAGATTACACCATTGATTTGCAGATAATGCCAGTGACAAACCAGCTGTAACTTATGACTTATGCTGCTAAAGACAGGATCAATACTCAGTTAAAGAGCCAGTTTCCGTGTACATTTGATTGTGTATCTACACAGCTCGTCTTTGAGTCTGTGTGAATGTAGCAGGTTTGCACGTTTTGTTAATTTTCAGTTTCTTTGGAAAATAGAAGTCGTTGTTCAAAAGTTAAAGATTTGTGTGTAATAGTAATTTTGTAAGAGCTTTTTTCAGTGAATATCAGCTGAGGAACATGTTCATCTTTATGTATGCCTCCTTGTATGGTGCAAAAAAAAAAACAATGCAAATTTATTCATTTTTATGTGTCCAGTAAACATACTTACTGTTGCTTGCTTTAGTTCTTGCCTTAAGATCGATTTCCTAAATTCTTATGATAACTTCATTATGGCTTGTTTCCTTGGAAACTGCCTTTTCTTTGTCTGAGCACGCTCATGCCTCTTAACATTTAGAGTTTCAAGGGAGCCACTTAAACTGCAATGCAGAGCCATTGTGCTAAGCTGTTATACTCTGTCTCTACTCTTTTTTTCATAATTTACTCTGTTTGCTTTGGTAGTAGTTTGTGTGTATTTACGCACACATTTTGTCCCATTTCAAGGGCTGAACACAGTGAGTCAAGTCTTTTTACGAGCTAGGCTGAACCATGACCTTCTCAATAAAACATGGTTCCATGTCATAAAAAAACAACACTAATGATAATGAGAGCAGGTCCAGTCAACCTGGAAAGGATGCAACCAGGATATTGCCCTTCAGCAGATGAGTGTAAAATGTAAACATTGCTGGGAGACTGGGGCAGGTTCCGTGATAAGTGAGTGTACAGTACAAGTGGTAGTGTTTAACTTCAGCACTTGATGCATGACTGGCAACAATGTGCAATGCAGGTATGTCCACCTACATAGAATAGTTTTTCTCTGTAATGCCTTGCGATTGTATCATCTGTTCTTCTTCTTTTGTTTGTGTTCTGGAGTGACTTTTCTGTCATGTGCTGCCTGAAATAAAATACCTTATAAGTATCACCTTGTTATGTGATGTTTAACAAATAACAAAATTGCCTGGCAAACTTGTCTCCTCCAAATTTAGATGCAGCTATCCTTCCTCAGCTGCATTCAAGGGAGCTCTTGAAAGAAGAGAGCACTTGTTTTGTCTGAAAATGCAAACTTTTAAGCATTCAGTCCTAATAAGCTAATACGATCTGTAGATTTGGTGCATTACTCAGAAGAGCATCGTATTTCATAGAAGCATTACTTGCAAAGCTTTCTTTAAGAGCAACATTGATAGATTTAGAGGTCTGTTTCACTGTTATTGCTATAAATCTAGTGAAGATGCACTCTGTAAACAGTAATTCAGCAAAGAGGGATGTTGAAATAATTTTTGGCATGCTGTAATATAATTTACTGTGAATTGAATTTCATCTGTTACCTTGAAGAAGTTTAAGACCTTCTGAATCCTCTTGTGCTCCCACTATTACATTTTAGGCAGAAATCTATGACCTTAGATTCTGAATTTTAATTTGCTTCCAAAATTCCAAATCACTCTTTGTTTATTGTCTCTATGGCATCTGTTGGATAAGTAATAATCAACAAAGGTGATGTAACTTTTTGCTTTCGAAACAGTGGTTTTCAGTCTTCTTTGGGGCAGTTTTGTAGTGTTTGTATTAGGACAGGATTGTGTACACTGAGAACCAGTTTGCCTGAAGTCGAGCTGCATTCCCTCATGGGCAACTGGTCCTGTTCAACCAGTCAGAATTGAATGAGAAGTCAAAAACGAAGCAGAAGTTTACAAGATAAAAATGTGTGATATTGGCTATGGCTCTGTAATGCAACAATGGATGTCTCAGCTTCCGGAATATTCAAAATAATGACGGCATGATCACAAGCCCACATTAGATTCTATATGTTACATGATAAGATTTAGAAGTTTTTTGAATAATTCATGTTGTAACCTCAAAAATGTTATTTGTATTTATGTCTGATGTTTTTGTGACTATGTGACAAATGTTGCTTTGTTGGGATTTCTGAAGATTTTTGCAGTATCAGTGTAACTCCTTTAAGTATCAGTGATGAAGAGACAAAATAAATAACAGCAAGGATAAATAACACATAAATATGATCACACTTTTGCTCTGTTCTGCCTCTTGTAGTCTTGAAACTGAACTGCATAATACTGTAATTATCGACACTTGTTTGCACAACTATAAAAAATCTACATCAGGCTCTTTATGTAAGTGAAAACGTCTATTGATTTGTACCGTAGTCACTGTTTTTACCATTCAGTGGCATTAAAGAGGCTTGGAGAGGGATTTTAATTAGTGTCGCTAATCTACAGCAACCCTCTTAAAAAGTGGAAAGGTTAGAACTAAGTCTGAGCAGGAGCAAATCAGATAGCACAATAATGTCTGTGTTAATGTTTCATTTTCTGGCATAGAGTCACTTCAGATGATGAACGATCCTCCTGTTAGGGATTAGCTGTGGCTCATGTGACAGTGATGCACAATGCTGTCAGCCTTAATAGCCCCACTTGTGACTTATGGTGATGGCGAATACAGTGGTCATGTTGGAAAAGCTTATATGGATGGTGTTGATGATTAGGGAGCCACTTTAGCATTGTTGACATTTAACATCTCTATCATCCTGCTGCTGCTGCTGCTGCTGTGGCGACCACTGTAGTTTAACTTTAGACTTTACTCATTTTCCTGAATAATAGTGTTTCTTGAGAATGTGCTACTTAGGGATTTGTCTTGATGATACATTTGTGACAGAAAAGGATTGTGCTACTGGCTTTCTGGTGGTCTTGGAGGCTGTGTAGCAGAAGTCTGTCTTTAAAAGTGTGTTGATAATATATTGTCCCGTTTGTTGTTGTCATGCCATCTGTAGCAGTCACCTTTTGAGACATCTGGGACATAAAAGTATTTTTGTGCATTGAAGCATTAAGAAAACCTAATAAATGTGCAGTACTATTTTTGTAGAACGTGATTTTTACTTGTAGACTGATGTAATTGTAGAATTTTCCCATGATACCTATTGATTCAAGATTGAATCAATGAAATTCTTACTTGGCAGATCCTCCTTAAACAAACAGAATCATAGAAATTCTCAGTAAAGAAGCATACTTAAACTGACAGCGGAAGCAGTCCAAAAGTGCTTTGTGCATTATTGTAAACCTTGGATTGAGTAACGTAATTGTGGCAGTGATAAGGTGATTACAGTACTAATTATAAAGGGCATATTGCACTGCAGTAAACATTTTTACAACTGTAGACATTGAAGGTAGCAGCAGTTGTTGTTCCAGTGTTTCATGAACTAGTGTCAGTATTTGTCATCTGTACTTCCTTTCGCATAACATTACGTCCACCACCATCACTCCCTGTAGGGCTCCTACTTTCTCTAGTGACAAAAATCTAATTATGGGCTTTAAATCCACTTTTTAAAATGGACTTTTACATTATCGGTGTATATTCTCCACTTAAGCCTGTATTTGTAATTGTCCAGCTGAGCTGCAAAATGAAGATAGAGGCTTGTGTAATTATATCACTTGCATACCTGATAAAAACTTAACCCAAGCTATTTCCATTTACAGTGTTTTGTCTTAAGCTCTAGCACCCCCCGCGACCCTAGTGAGGATAAAGCGGTGTATAGAGGATGGATGGATGTTTTGTCTAAGTCATTCCTGTTAAATGATTTTTCACATTCACCTTTTCATGGCCATGAAGTTATTGTTTGGTGATGAAAGCAGTTCAACCGTTCATTCAGAGAAGAAAGAGCCATGGAAAATAATAAAAACTACACGGTAGACGAGGAGACGCTTTTATCAAGGCCGCAGATAAGCTGTGAGGCCTCTTGACAGTTTGCCTGAAAAGCTGCAGTTTCTTTTGTTTTGGCAAGGTGCCTTGGGATTAAATCTCATCTGCATACCTAAGAACTGGTGAATTAAATGATTGCCCCTTTTCTAATTTCCTGTCTGTATTCATGAAAAACTTCAGGAAATTGCTCCAGTGAACTTGTGACCTAGAAAAGATTTGGAAGAAATTGATTTCCCAGAGTGGGAGTAGGACTGGGTCTGAGCTGTGCTATCTTTCTCAGGAGGGGAACAGTAATTGCATTGTGTTGTGCTGGAAGGCAATAAATACTGATTTGAGAACCCTCATTAGACTCTTACTTGCTGTATAATTAATCGTGTCCAGAGAGTTAGGAAATCGTTAGGTCAGAGGCAGACAAATATCTCTAGTTGCCCTTACAAACATGGTCAAAACACTACAAATGAGCTGCTTTCTGGGCTCAAAGGTCAATACGCTGTTGTCATAAATTTCATCTTACATCTCTGAAATCTTATTTCTTGCAGGATTTGAGGAATGACTTTAGCTGAAACACCTACACTTAGCATGACTTTATTGCTTTATATTAAACTGTAAGCCCTACAGTCTGTTTTAAAGCACTACCTCTTGAAAGTGTATTTAGTCATAGAAACTGATCCTACGGCTGTTTTCCAGCAGTGGAGATATTCTTTGACAGATGATATGTGTGTTAAAGGGCTGCCTCAGAACAAGACCACTGGGACAGCTGATCACAAGCAGCTGAGCTCTAATGAGAGCACTTGACAATTCTGCTTTATTCCCCTCCTTAATCTTTTCTAGTTTCTGCTGACCTCCTTTTCTGCCTCACTTCACATCTGTAGCTCACGTTTAAACTTTGGTCTGCAGCCAATTCCAGAAAAGACTTTCAGTATGTGTCCACAGGGGTGTAGACACAAGGGATTGTGCCCCTTCCAGACACTGAACATGTACAACTCCAAACACTTCATTCTGAGACTTCTGTGTTTCAAACCGGACCAACGTTACAGCTCATTTGGAAACGCTTGTATTCTGAAAACAATTCGCTTTAATGTGTTTCTGAAAACATTTGAGGCATACAGTTGCTGAATCTGTCTTCATTTTAGATCATTAGTATAAAAGTTCCACAGAAGTTTCCAGAGGTGTTGAGTGGCAGATGGACCCTTTTAGTTTAGATAAGATGGCCTAGACCTCAACTTTTTGCAAGTTTTGTTTTTTGGATTGACCAATGTAACTTTAGCAGTAGGTTTGTGTGAAGATGCAGGAACTGGATGAACAAAACAGAAAGAGTCTACCCAAGCATCACTGGAATTTCAAAATAACATACTAAATTTCATAACTGACTTTGATCAGATGGAGTTATCTGCTGATTCTATGTGCTTTGTTTTTTCTTTGGCGTACAAATCAGAATGGAGATGATTGTTTCCTTGCTTTACTGCTGATTAGATTATATTCCAACTTAATATTCTCTCTGATATCCAGTTTTTGGAAACACTCTTGAATACTGTGTAAGCATTTCACAATGAGTTGCAGCATCACTCCTTTGTTTGGAATAAATACAAGAAAAACTGGATAGTGCAATGAGCAGTATTGGCTGCTCATGACTCATAACACACAGGGAAACCTACACCCCATACAGAATATTATCAGCATCCAACAGAAACTACAGCAGAACTACTATCATTGCTCACTGTAATATCCTGTGAGCGTTTGATCTTTAGAGTGACTTGGAGGAACTCAGTCCTATCAGCTACTGTAGGATGAATTATGGAGCTGCTGAATCATTGAAATTTATGACCTGCCTGGTTTGTGGGTTGGCAGTTGTGTGAGTTATGGGTCATGGTTTCTCGTTGGTTATTGACCACACTGACTGACTGATGAGCCCCGAGGAGGCATGAGGAGGTAGGAGTTGAGTTGTGGTGGTGCGATACGTCTGTCCGTGGGGTTGTATTGATTTTCCGTCATTAAAGCACACATGTTTGAAAGCCCAGTCTTTTTTTTTTCTTGTTTTAGGACAGCATCTGTGCCAATTAGGATATTTTCTTGTTTTATAGTACAGTAGTCATAATTAAAAACGTCTCTTTTCTGTTGTTTTTCAGATGACCAATTGTAGCATTGACAGTAGAGAAAATGCTTTATGACCATGGTGTTGTGGTTACTGAATCCGTTACTTGAAAAAAAATTTGAGCTGACAACAGAAACTACTACGATGATGTACAATACCTGTCAAAAATTCTTTAAAGTAGGCACCTTTATCTTTGATAACGCATTTACACACTTTTGGCATTCTTTCATCCACATTTATAGGGTAGTCACCTCAAAATGCTTCTCAAATAGTCTTGACGTATGCTGAACATTTGATTTGTCTTCCTTCAGGTCCAGGTGATTTTAACCATCTCTGTTGGCTTTAGGTTGGGCTATCATGGATGACAGGTCATCTAATGCAGCACTCCATTACTCTCCTTTTGCGTCTTGGGTCTTTGTTTTGTTACCAAAAAAACAGACGATGGTCCCTCCAAACGCAAATGAAATAGGATGCCTTGTTGCTGCAAAATGAGAACCACACAAACAGGTACCTTTGGTTCACCTTCACTGTGTCTCACAATGACACAACAGTTGGTTTCTTTTTCTAGCCACTGAACCCAAAAGTACCAGTTTATGCACAGTGCTTCCAACGGTTGCCTGTGAGATAGTTCTGTTACTTGAACTCTGGGAAGCACTGTTGTGGGCTTTTATCTGGGGTGTTGCTAATTGACAGTTTCTGAGGCTGAGAACTCTAATGTGCTCTGATACCCTCTGCAACAGAGGTATTTCCTGGTCTTCCCTTCCAGGAGCTGAACTCATGAGAGCCCATTTCATGGTTTTCATGACTCCCCTTGAAGAAAGTTTTTCTTGAAATATTAGATTCATGATTCTTGCTAAAGTCAGCACAGTAGTCGAATAGGGCTATTTGCTTTATATAAGCACTACCTCTAAACAACACAACCAATTGTCTCCAATGCATGAAGAGAACATGAAATTCCATTAATTAACCTTTGACAATGCACATGTGTGAATTGCAAATGACCTCTTCATGAAGCTGCTAAAGTTCTTGCACTGTGCAAAGCTGTAATTAAGGCTACCAGCATGTTAGTCTATTACAGGCTTGGTTTAACCGTTACACTCTGAATTTGTTATTTATTCATTTTTATACCTTGAATATTATACTACAATCCAAAAAATATTAAGACTAAGAAACAGTTGAATGAATGTGTCCAAATTCTTGACTGCATTTCAGTGAAAGGTGTGCGTGACTATTTACAACCGTAGATGTAGCGTTAGAGGTAAAAGGCATGTTCCTAAGAAAAACATGTCTGCAAATAACTGACATGGACTGGGTTGGCCTGACCAAGCAGTTAAATGTTCATATTTGACCTTTTGTTATATTTAAATATTTGCAGTGTGATCACCTATGATACTATCGAGGTAGATAGTGTGATAGCATGTGTACAAAACTCAAAAGGTGATTTTCAGCTGTTATCTGGAGTGAAAATTCAAACAGGACTGTTGGTATTGACCGTGACACTGTCCATGACACTGTTTCACCTTAGTGACTGCCATCCACATTACAAACTAGATGAGCCCTCAGTAGAGGGCAGAACCACGCCCTCTGCTGGCAAAAACCCTGTCCTCCCTATACAACTGATGCAATATGTATCAATTTTGATCATGTACGTATCTCCCTCTCTACTTGATCTGCTGACCTGTAACTCCCCAACTGCGCAGGGGACCTTAGACTGATCTTCAGTGCCAAGTTTGATCATCCTGACTTCAGCGGTTGCAGAGATATCGGACCGGACATAGTCACATACATACATACTTACCCAGCCAGATACCGCACCGAATGCAATAACCCCGCTGACGTTCGTCAGGCGTGGATAACAAACCTTTACTGAGAAAATCTCTAATGCACTGGGATGGTTGGCAATCTGGGCTTGTGCTATCAAGAATGACCATCCAGAATGCCAACAGTGTATTCCATCTTATGTTGCAATTTAGCTACAAACAGACAAGCTGAATTGCTGTGTGTGTGTGCAGACAACATGTATGACATAGTATAGTAAGTAGTAGTGATACTGATATGGCTGCTGATCAGGTGCAGGAGATAAGAGTGGGGATTTTTAAAATGATTTGAATCTGTAATGACATTTGAGCAGGATTTAAAATGTGGCCCAAAAGCTAATCCGTGGAGAAGATCATGCTGAGGAGGAGCACAATAATGACGTCAGATGTTGCAGCTCTTGGCTTAGAGCAGATGGTAGATGGATGCACAGGTTTTGACACACAACCAAGCTGTCTCATATGGTGTTTGATTTAATAACATCTTCACCAATCATTACTATTGTGTTTTTAAAAAAAAAATGTGTGTATATATATATATATATATATATATATATACATCCCCTCTCAATCAGTCAGCATACATGGCCATTTTCTTTTGAAAAATTGTGTTTCTTTGCAAAGTGTTGTGGACTATTTGAATGGGGTTCTGTTAAAAAGAGGAGAGGTGACCTAAGGGTGATGCATATGTAAGAGGCATTCACGTTACTTTGGTCCACAGGTTAAATAATAGTGTAAATAAAGCTGTAACTGAGTTGGAAAATCAGGCAATGTCTCTGAACAAGCATTGTATCGCTGATGCTGCACAAATCACTAATGGAGTCTGTGCTAAGTGAAGACTATTGAAAACCACCGATTCAGATGCTTCCATCTCATGCTGCAAGCACTGACCTTCAAACATCAAGTTCAAGGTAGAAAAGGAGGGGTGCTTTTCCATATCAAAATGAGAGAAGAGCAGATATATTGTTTATTATTGTTTTTATGTAGATGCTTTTTTTCTTGAACGAGTGTCAACTTGGACATTGAAAGGCAGAAGTTTTGGCGTTTATTCTGGGCAACTCGCACACTTAGCTGCCCCACCTCTCTGTCTCGTCTTGGTTTTAGCCTGTTTCTGAGAGACGGTATCAGGCGCCGTCCTCCACATTGAGTCGTACTTGGCTGCATGTTACAGTGCACTCAGTGACCTGGCATCAACAGAATGCCACTATGTGCTGTGACACTGTGTCGGCAGATGTATTCGCGCGTGCGGGTCCGGGTGTGCATTGTATGCATACATGTTAACCAACAGTCTATGAGTCCGTTTACCTTTATTTAAGTGTGCTTCATGTGCATATAGAAGTGTGTGTGTGTGTGTGTGTGTGTGTGTGTGTGTGTGTGTGTGTGTGTGTGTGTGTGTGTGTGTGTGTGTGTGTGTGTGTGTGTGTGTGTGTGTGTGTGTGTGTGTGTGTGTGTGTGTGTGTGTGTGTGTGTGTGTGTGTGTGTGTGTCTCGTAGCTCCTGCCATGTCAGTGAGGAGGTGGCACTGTACTGTGCAATAAGAGCAGTCGGCCTGCAGGCAGAACTGGCCATCTGGACACATGATAAGGAGCCTAACCCAGACATCAGGCGGTTTTTCAATTTCTCTTAGTGCTATCAGATTTCTATCTCTTTCTGCTGTCTGTCTACGTATCGGTCGACAATAATACACTGTATTTTAACCATGTCACTCTTTCTTTTTCTTTTGTTGCCCCATCTGTCCCAATCTTTCTCCCCATCTCTCTATTTCCTCCCGCTCTCTCTCATCCTATTCTGTTCCCCTGCAGTTTGCTGTTTTGTGGTCCACAAGAGGTGCCATGAATTGGTCACGTTCTCCTGCCCAGGGGCAGATAAGGGGCCCGACACAGACGTAAGTAACCAAAGTCCAGCTGTTGCCTCTCACGTGTTTGCCACTATGGAGGTTCCTTTTTTCTCATTGGACTGAAGTGCACAAATAATGGCAGCAACACTGCAGTCGTGCCAACCAGACCTGCCTGGGATCAGAACACGCTGGAGCGCTTTGACAGCTGCAGAGCTGCCATGCATCCTTATCGTGTCGTGAAGTAGCAGACTGTGGAGGGGCAGAGAGGAACTTGCTCTTTCCTCTGACAAGCATCCCCAGGCATCTAGAGCTGCAAAGTGTATGCCACTTTAGTATTTTTCAACAAGGTGTAGATGATTGAAATCAGCCTTATTTAAAGAGTGATGATGATAATGACAGCATATATGCATATAAACTACACTAAACTTTACTATGGTTCACATTTATAATGCAAGATTACTGTCTTTTTTTTATTCAACCTCAGCAGAGGAGCTTTAACCTTTTACTCTCTAAGTATCTATCCAAAGAAGGCCATTCAGATGTTCAATTCACCACACTCACGGCTGAATCACAGCAGCGGCAGGTGGCTAATTCATTTGTTGTCAGTGTTCCAGTCAAGTCGCCACCTTTAATAAAAGAAGCTGAACTGTTCCCCAGAGTGAGTCAGTAACCCTGTCCCCTTATGAAAAGCTTCATTTTTGAGCTATTCTCTTCCTGTAATAGTGCCTCTTCTTCAAAATCAATATTTTATCTCCAAAATAAATATCTTTAAAAAATGGGTCGTGCCTTCATAACATACTGGCAGCGAACTTTATTCTGAATGGAGTCATGGAGTTCGTCGAGTAACTGTATTAATTCTAATCCATCCTGCAGTACTGAGTTCAGAGAAAAGCCCGCTGACAGATAATTGCGCCATTAATGATGATCTGATCTGGCGCAGAGACAGATGGGAAATGTAGTGGTGAGTGGTGGCTATAACAACACACCTGCATCTCTCTTTGCAAGGTAATGAGTTGCACACAGCTCTAGCAGCTGGATGCCTGCAACTGTTGATATGAATCACGACTGAAAAGAAAAAATACTCTCTTAATTGAACAGTATTCCAATGTTGCCTTGAACATTAGAAACTCTGCTTTTTAATTAAATTTAATGAATGGGCATTTGCCTGTGACCTCCTGGCTTAAATAGTACAGTGGTATATTTGTAAATATTCTGCTGAATAATTTAATCACATAAACATATAAAGGAGCTTTGTCAATGCTGTAGTTTTTCCTTTGACCACTTGATAAATATCAGCTCTTTTATGACACACTGAATGAGGTCTCCTGTTTCGCTCCTTCATTAGCTTTTTGTACCAACTATGTGCCATCAACCACCGTTTGCTTGCTTGGTAAGTGTGAAACTTCATTTACATACCTGCCTGCCTGCTGGGCATTGGTAGCCTCTTAAGTATTACAGCAGCATGGTCTGGCCTCTGTAACTGGAGATATGTCAGTGTGCTATTCAAGATCCTCAACCCAGACACTGTAAATAGAACACTCCAAGGATGACATGGAAGCTGTAGAGGCATACAATTGTCTGTGCAAGGGGATTCTTTATTCAAGCTGGCCCTGGAATTCAGAGGTATAATGGAATGTCTGATCCATCATTAACAGCTGAGATTAAATTACCTTTGACATCTATGTGTTTCAATTACTCAACCCATCTTAATTAATGTACATTTTATTCAATGTTAAGAAATATGCTTGAAGTTCTTTATTGATTACTATTTAATGCAGTTTAAAAAATGCATCATATGAAAATCATAGTTTTTGTTTTTGTCAGTGTTAATATTGTGCTCTGAAAAGGTTACAACAATATTGTTTTAATAAATAATGTGGTATAACATTTTTGACAGATCTTATTTACCGTTTTTCTTTAATACTTTTTTCAGGATAATGTGAAGCACTCTGTATACACGCACAGCAGTGCCTTAGAGGAGGGGAGCTAAGACACTGAAACCCAATCTAGCAGAAAGAGACTTCACTTTGAGAACCAGGGTGTAAATTATTCTGAACCTTTTGTTTGTGCAGACACCCTGCAGATTTTAGGACTCTAATTCTACCACTCCTGTGACTGCAGGTTCACCCCCTACCAAATCTTCTTCCTTTAACAATGCATGAGTACTTTATCTCTTGCCTTATCAAAATATTTGATGTTTCCTTTAATGTACAGTTCTGTGCACTTAAAGTAGCAGTACTGTTGCCAGGGGCAACCACACTTATTACATGGCTTGCTGCTTCTCAGGCGTGCAATCCAGGAAGCCAATAACTCCCTTGGCCAGCAAATATCCTGAAGATCCGCAGTATCTAGGCTACCTGCATTTTATGACTCATGTCTGTGTTTTATAATTTCTGTACTAGAAGAAGCAAAGTGTGCACAATGGTGCCAAAAAGGAGCCGCTAGATCTTTTCAGTAGCAAAGTTATTGGGAGTGGTTAGCTTTGATTTGGTCGGCCAAGATAACCATGAATACATTCTTCTTCGCAGCAACAGCCACAGGGTGTTGCTGTAAAGGCAGGGGAGACTGCAGACAGGCACATATGTAATGTGAGAATAGCTCTGTATAGTCTTTGAGTAGTGTAGCACAGCACAATCAACGGTGCAGTCTGAGATTTAGTTTGAAAGTGCTGTGCTTGAGGAGAAAAAAAAGCTTGATTCATCTACCAGTTTCACAGGGACAGGAGCCGGTGTCTGTCATTTCACAGGCTTAGCGGGGGAAACCATGAAAATACTACTTCTCGTGGCATAATGAAGAATTAGAAGGTGACAGTGCAACTTGTGAACACAACTTGTCAGCACATTCCAGCCTAGTGTCAGTAAGTCAGATTAAAACACTTAGTTTAACAAAATGTTTTTGTTTGACTGCTGGTATAATGTTACCAGCAGCTTGAATAAGTTCAGTGCTTTACAGGACAAGATCATCAATAATGCAAGAGCTCTTCGTTTCACTACAGGGGCTCAAAAGGTGAAACTGAGAGGTTTGATGTGCCTCCGTTTGTGTGGGTGTGCGGCTGCTGCATCATTGATGTCCACTTAACCAGAGCGGTACATATGACCCGGGGCAATCTGCTAGTCTTTTTGCACAGATTTCCCCTCGTTTTTCACACTGACACACACACACACACACACACACACACACACACACACACACACACACACACACACACACACACACACACACACACACACACACACACGTACGTTTGTTTTTCTATACCGGTGGGGACTTACCATTGACTCCCATTCATATCTAACTCCTAACCCTTACCCTAACCTTAACCATCACCAAATCAATGCCTAACCCTAAACAAACGTTTTTGCACTTTTGCATTTTTTATTAACAACAATATGGCCAAGAAAACGGTGTTGCCACCCGTGGGGACCTCATTTTAGGTCCCCACCGTAAGACAAGTCCCCACCTTTACAGCAAATAGTCAGGTCAAAGTCCCCACCGGTATAGCAGAAACAAGTACACACACACACACACACACACACACACACACACACACACACACACACACACACACACACACACACACACACACACACACACACACACACACACACACACACACTTGCTCACGTACTCGCAGACAGTCAACCTCTAGCTCCTCAGGACTGTTCAGTGCACAGATAGCTGTGACAGAATAATAGTGTAAAGCAGCAGCACAGTGCCCTTTCTGTCTCGTTTGCTTGGAAACAGACAGGACTGACCCGAGGCTGACTTGGCAGCCAGGCATAGCAGAAAATGCTTCGGTGCCATTTCAAATGGGGGTAGGCAGTGGCAGGAAAAACTGTGTTCCATTAGTGTGTAACAGTGAATGATGTGGTTTGTCTTAAAATGTAGTCAGATCTTCATCTAAGTTACATTTTTGCAAAAACATAGTTATTTAAACTATGGCATGGCTCAGTGGGTAGAGTGGCCATCTCGCAACCGGAGGGTTGCCGGTTTGATCCTCGGCCGTCGAGCTCATGTCGACGTGTCCCTGAGCAAGACGCCTAACCCCTAATTGCTCCTGGTGGTTTGTGGTTAGCGCCTTGCATGACAGCTCCCGCCATCAGTGTGTGAATTTGTGTGTGAACGGGTGAATGTGATGTATCATGTAAAGCGCTTTGGATAAAAGCGCTATATAAATACAACCATTTACCATTTAAACTAACTATATATATGGCATTGGAAGGATGCTGCACACTATCCCCCTGAAGTTGAAGAATGGTGGAAGGAACATCACTGATTCCCATTTTTATTATGGAATTCGTTCAATTCTAGGCTTGTTGTCTGCCAGCTGGGCTGCACTGTGGCTCCGTTGTCTCACAGATAGAAGATTGGTTCATATCCCTGCCTAGGCCTGGTATCTTTCTGTGTGGAGTTTGCGTGTTCTCTCTGTGCAGTCTGGGTTTTCACTGGGTTCTCCGGTTTCCTCCCATGGTCCAAAAAAATGCTGAGGTTAATTGGTAATTTTAAAATGTCCTTAGGTGTGACTGACGTTGTCTGTCTTTATGTGTAGCCCTGTGATAGACTGGTGACCTGTTCAGGGTGTCCCCTGCCTTTGCCCTGAGTCGCCTAGGATAGACTCCGATCCCCCCACGACCCTACAGAGGGTTTAGTGGTGTATAGACAATGGATGGATGTCTGTTAGCTGAAGCCTAGAAATTGGATGATGCACCATGACAACTACCATTACCTATTCAAATCAGTCTACTACAGAATGACTTTAAATAAATAAAATCCTTCTTTTGTTGTGGCCCAGTCAGAACCCAAACCTACACTCAGCAGAGATTCTGTGCAATGACCTCAAGAGAGCAGTTTCACACCAGACATTCTAAAAATATGTCTAAGCCAAACCATTTCTTTAAGGAAGAATGGTCCAAAAATCTCCCTTCAGTGTTATACCAATCTGATCCACAGTATTGAAAACTCTTAGTTGCCAAAGGACATTTGAAGAGTTAATATATCCGAGGATTCACTAATGTTGTCCACCAGCACTGTGAATGTCCTCTGGTTGTGCTCGATAAAGACATAAAAACACCCACAACAACCATAGGGGGGAAAAAATATGAAACGGATTGTATTCAACATTACAAAGATAACGTTTATGCAAAAAATTCAATGTAAAAATGCATCTTAAAATACTGTTAGGATGCCTGGATAGCTCAATGGGTTAAGCGGGTGACCCATGTACAGGTGCTCCGATGCAGCAGCCTGGATTTGATTCCCGCTCACGGGACCTATCCAATAAATAAATAATTAAAAAAACTTTTAAAAATGAATACTGTTTAAGGAGATCATCCCTCACATTGTGATTTCATTGGCAATCGAGATTTTTTCTCATCTGACCCACAGAAAACCTACCCAGGAATTAGCCCGATTCTTAGGCTGACTACTAGTCGTGTGTATTCGTCACCACTTGTAATTGCTTGTCACTGAGGATGTATTTCATAATATCAGCCACTACAGTGGTGTCAAAAACACAAATTCGGAATCTGTCCAACAAAGGAATGTAGTCGTAAGATGGAACTATTGACTGCATGTGACCGTGATGATCTTGGTGATAGTTGACTCTTCCTAAAGCAGTTGATTTATATAAAAATTCCCCCTCATTACATATCACAAACAGGGAAATTAGCTATAAAGACTGTTTTCTTTTGTAACAGGCCGTAAATATGTGCATTTCTGCTCTAAAGTTGGGCATTTTAACATGGGGGTTTGAAAGAATTGACAATTTTCAAACAGCCCCAAGTTGCTATTAGAGAAGCAGCACATCTTGGCACTCTTTTTTTCAGCCCTGGAGGCTGCTGCTTGGGTGTGACCAAACCTGCAGTTAATCTGAGAGAAATCTAATTCATAATATTAATGAGTAATGCTGTGGGCACCAGTGATCTAATATTTAAAAGGGCAAATCATCCAGGAGAAGGTGGTTCGACAGACTCCAGCATGAAAGTGAAAAATAGGTGTTCTGGGTCCAAGGCTGGGGACACACTGCCTCATTACAGGGACTCTGCTTGGAGATTGAAAACGAGATTAAACTAGAGTGGAACTAAATGACATCATCTGTGCCACAGGCGTCTTGGGTTGTGACAGGCAATGAAGCCTTTCGCCTGTATTTTTAGTACATTTCCTTCCAGCAACGGTGCAAGCCATCTCTTTTAGTTAGGCTCGTTCTTGCCCAGAAGTTGCCATTTCACCGTTCGGCCAGCGTCTGTTGCAAAGTGAAAATTCATTTAAATGCCTCTTTTGAGTGGCAGAGAGGGCAGTGGTGGCCTGAAGGTTAAAGACATGAGCTTGAGTCTGGACTGGAAGGTTTTTTATGAATCCTGAATGTGGAGAATGTGGCAAGGTCGTAGCTCCATCTGCATCAACCAAAACAGTTCAGAGGACACTGGCGAGCTGCTCTAATTAGCTAATAAATTTATATAACAATATCTGTTTAAGGTGATTTCAGATGCAATATGAGTTAGTCTGTATATATTTCTTGCAGTTCAAAGAACATTTTTAAAACTCTGAAAGATAGGTCTGTACAGTGGTCATTTTCCTTTGGAAAAACAGCAAACCCCAGGATTTAAGTGTGAATCCATGTTTTTGAAAAGAAGAAAGAAGATCTTTGTGATGTCTGAATGCCAAAACTGAAGCTGGAGGAGGATGTTTAATTATTGCTGAGATAAATGCATAACCTTCCTTGACAATGCCCAGAAAATGATACACTCTAAATGTAATCCAGCCACTTATAGCTGTGTGATGTAATAGCTCCTGCACCGGTGTCCATATAAGCCAGCCTCCCACTCCTTACTCAACTGAATCCCAACACATGCTTTTAGCACACGCCCCTATGCAAGCCTTGGCACAAACACTACTTCCAAGGAAACATAGTCACAAAGAAACTTGATGCTGCATATTTGTGCTTAGTACACTGGATTTATTTTGGTGTGTGAGTGCTGACATGTCCTGCACAGCTCCTGTCAGGCTGTAGCCTACTGTTGTAGCAAAATGAGATCATTGTCGAAGCTAACATGCCTGGAAACATGCAAGATGTGCACATAAAGTCGCACTGTGCCAGATAGGATTCTCTTTTTGGCTGGTTATTGGAGCGGGCACTTTATTTTGCTGCCTTGATGGTTTGAAATAACAGAATTGGAGGAACTATCCTGCACCTTGACAGGCAAAATCTAGGACAGAGAAGAAGCTGAAGGAAATGGAAAGGAGATATCATATGTTGATAATAAAGCAGGCAGGATGACATGAAGTACTTCATAAATGCCAACCCCACTGGAGGATTTGATTTTTTTTTAAGGTTTTTTTGATGTAATGCTCCATTGTGTCCTCTGCTGTTGCTGTTACTGTAGATTCTACGGGGCTATATCTCTTGGCGGATGATTTTGTACTGGCCCAGGGTAAAATCTTTTATTAACAAAAACGACCTTAGGCCATAGTAAATGCTCGAGGAAAGAGACATGACAGATGCCACAATGTGCGCATTGCTAATTCATGAGAGATCATTTTCCCTGCTTCTTCTCCAGTGCTGAGAATAAAGTGCTTTTGGTGGTAAATTTTAACGAAACTGTATTCCCCCAGACTGTCAACCATGATTTATAGACGGATATTTGTTGCTTATTCTTAGCAGTGGATTCTCTATCCGATAGGACAGAGGCTAACAAAGTTTCTCATTTTTGACCCCGAAGGATTAAGTCTCCTGAGACGATGCAGTCGAATACAAATAAATGTGTGGGCACACAGAGGCATTCTCAAAACCTTCTTTGTAGCCACACTCGATGATATGCAGAGATATTATCACTTAAGTCCTCACAAACACATTGCTATTTAACACAGATAATAGATATATTTGAGAATAGAGGTTTCCCATGCTCCAAGACAGATGAAAATACAAAATAAGAGCATGAATTATTTATCTGTCTCGGAAGTGTTTATAGAATCAGACTGTGGGTTTCAACAGGTCTTGAAGTCTCCCTCTCTAGAGATTTTTCTTTTGGATGCCATAATGCTGTCATGCAGGCTTTCTATTTCAGACAACAAAAGGCTTCAAATTGCACATAAGTCTTAGCATGTGTGAATCAGATTAAAGGCCATTCTGGATGCTGTGGCTGTCCAACAAATGTGACTGTCAGTACGAGCCTGCGTTATTGTTGTTGTTGTTTTGCAGATAAGATACAGGATATGGCTGCTAAGGCATGATTCATGCCAGCAGCCTAATTCAGTTATCTTATAAGAGGCATGAAAGTAAAAATCTTCTGATTTGTTTTATAGGAGTCACATTATTATTAGCATTTTTTGTTAAATGCTGAAATATTACGAGCTATCGACCTGGAGCCTGTGATTTAGTGCATACGGTAAATGTCTTGAAGATTACTCAGCAGTGAAACCGATATGAGGAGAGCAACACTGCTTACTTTTGTTACAGGAGAAACAAGGTGACTGTAAAATATGTATGAAAACAAAAATATCAACAACCCTTTATTCTGCTGTGTTTATGTTGATCGATTGATTGGTTAGTTAGATATATTGCAGCTTGTTTATCACGAAATAAGGTGTCTATGAAAAATTAACCATGTTCCTTCTAAGCACGCCAGTATGCACAATATTTATTTGACAGCTGGGATTTAGTGTGAAGACAGATGAAGAATTTACAGTTCGTATGTGAGGAAAAATACCAGCTGATATTAGAATAAAATACATGTATCGGACTTTGCAGTTTCAAACGTCTCAACCTTCATTTTATTGCTCACAGACCAGGTTTTCAAAATGTTACGTGGCATTTGTAATTTGTGTATCATGTCCAAAACAAATGACCATCTGTTGTGGTGTCTATTGCAGTGATTCAAATTACTGCACTGCAATTTGCATTTTTAAGTGGTTATTTCCACATGTTGAGCTGCAACATCATCATAGTCTTAGTTACCAAGCACGTCTGTCACAGTTTTTGCGTGTTTGCCCTGTCACTGTGGGTTAATTTTCTTCTAGTAAGATGAAACCGTTTCAGGCACTGATTGTGATAAATGCATTTTCTTTTAGATGCATTTCCACTAATAGATACTGTGGAAAATGAATTAGATAGGTTATAGTAAGTGGACAAGAAAATTGAAGATAATCTTTTGTCACTTTCCCTCAGAAATTTGTCATTGCTTCCACTGTTATCAGTGTTAAGTGATGGTTGATATGATAGTTGAGTCCTGCGGGCTGCCTGCTGATGGTTTTTATACTCTCTGGGATGAACAAATCTTGAGTCTCTCTTGCTAATGGCCTGTGACATGCCCGTCTAAAAAGAGGTTTGGTCAAGTCTTTGCTTTGAAGAGGGAGTGCAGGAGGGTGTAAGTGCGTCCATGCATTGTAGTGTGTGTCAATAATAATGGCGGATAGAGGATGGGTGGGTGCACTCAAAACTGCTGCATCACTTCCTGGTGAAACATTTCTCACTGGAGAAGTATCAAAGTGTTGTTGCAGCATGAAACCTCCATGGTTGAAACTAAATTTCACCGAGAAACTCTCCTTTGTTGTTATTCGCTTGACCTTTCAGCACTGAGGCAGTTCTTGGGAAACTGTTTCAAAGACTAGTGCTTGACAGTGAATGCAGACTCTATTTCCTGCACTCCACACCTACACTGTTTTTCACACATACATACAGACACAGAAAAACAGACAGCACTGATGAAAAGCGACTTGTCTAAGATTTGTGAACACTGTCTGATTATCTGTGTAGTATACTGAGGAAGTTCTGTCATTTTTCTGAACGTGTTCCTAATGTTTGGAACATGTCAGAGGATATGAGCTTTTTACATACAAAGCTGGAGTGTAAAGGGCTGTTTGAATTCAGTTGTGCTTCTATCAAAAATGTGTTTTAGTGAATGGTGCTCCTCTTGAATGTTTGACCTTCACTGTGTGGATGATTTATGTTCAGGGTTTTGACTCTGGAAGACCGTTCTCAAATTCATTTCAGGTTTTCTGCTGAATGTGGGAGATTTCTCTGATCTCACTTAAAATCTGAACTTCAGAAAAAGCTGTACTTTCTGGATTTTTTTATTGTGCAGTTTTTTTTTGTATTATTGAAAAAAATGAGGTTAGAAAAGTAAACAGAATTTACATGACTAATGTAAATTGGCATCAAAACAGTGTAACTGATAGCTACAATTTTACCATATATATATATATATATATATATATATATATATATATATATATATATTTCTGAAATTAGATACAGTTAACAGAAAAAGAACTTGATTCTGTAATTTTATATTGATTCGTTTATTGCTAATATCAAAAAGCATTGGTAAACTGTTAAAATACAGCTATCACAGAAAATGATAACTACACAAATAAAATGTAAAAACAAAATACACATACACTGAAAATAGATTTTGAAAGAAATTACAGTGAATAATTCTGTATTTTTTTTCCTCAAAGACACAAGCTCAAAATTATTCATGAAAGGCAAAGGTTTGGCCCCTCACTCAAACTCAAATCCATACTCCTATTTAAACATACTTTATACTGCATCTCGCCTGCTGTACCTTTTATGAAAGGAGGCATAGTGGGCCACACTGCTGATAGGCTGGACCAATGCCTGAGATGAAATTTTCATTATCCACCTTTTATTTGCACACTTTGTTAGAGATATCCAGGAGTAGTCTTTATCTACGTTTATTCAGGAGGATAATACACAGGCGAAGGCAAACAGAAAAGTTAAGACTCCTTTATTCCTGTATTTTACTTACATGAATAATAATGATAAAAAGAATAAGATTTAAGGAGATGGATTGAATACAAAATATAATAAAACTGACCTGTGATATCTGCACTGTGTAAACTCTTGTTTTTATTAAAATGATGGACTAGGTGGTCTGGCTTTGTGTCTGGAAGCCCTTTTCAAAAGCTCTGGTGTTAGGAGCATACAGTTTCAGACGCCACAGAATCAATGACAGTGTTTATTGAGTTGGCGTTTCTTGCTGTCGTTCAGGAGATGTGAACCACTGAAGAGACAGAAGCACAGTCTTGCAGCTGAAATAGATTACATCCTCAGTTCATACCTCAGTGGATCAGTTTCCGGCTTAGTATTAATTTGGTTACAGCACAATAGGCAATTCAGAGGACTTAACATTGGGATTGACACACGATGCCGTGTTTGACAGTTTAATTGTAATTTGAACAATCAAGAACTGCACATTGGAGCATTATTATTCTTCCACTGATGTCTGAGTAAACACAAGGAAAGCACAACACTTTATCGAGAAATCTCCACACTGTGCTTTAGTAACCATACATTTAAGGGACTGGCTTGTTGAGGCACAATACTCCTCGTTTAATCGGTATGCTGGGAAACACAGTTCAACAGAATTCCTGCCTCCCTGGCCTTGAACAAACAAATGCAGGCACACACACACACACTGACAAGCACACACAATGCATTCCATCAGTCCCTCTGAGATTTGTTTACAGCAAGTCTCTGGTAGCCTGTCTTGCTCCAACCATGATAAGTAGTAATAATGACCAGCACATGGGAGAGTTGGAACAGCTCTTGACCCTGAATCGACTCAGTGTCACAGTTCCTGGACAGGAGTTTGTCCTCACCACTGCCTGGCCAGCGCTCTGCAAAGCCCATCCATCTCCACCATATGTTGATATCAGCATGGAGTATTTAAGAATTTACTGATAGAGAATTATTTAGCCTATTAGCCACCAATTTTGTTTATATTTCTTGAAAATTACCATAGCAAATAGGCAAGTACTGATTTTGTATAATTTCAAAGTGCTATGAAAATCTGTTTTCAGTGACTCTGCAGCATTGTGGGATCCATCATTCATCCTCTAAGCTTAGTTTTATTGCCAACGTATCACTGTGTTGGAAGTAGTATGTCAGGAGTGTGACTGATGCCAAAGAAATCAACTGCATTGACGGGGCCATAAAGGTAAAAGTATGGCTTATTTAAGTCCCTGTCAAATAGGCATTTGTGCTTTAAAAGTCCTGCATGCCAGTGCACCCAAAACTAGAATAGAAGCCAGGAGGGTCTGGAATCTAAACTCGACCTCACATGTAAGAGTGAGGCCTGAAGCTGAACCAGCAGGAGGACTGAAGCTCGACACCCGAAATAGAACGATACAAGTTACAGATAGGTCAGGCTGCCTCTCTCTCCTTCTGCATCTCCAGGGACTTCAAGTTCTCTGTACTTGTCCATGTTATTTACTGTTGGAAAAGAACTACTGGTTTACCTGAGTTGCATCTTGGCAAAGAGAAGAAAAACAGTTCACTGGAAAGGGATATCTAGCAAAGTTGTCAGCACATTTGCAGTTAATTTCAACAGTGAGGAAGGTAGTTGGCCAGGTAGTTGCTGGTGTTTATTGAAAATGACGTGAATCAGTCTCGTACACTCCTAAGGTACGTTATTTATCTACCAGTGACATCATACCACTTTGATATTTTCTTAAATGGTGATCCAACTAGTTACGATATAAATTGTTTTTGGAACAAAAAATATTGAAATGAATCTATTGTAATGAAATGATGTTGGTGGATTGCTGAATCACTTTCAGTCTTAAATGCCATTAGATCTCCACATAGCCACCAGTGATTCATATAAGGGGTGTAGATATATGACAATGATATCAGTTATGTGTATCACAACATCTGAAACCACAGTAAGTGGGATTGCAACCTCTATAATGCAGTTAAATTCTCTAGCATTTCTGTTCTTGTTGGCAAAGGAAACATTTCCCAAAATACATGTATTCTCTCTTAGGCCACCTGATATTTGTTGGTGAGTATCTTCTGCACAATTTTCATATTAGAGTATAGATCCCTGTGTTGGAGTAGCACTTGATTTGTCTACATTCATTATAAATAGGAGAGTCTTTCCTTCCTCATCTGTCTTCCTTTCACAATGGGCACAACAGTTTGATTAAATACGTGGGCTTCCAGATTCTGTGCACTTCCTAAGAAGCCAAGGTGTCTATTTCCTTCCACATAATTAAGTCCCAAAATGCACAAACACTCTCAAACACAGCTGCAGTCACTAAATTGATTGGCCAGACAAAGCAAACTTTTATTGAGTTCTCTGCAATTGAAACCACAGAGCAAATAAGTCTGCAGAAAGCAGAGTTGAACGGCCAAGCTGCTGCCCCTGTCAGCTGGCTCATTACAGTGAAGAAAGAAAGAAAGACTCTGCCAAGACTTTGGCTATTAGATAACTTTTTGGAACACATCTTGTGAAGTTCTTTTAATTATTAATTACCTGACAGATGCCCTGTGTCTGATAAGCCAATTTATTCTGACTTTTTGCATTTGCAACATCACCAAATTAACCAGTGGGTGTTGCCCCCTAACCCCCCCCCCCCACCTATTGCCATCTTGGAGTAAAGGTTGGGATACAAGGGAGTCCTCTTCCAGCTGATATGACAGCTGTGACAGCCCTCCTTGTCCTCTGCTGACCTTGTGGATGTCATACACAGCATGTGTGCATGGCTATACTAATGAGCCAGTGTCTGCAAATCAACACATCTCTGCAGCATCCATGCGTGTGAGACCTGTATCAACTGGAGCACGGTTTTCTCCAGCTGTGAAAAGGCAAGCAAGAGAGTTTGTTTGGAGGCCTCAGAGCTGAAAACTGCACTCAGTCTGTTTAATGTTGTGCTTTTCTCTGAAGAGACCGTTTATATAAATCAGATCAATGAATCACTGATAATGCATGCCTTCTTGAATGATGTTGTTTAAGAGCCTTGTTGTATTCTATGCCTATTTTTCCCCTCTTTTGTGAACAATATTAATCACAACTGCACAAGTGACTGACAATATCTTGTGTATCTGTGTCTGTAGTATCTGGTCCTGGTTTGCAGCTGAGGACTCTTGAAGGCCTGCTCATTACAGTGGGAGTTTAGGCTGCTGTTATCTAGTGGAGGAGTGTCTTCATCAGACATGGGTTGTATTTACATCACTTGTTGGTAATGGCAGATCTACTGAGGTTAAAACAGAAGTTTCAAGAACATTGTGTTGAGCTTTGAAAAAATTGTGGTTAATTCTCGTTGAATGGTAAGCTGAGAGGAAGCAACTCAGTCCTAACAAAGCTACAAGATATGTCTTGATATCCAGGCTTTAGTGCAAATACCTGAAAGCCTTTATTGCGAAGGTTGAAATCTCAGCTTGACTCAAGTCTGACTCCAGTATTGATTTGACTTTGTTTTCCATATTTATGCCTGGGAACTGACTCGGCACCAGATTTAGAACTGATTGCACATTGTTTGGTCAGTCCTTTATGCAGTGGTTGGAATTAGTGTACACTGACCCTATGGCTACTGTTCTCACGAATGGGATAATGTCACCATCCTTTAATCTTAGTCGAGGCACTAGACAGGGCTCACCCTTATTGCCGCTGATTTTTGTTTTATTTGTTGAACCCCTTGCAATAGCATTGCGCAATTGTAAACATATTGAAGGTGTAAATATGGGGCAAGAAAAACAAAAACTTTTTTTGTATGCCGACGACATTCTTTTGATTTGAAGTAGTCCTGACAAGGTAGTTCAGGCTATGTCCTCAATTATTGACTCATTTTCAGAAATATCGGGTTATACCATTAATTGGTCAAAGTCAGAGGCTATGCCTCTTTCTAAAATATGCCCCCCTGCCATTAGGAGCTCATGGCAATTTAAATGGATGCCTATGGACATGACTTACCTGGGGATTAAATTAACCCCTGGTTTGGACAAAATAATGCATGTAAATATTAACCCAGCTATACAAAATATTAGATCACTTCTGCAGAACTGGTCAAAAATGAATCTTTCACTATTAGGCAGAATTAACTTAGTTAAGATGATTATCTCCCCAAAGATTCAGTATATTATGTATACGTTACCCGTGACCTTTCCACTTTGCCTGCTTAAACTTTACAACAACATTGTGGAAGACTTTGTGTGGGCAGGTAAGAAGCCAGCGTTTAGTAGGTCTAAACTATATGCTGCCAAAATAAGGGGCGGTCTGGCCCTGCCTAGGGTGGACTGGTACCACTATGCATTCTCTCTCTCCCAAATAGCAAAAATACATAAGCTTTACATAGTTCCAGATCAGAGGTCTTCATGGGTGAATATGGAGGAAGGGCTTTTGGCCCCGTCTACATTAGAGGCCTTTCTCACCCAGAGTGGTAGAAAGACACCCTTTGACGACCCAGTTTTGGCTTTCGCACAGGAAACATGGTCAAGGTCCTACCAACTTATTAATATTTGTCTTTTTCTTTCAACCAAAGCTTCTATTTGGTTCAATAAAAAATTGCTAATTGGTAAAAAAACATTTATGTGGGAAACATGGTCCAGATCTGGTATTAATCTATTGGGGGACGTTTTTACTGACAATGGTATTAAAACATTTAGTGATATCAAACAAGAATTTAAACTAGATCAAAAGGAATACTGGAAATATTTACAACTTTCACATTGTATTAGAGCTAGATTGAAGTCTGCCCCAGACCCCCATCTGGTTTTCAGGAGGTATTTATGAAACCTGGTTTGAAAAAAGCATCTACTTTCTACCATCTTATCAGAGAAGCACGGACCCCCAATTTAGAGGGACTGAGGTTGTGTTGGGAAAAAGACTTAGGTACTCCAATTCTAGAAGATACATTGAAGTGGTTGGTTGAGTCTTGGTATACTTGCTCACACGAAACACAGTCTCAGCTTATTCAGTACAAACTGCTCCACAGAAAGTATTGGACCCCGAGTAAACTAGCCAAACTGAAACTAATGGACAATGATACTTGCTGGAAATGTCAGAAAGAAACTGGGACTTTGATTCATATGTTGTATGAATGTGAGAAAAATGTTGATCTCTGGAATGGGATTGTGAATCTCTTAAGTTCTATTCTTCAAAGTGATTTCGCTATGTCACCAGATTTATGTATCTTTGGTCTGTTGCCAGAAAACATCACTATAACTAAAAGACACAAGTTATGGATACGTTTGGCAACTATATCAGGATGTCGCATTATTCTGAGACATTGGAAATCATCCACGTCTTGCTCATTTAAGGAATGGACTGAGCTACTGACAAAAATTGCCCTTTACGAACAAGTTACTTTCAATGTTAGGGGGAAAGAAGAACTCTTCAACCAGATTTGGGGGCCTTTTCTGAATTATATAGAGAATATGTCTGTGTAATTGTGTATATATAGCTTTTCTGTATGAGCAGAGGTCAATGTCAATTGTTATGTTTGTAGGCACTTTTATTTTTCTTCTTTTTGTTTGTTGTGTTCATACTGTAAAAGAACAGAGAGCTGAACTGTTATGGGACTATTGTATTTGCAGTGATGCAGAAGTTGAATATGTCTTGCTGTCTGTGAAAAATATTAATAAAAAAAAGAACTGATTGCACATTTAGACAACAACTAAGGAATATTTCCCAGAGTGTCTGCAGGCACAGGCTTTCATAACGAGCAACGAGTGGTTTAAATGGATGGCTGGATTGAATCGATGGATTGAATATTACAAAGCTGTATCACTAACGCTTCTGTGTAAACGTGTGTTTATTATGTATTTGCATTAGTGAATTCAATCAAGGCCACCATGTAAAGACTGCGCTGATATGAGCCCAGGTTAGACCACTGAGGTACACCACATGACATGCTTTGGTTTGTGGTTTTTGTCACTATGATGCACAGAAATGTTTCTTGTTAAGTGAACAGAGCACATGCAAAACAGGTATTGGGGTCCGGAGGGCAGAAACCAGGAAATGGGTTAATATCTCTCAATAATTTAACGATGCAGAAATTTCAGGAAATGTGAATGTTAATCATGCTTTCAATGTGAAATTCACAAACTCACGAACAAATATAGAGTTGTTACTTACATATTATCACAGAATGTCAAAGGTAGTACTGGAACAGCACTGCGATAGGTGCCATTCCCTTAACACCCTGTTGGAAAGGTAACTTCAACAGTAGTTGAAAATGTCAGCTATTATTTCTAGCTTTGCTAGCAGACAGATGTGTTAATAGATAGCACACGGCAAGGAAAACCCCCTGTGAGCTGTAGTGGCAACCTGCCCTCCCTCTCAGCACTCAGCAGCTTAGTGAAAGGCCAAGAGGAGTCAGGGTGGTGATTTATATGCTAAAAATAGTAACCCTGACTAGCCTAACACCTCATGTCTGGATAAATGAAGGCCCCATTTTGTTTTCTTTTTCTATAGTGTTAGCCCCAAGACAAGGATATTCAGTATGAAATATGCATTTGCAAAGTGTGTGTTTGCACCTGTGCTCATGTCTGGGGGAGGAAAGTGACGGCTAACTGCTGTTAATTAACCTCTGTGCTACATTCATGATACTTTTAGCATTTCAAACATCTATGTGTGCGTCCTTCCGTGTAGGTGAGCGTGATGAGCGCATGGCACAGTTTTTCGAATACAATAGGGATCCAAAGGAGGAGAAGTGATTAATATGATGTAAAATATAATTAAAAGTTGAAGGGTTGTGATAAAGTAACGGTGACAGAATTAGGTGACACAGTTTCATAGACTGCTTTGCTTGATTCAGCCCCATTGTTGGTGTGTCATTAGTGCCTCGTGGAAGGAGAATGACTCTTTGAAAATGGGTTACAGAAGCTGGGCAGAGTAGTTACTGATTTGACAAGGCTCCAATGTTAAGCACAATGATTGAGTTAAAAAAAAATAGGTAACTTTTTCTAAAGTCTGTAAGTAAATTTGTGCATTTAGTTGCAGATTATAGTTTTAAAAAAAGCACAACAAAGTAATTTAAGCAATTGAATTTAGTTAGTCACTTATTTGACACTGACACAGGTTAATCACAAGAGAAGATTACTCAAAAACTGGAAAAGGGAGGAGCATCCTGCCACCTCCCATTCAAATGTCACCCCCCAGTGAGCGATGATGGGTAAAAGAGGGTAGAAAGTGTTAGGTGAGTGAGCAGTATGAAGTGAGAGAGAATTCAGGGGTAAATTCGATGCTGGTAAAATAACTAATTATTTCACCCTCAAGTTTTGCTGTACCAACTTATTTTCCAGTCATGCTCGGGGAGCAGATGGGCCGAAGAGATAAGTGAATGAGAGATATGCCAGAGTTGTCTCATTTCATGCTTCCTCCCCACCCGCCCTCTCTCTGGCTGCAAATGTCACACCAGGTGGATCTCTTTTGACTCTGTGGGATACAGTTGGACTGCATTAGCTACCCAGTCCCTTTGATGGTGGCTATACTCGTTCCAGTAAACCACAAAATAGAACCATCAGTATTGCTGTTTTATGAAAAACTGTCTTTTTTGGTGCCTACAAGTAATTTTGAAGATTGAGAGAATTGCAGTGTCAATATAGAGTGCAGTGTTTTTCTTCTTAGTGTCTTGAAAGTGAAAATATTACCCGTTTACTGACGATTTCTGAAATCTGAATAGAGCTTAGACGTACACATGCTCCACTGAGTCTCCAGTTGGCTTTTCACATGTATAGTACCTAAGTACAAGTTTAAAATAACACAGACAGGTGGCCATTTGTACAATTGAATCACATATTGAAAGGAAGCAGTGTATCGTATCACTACTTTTGCTAAAATAAGCAACACTTGCTTCCAAGTGGAAGAAATGTGATAACTGACCTGCTGCATGAACATGCACTTTTATAGGTTACTGCAGTGGAGATAAATGCACCTTGACATTTTCTCTGCACTCTGAGATTAGATAGAGCTCTTGTTTGTGTTACTGTAATTGCGTGATGGATGGAGGAAGGGATCCAATAGAGAACGAAACAGAGAGGAGTTTGGTGTTGGACTTATTGATGCTTTGTCCTCACTCAGCCATGTTGCTATCTATTGAATAGAAGGCCATTTCAGAATAAGAACACAGGTCAGCCTCTGCATTTTCTTCTCTGTCTGGAATCTACAACGCACCACACATCCGGAGTGTATACTGAATATACAACATGAAACAGCCATCACTTAAAAATAGAACTTTAATTTTTCAAGATAACTTTTTATGAATTTATGACATACAAAGTCTTACTATTCAGTATCTACAGGTAACTGGAAACTGAGGATGATACTTTGTGTTCTGTGAATGTGTATTTTGAGACATTTTCAGTATTTAAATGTTCAGATCTTTACTATTTATTTCACTGTGATTGAAACGGTTTGTAAGCAGCATGGAGGTTGACCCTTATGTCTTTCCTTATGTCTTGAACATCCTCCACGTCTGCCCTCCCCTCGCTTCTTCTCCCGGGAAGCCCCGTGCTCGCCTTCACCCTGCCAAGCTGTTCATTAACAGGAGCTGCTTGGTGTCCTGCTTGCTAATTAAGCTGGATAGGCGAGTCTGGCTAATTAGCCAAAATCACAGTGCTGACCCCCTGTGCTTCTGTTTTCATCCCCGTCTCTAGGTTGCCTGGAGTCTTTTGATCATTCCTGTGCCCCGTGTCTTTTTTTTTTATCTATGGCTTCATATGCAGATCTGCTTGTTTACTACAGGACAAATGCTAATATATTATTAAGGGTTACACAGATTTACACAGTATTTTTCATTCCATTAAGTATTTTTTATTCATTGCGTGGGAAATTCTGCTTTTTGGTGAAGAGGCTGCATTGGCCCTATCTTTTTCAGTTTGGTGTGTTAAGATAAAATGCTATCTACTTTGCATGCCAGGAAATTCAAACACTTTCTTATTTGAAAAAAAGGACTAATGTAGACTGTACTTTTTCCAAGGTTGTAAAATCATCATTGTTTTTCTACTGTCCAGATTAATACCATGCTGTATTATTGCAATCAGTTTTTCTCAGAGAAACATCAAAAGCGTCGTTTTTTTTGAAACGGCTACTTACTGATGCACTTTTGACATCACAAACTATGCAGTCATTTTCCTTCATTATTTACTGAATTGATTACCATGAATTGAAAATTATACACCTTTTAAACCTTTAAACGGAGTGCATTATAGATCTAATTCTCCTCAATTGATGCAAAATTACTCGGTGCCTATGCAGCTAACATCAGGGAAATCCTGTTGACCCTCATATTGCCAAAGGGTATCCTCCATTCTACCTCATCCAGTCAACATGTAAAACCCTCCTGCCTTTGTTTAGCCATTATGGCCTCCTTGTGATGAGCCTGGTGATTAAATTCAGCATTGCTTTCAGTGTTACACTCCGCTTCCCCTGCTGTTCTGGCGCGGCAGCGCCACCCAGTCTGTCTTGAGTTTCCCATTAAGACCCAATTAGCCTTTAATAGAGGATAGAAGCCACAGAGGTAAACGCTTCCATCCCACAGCCCGCAGAAAGGATGTGTTAATGGACAACTTAGTGTCCCCAGTGATGTGTAGTCAGGTACAATCATTTACAGGTTTCATTTTGTGCACATTACATCTCACCCAGGTGAATCTTTAAATGGAGCCTCACATGTAAACTCCTGCCAGGCTGGATGCTGACAGCAGTCTGTTTTGGGCTACAAATTCAGCTGCTCTGGGTCCAACATCAGAAATAGATTCACTTAAAACCCAACCAATACCTAATACCAGCAGTTACAACTTGCTATATATAAACATTTGCTCACAGACTCATTTTTTTTCTGTTTTATTGTAACTCTAACATCCTTTGGGTTTCATCAATGCTGTCTTTGGCATGGCTCAAGGGATGGCAATGTTTGTCAGTCATTTGGTTTAGACTGAAATATCTCGGCAATGTCTGCCATGAAATCTTGTGCAGACAAAGTACTGGGCACATTACTATGAGATTTGACACATACATTCACTCAAGCTGAATTGTATTGTATGCTATTATTGTAATATTACCTTGTGGTGATCCTTTGATTTTACAGCTTGTGCCCTCATCTGTTCAGAATTGATCATTTGTCTAATATTTTGGTTTATAATCAAATACATACAAAGCTAATGACAATCCCCTCAGCGTCAGATTCTTTAATAGAAAATGCTAGAAAGTGTTAGCTAATGGAGAGAACATGGTAAACCTGCCTGACCTCAGCATAAGAGTGTGTTAGGATGCTGACAGTAGCATTTTAGCTTTTAGCTTTCGATCTGCAGGTGTGTCTGAAATATGTCCTGACTTCTGTTGTCCGTTTTGAACATTTTTATAGCAATAATTCAATTTAAAAAAAGTATCAGGAGACAAATGAAGTGATTATAGATACAGACAAAATAGTCAGATATAAAAGGCTCATTAATCGTCTTGGAGATGAGATGATTTATTCTCCACTCACTGAGTAACATTTGCGATAAACACAAAAACTCACAGTGCAAGTCAGTTTGTTTTTTTGCAAATTAGAAACTTCTCAGTGGGCCTGATTTGGCCTGTGGGCTGTAAGATGAGTATCATCGCTGTAAGTCGTCCACACTCACTATTACACTACAGACGATCATGTATCCTATTTCACCTTCATGATCTATAGCAGTGGTCAAGCAGTTCTTAGAATCTGGTGCTTCATGTAGCATTTCTCAAGACACAGGAATAGGTGACCTGTAATTGTTCTTTTTGTTGTGAGCATTTTTCCATTATCTGGGAACATTTAAGCCATGTTTCACCCATCAAAGGCTGATGTGACAGTTGATAAAAACACACGATTCATCTGCAGCTGAATGTTTCTCTCAGCTGCCGTCACTCATTCATGCCGTAGATGAGGAAACAAAGCAGGGTGGGGAAGGGGAGGGAGGATAATCCTTCAGGATCAGCTGTGTGTGGGTGGATGTGAGTAAGTGCTGCTGGCTCAGCCTCTCTCTTTCCATCTCTCTCTCTCTCTTTTACTTGTGTGTCCTCAGCTTACACGCTGACTGCTGGACAGTGCACAGTATGTTGGGGAGTCGCTAATTGGACAATTTGCGCTGCACTTGCTGAAAACCAATAGCTTGGCCAAACGGTGTTTTGTCCACCATTCATGCATTGGTCAAAGAGTGTAGAAAATATAAATTATAGTATGATTTGTACATTCATGCTGCACAGGCTGCTAGTTTCGAAGCCTCTACAGGCAGGATAATGTTTCCAATTTGCAGTCAAAGTTAGATCCTGGATAAATTTTGTATTTTACACTTAAATACATTTCAAGGCATTTATGATTCTCCATACCAGACCGTGTCGCATATGTGTAACTTAGTTAACAGTACTATTGGTTTTGAGGTGTTGTATCTGCTATATGTTTGTTAAAAATGTGGTTTTCAATGATATTAGTGTTACTCAAGATGTCAGACATTTAAGACTTCATCAGCTGTGACATTCTGCGTTTCAAAACAGCTCATGTTGACAGGCCATGCACACATAAATTAATTATTCCTTGAACATCTATCTTTTATGTAAATCTGAATGTATTATAAGGCATTCAAATTATATACAAAAATATGCCTCCAACAGATCAATTTAGCACTTAGAGGAGTGGATGGCTGCAATTTGAAGCATTTTATGTTTGTCCAGTGAAGGTGTAAAGCCTCTGCAGACTGACAGGCAAGAAAACAGCAGATTGGAAACAGCGTCTGTCTGAGAAGCCTGAATGAGCCTCTCTTTCCTTAGTCCAGAGGCCACTGTCAAAACTGACTGGAATGACATTGATCAGTGTGGCGCCCCACCATGTGACGCTGTCAGCTCTCTCTGAAAAATATGACATGCTGCTCCCTTCACTGATGATTTATTTCTCCTGGGTCAAGCTCTTTTCATTCATTTCACATTTGACACTGTATTTCTCAAGATCCAGAAACAAACAGGCGAGTTATTTTTCACACTGGTGCATATTCTTCAGTCAGAATAAGTCTCTCTCTTGTTTTTCCAGGGAATACATTGACAGGTGTTCTTTCAACTAGATGAAGTAGTAATAATGATAAAAAAAAAAAACACAGACTACTCTGGATAATGTTCTTAATACAAACTCACTCAAAGGGATTCTAGCTCTGAAAGAGATTTAGAGTACAGCACAACTTGAGAATGAGCAGGAAAGCACATCGAATGGGTGCTTGGAAAAGTGGCAGCCCTCCTGGTTTCTCTCCAGCGTGGAGTGGCTCATGAGCTGAAGGCTGAGTGTGTGAAATGAATGAGTATATGCATGTGTAGAGGACCCTACCCAGCGTAATGTATGTAAGTGTTGCACTGACATTCAGACTGATCCATACTGTAACTCATAACCTATGTACACTGACAGTCATTAAAAACTTTGAGACCGTATTTTTCAACATAATTTTTATTTTGAAGCCCGATTTTCTTCAAATGAATCATTTGTTTAGCATATTGGCATACAGAAACAAAAAACTAAAGGTTCAAGAATGATTTCAAAATAAAGAATTTCACAAAAGAAAACGGCACCTTCCAAACACAAAGTCACAACAGTCCGAGTAACCGAGTATGACCTCCATTTGCTTCGATGCAGGCAGCAATCCGTCAGCGCATGCTTTGGACCAGGCTTCTGACTGTGGGTTGGGAACAGCCCATACGCCTGGCTACATCACTGTAGCTCAAACCGGCCTCCACCATACCCAGTGCCTGGAAACGTTGTTCATGTGATAGACGCGGCATGATGCTGTTCACTGGACTAACAATGGTGGCCTTTTTTGGGCTTTTATATAGGCCTTCAAAACCCATTCTCAAATTGTGCAGATGCTCACTGAGTATTGCTTGGTGTGTATTTGGTTCACTTTTGCAAAGTGACCAACCCATGTGCAATGAATCATGACAAAATGACAACTCATCATTATCTCAACTTCCAGGGCACTAGATCATCAGTAAATCCACAATGAATAATTACAACCCCCCTACAAGTAGAATTCTGCGTACATTTCTACCTCAAAGTTTCTATTGACTGTCAGTATATAATCGCAATAGCAATAGTATGTCTGCCAAATGTGTATATAATGCATTATGCTTTATGTTTGCTCTCCTCTTTCATCATCTGCTCTGTGCACACAATAGGAAACTCCTTCCGCTTCTGTTCAGCAGATCACACATCAAAAAACTTCAGGCTTTACTTCACACCTATAGATATTTGCTTAAGGCGGTGTTTGGACCAGCTGCCATTTGTTTAGGTTATTACTATGTTTTATTGAGTTGTAAATATTCTGCAAAGACGGAGTGTTACAGTAGCACATTTTACCTCCAGTTGCAGCCACTGTTGGTTCTCTTCAGTCCACATGAATACTGTACAGTATATCGTGTTATCTCTGAAACAGAAGTTCATTTAGCATGTGACATCAAACATATCTACTTCATCGTCCTATCAATGGGACTGTATATAAATGTCAGTTTTTATTCTACATATTCCAATATTTCTAAATTGACAATGGGTGCTGGCTCAGTGAGTGGTAAAGACGATGTGATGAAAAGACAGCTACTCTGCCATTCACTTGAAAGGTGGGAAATAACCTGCCAATGCAAATTATGGCTCTGTGTTCGAGTGACAGATGCAAATCAAGCACAGTAGATGGGCTGTTTTATTTGTTCCTTCTTGCAGTAGTAGTCCATACATCAGAATTGATATACTATAATGTACAGATCTTCAGAAATTACACTTGCGTTGGTTTTTCATGTAATACATAATACACATGTGACACACAAGATTTACTCCATCGGTATTATTTTGCAATAATCAGGAATACTCCATGCAGTATTCATGATTGACTACTGTACATATAGTCATTCATTCACTGTCATCATTTACTTATACTTGTGGATTCTGTGTTTTTCTTTTCCACATTTAGTAGATGGGAATGATTTTACATGGTTAACAGTGAATGTAATTAATAATGATGTGCACTGTGCAGCTGTACCAGTCTTTTCAGGGTTTTTTTTTTGTAACATGACACAGTATATAGTTTAGATACAGCATATAGTTTGACACAGAGGCACATTATATAGATTAGACACACAGACACTTAATTGACACAGAGGGCAATTAAGTGAATTTGTGCTCCTAAATATTTAGAGACATACTTAAAAACACAAGTTTTATTGATAAGCCAGTCTAGCAGATAATTTCTTAATGCCATCTCTTCCCCTGAAGGAATCTCCAGCCTTGATGCGATTGCAGTGACTATAAGATTATTTCAAGAGTAGTCACGCATTGCACTAGCATTTGCAACAATCAACTGTTGAATTAATTTTTCCAGTTACTTTAAGATTATACAACTGCATGCAATTCTAAAATAAAAATAAAAAGGGAGAACAGAACTTTGTCCAAGTAGTCAAATACGGCAGTAGCCAACAAAGAGCGTATTGTCTTTCCAACGGTATGATACAGCCTCTTGTAAACCAGTAATCTTCACTCTGTACAGTCTTACACACACTCATGCAGACTTACACTCTACATTATACCCAAACATCTTTCACACTGTGGCTAATATAATATTTATGTAGAGAGCTGGGAGCCATGAACAGTGTTAATAGAAGGCAGATGATGAATGAAAAGCTTTGATGGCTGCAGTGACTATTTACACATGTGCACATGAGCTTTTTACTGAGCTGCAAAAAGGACTCAACTCATGAGACGTTCTTATGCAGTGCAGTTTCTGACATTTGATGTAATGTAGTGGCATTAAAGAAACGGTGTGTTTCGTTGCTGATGGTAATAATGGAGAATAATAATGGTGAGTCATTCCATCTCATTTCAACAAATCTGAGGAAATTTTGTTGCATGACCTCCTCTGATCATCTCCAAACTTTTTTTTAACTATCCCAACATAAGAATAGATTACTTGCAAAGTTTTAACATCATATGATTGCTATTTGCTAAGTTATAAAATATTTAAATCCCTATTTTTCCACTCGGAAATTGATATGTTAGGTAGAAAGGCTTGATTTAGGAAGATAATACTGGGAACTGACTGATGATATAGACTTACAAGTGATCTGAAGGGTTCAAACACCTTAACAATAGAGCAGGAAAAAAAAATTTGGAATGAATATACCCATTTCTCTGTGGTACAGGGCAATTTAAAAATTTGGCGAAAATGGCATTTTTCAAGAATTTAGGCATTTTTTTCACAAATTTTAATAAGTAACAAGGTTCATATGTTATAAAAATCTCAAAGTACCTTAAAAGTTCTCTCTAACCTAAAAATATCCAAGAGCTAGCTAGTCTCCTTAGACCTCAAAACGATGCCTATTTATGAAACAGACTGAAAAACACCATACATATATTGGCACAGAAACCAATGTGGGACATGGAGTAGAAACATGAAACTTTGTCTGTATAACAATAAACATCCGAATAATTGATATCTGAAGTATCAACATTGTTTCTTGAATCCTTCATGGCCAATTTAACCAAGAAATGCACTATGTTTTATAGGCGTTTTTTTAGGAATTCTAACTAATATATTGCAGTTAAAATGAGTTATATTGCCTTAGGTCCCATGTAAAACATGTAATTTGTCCCCAACTTATCACACCACTATTTCTGTCCTTTGAACTGCTTGAATTTCTCTGAAATCAGGCCATCATCTGCACCAGATATGTGGTACTGTCCACCACGGCGTGTTGAAGGAGCAGTGATTGGACAGAGGATGTGGGCTGTAGGCACCCACACTACGTCATCCTTTCTAGGCCATGTGAACTTCTTGCTGGGACCTTTTGGGTGCATGAATTTCACTTGCAAATCTTCAAATTCAGCTGATAAGTCAAATACGATACCGAGGCTGTCCTGAGAATGCAGTCTGGGAGTGATGCCATTTCTTCTTATTCAGTTACTGTATGAAAGAAAAAACAATGTCTATATAATAATTAACTTCAGATATGCCCTTTGTAACTTATACTACGATGCTGATGCTTCAGATTCATTTTTCATCTTTAGTTGGTCATGTAAATGGTTCCTAAAAACAAAAACGAGGATCAAAATGTATAGTAAATTGATTCAGCAGTTGCTCATCTTTGGCACAAGAAACAAATATGAAAGTAAGTTCACACATACTTCACACATACTAGTTCCTCCAAAAAAAATTTGAACCGCGTACCATGTATCCCACATGCACTTTTTAATGCCTAAAGTTAGGCTATTTTGGGTCTACACCTGAGTTCAACAGCCTATAAAACAATAAATAAGCTTTATTTTAATGTTTTAAAACTTTTACCTTATGCAACTTTCATTAGTAAAGAAGAAAATTCATTCTTTCAATGTCTTTTCACAAGAATAAGTCCTAAAATAGAGGCATGAAAAACCCAAAATAAAGTCGCCCATGAAATAATAAGGATATTTTGGGAAATTCCACAGTCCAGTATTTTTTTATTTTCATTCATTTCTATACTTTTCTCACCAGAAGGGTAAAAGTTTTGGAAGGGGAAAAAATTCTGACCATGTAAAAGGAGTATAAATTGCTTTTTTTAGTAGTTTAAAACCCTAAAATCATAGGCGAGGATTAAGTTTGGACTGACTATGGGTATTAGATTAGATCATTACTGCTTATACTGTATGTTTATAACCATAATACTTTGCATTTGTTCATAAAATTACCCAAATAAAGCCCAAAAATTTTTTTGGGAGGATCTGAGAAAGTGGTGCAACAAGCATTTGTTGAATTGACATGGAATGACTCTGGTGCGTTTTTCCCGCATGACTCCCTTCATGTGGGTGTGCAGTGACTGCTAGATGTATGGGCTTCACTTAAATGTATATAGTTTAGTAGAAATTAGTTATAATAGGAGCCCATCTATGGTGAGAGACTCAGTTCTCACTCACTGATATGGTCAAGCAAGGCTTAAAGACGATCCAAAAACACTGTAGGTTATTAGGGACTGATTGGCTGTCACTTGAAATAGTACCAGAAAATAACTTGTGATTGCTGCCAGTTGGCAATCAGTCATGAATTGTCTCCTAGGTGATGGAGTCAGTGGATTTTAACCTCCATCTATCCTTTATGTGTGGAGTGTCAGAGGTTAAAGGATGCTGCTGCAATTAACTTCAGTTATTTTTGCAGTAAAAATACTTCAATACCTTCAACTGACCTTACATGCATTGTGACTCTCAAAAAAGCAAAAATGAAGAGGCCATATATATCTGCCATCAGTAGTCATTTGAAAATGGTTCAGTATTAAATCATATACTCTGCAATTGCTGTTGGTTTTTATAGGTTTGAATCAGTCCATTGTAATGAATCAGAAAGTTTTTGTATTTGTTCAAGTGACACAAAGTGCATGTGATCTTTTCGCTAAAAGTTGGAAAATTTTGCCCTTGTTTGAAATTTTATGTCTTCATTCTTTTTTCCCCCTCTTCTGCTTTTCAGGATCCGAGAACGAAGCATAAGTTTAAGATCCACACCTATGGGAGCCCCACCTTCTGTGATCACTGTGGCTCTCTGCTCTACGGCCTCATCCACCAGGGCATGAAGTGTGACTGTGAGTATTTCAATTTAGTGTGTAAAACTTCTCCCTCAGTAGGGAAGGAACTTTAAAATGGGCATGGCTTTCATAAATGCTGCAATTTGTAATTACATTTTGACTGTTGGTTTTGAATTCTTTTCAAATATTTTACAGAATAAGCTGTTGTAGATGTAAGTCGATGTTCACATTGCAAGTCATTCAAGGTTAAAGTTGTCAGGCAGGTTTATTGATGCCTCAGTATGGCAGGCGTTGTAAAAATCACGGTGGAAGTGGCTCTACACTGATTGTGTTGTGTTTTGCAACCGCTTTATCAGCATCAGTCCCCTGGAAAAAAAAAATGCTGTTGTTCCTCTTTACTGAATTTCATAAGCTAAAGTGCTGCCATTCTTCGTCATGTTTACTCATTAAAATGTAGGCGTCAACCGATATGGTTTCAGAGTTGACAGTGATTATTGTTAATCAAGGAGATCGATAGCCAGTATTTGCAACTGATATATATTTGCGCTTAAAATGAAAATGTTGGTGCTACAATTTAGAATAACACAAACACATAAAACTTGTTTATTTTAATTTCAACATCATATCCTCAACGCTGTCATATAATGTAGTGGGCGGGATATTTCTTAACATGCTAAAGGCAGAGAGAAGTCACTGGATTAGATTCAGAGTAGTGTATTTTTACATGATTTTTTTTTGTCAGGAGTCTGACCCATATTTATGTCACTCACCTCCTTGTATCAAACTTTTTAAAAATATTTATTAAAGTTCCTTCAATGGCATAGAGTAAATCCTTTAAAATTTATCTCTGATCATCAAAATTACATTTTAATTATTATTATTACTTCTGATGTTACTTTCTGACAGTTTGGTCAATATTTTTGCAGTATTTCTGTGTCCCATCTGAATAGAGTAGCTGTAGTTTAAACACCCATTGAAATAGGAAATGTTCATTTAGGATGCATTTTCCTATTGGTTTTTGCACAAACTTACTTTTGTGTTGTTACAATCATCTTCTTCTTCTTTTTTAAAATTTCCCATTTGTATTTAAAGGCTGAATTGTTCCCGGTGTTTGTTAATTGTCTGCATTATTATCATTATTGTTATTGTCTTTCTATTTTAAAAATCCCTTCTCTTCTTGAAATGGCCTACATGTACTGTAACTGTACACCTCTGCTGTTTATTATGAATCTGAAAATGTGTCCCCACCTCTACAGCTTGAGCAAACCTTCTCACCAACTGCTCAAGCACTGTTAAACTGCTCTACACTACACATTGACAAGTTGTAGTATTAATTTAGCCATGCATGTTTCAAACTAGAAACCTATTCTAAAGAAGAATAACCGTGCAAGTTAAGCAGATTGGCTCCTTGGGTTTGTTTTGTATGAAACCCTGAAAGTCAAAATCCATGTTTTTTTTGACTGGTTTTCAAGATAAAAATGCTCAGTTGTGGGTTTGGCTGCTTTTTTTCATTCATGCTATCTATTCTCGCATATAAAAAACCCCATCATGGACATGTTAACAGAGTTAAAACTTTATTTTCTTTAATATCCCTCCCTTACTCCTCTGCTGTTTAATCATAGTGGATTAAAGCCTGAATGCCTTAATGAGCTGCTAAATACATTATCTGCTACCTACTACAGACCACCAGTTATCCCTAATGATTTGCTCCAGGGTGTACAGAAATAGAGATGTGCAGCGACAAATTATTTTGGCAGATCAATTGCGCCTCTAATCACGCCATAATGAGATTGCACTGTAGTATTTTTAAGCACTGGTGAGCCAGCGGACTGTTCCAATGAGGTGCAGAAAAAAAAACCACAATTCGTTCTCATGGACAGTGTGCCGGCAGTGGAGCCATTTTTCATTGTTTTTCACCTACTGACCGGGTGACGTGATGATGTAACTGTTCCCAATCCATGACGGCTCGACTGGCTGACACGCGCCATGTATGCATGACATCACTGAGAGGAATCTGGGTCGCAACCTTGTTATCTCACACAGCTCTTAGAAAAAATACAACAATCCTTTAATATTGTGCCAAACATGTCTGATACATGAAATGAGATTGAAATATGTCAGTGGAGGTAGGTGCAGTAATAGGTATGGTGAATTTTAAAGCAGCTTATTGCATGGGGGGAATTAAGCCAGGAGAGGCTACGTGCACGTATGCATTGCTTTAAAAAGATGGTGTTTCATTGCTTGTTTAAAAAAATATGTTGAAATGTATTCCGAAACTATTGCAAACCTGCTATGTTTTGCAAATAAATCAATGCAGTGTTTGCATTTAAATCAGGAAATTTACAGAAATGCCCTCATTTGGATTTCTGGAATTTTGATCAGATGCATGACTTGTAGAGTCCTCTTCCCTGACGTCTTTCGTCTCCTCTTTCTGTCCCACCAGCCTGCGATATGAATGTTCATAAGCAGTGTGTCATGAACGTTCCCAGCCTGTGTGGAACTGATCACACTGAGAGGAGGGGGCGTGTCTACCTGAAGTGTGAGGTCAGCGCTGAGAAGCTGCAGGTCACGGGTAAGTCTCAGAGGCCTTGTTTTTCTTTCATCACACGTTGAACTGGATGGGCTTTAAATGTAAATGTGATGTAGGTTTATAAGTCAGATGCTTCACTCATGTTAGACTGGGATGAGGGTGTCAAAGGTTGCAGACACTGTTGTCTTGTGTGTCAACACTTCACCCTTGTTGTCGATATTCCCTGATTGTCTAATTTTGCTTGGGCATCCACCGTCTCTCCCCTGCTGCTATTAACCTGCACTGAACCCTCCTCATCATTACCTCTGCTTGCTTGTGAGGCAGCGAGTGTAGCTCGGAACTGCAAGGCTGGCTGTCGGCTGTCAGCACGCTGCAGAGGCTGTTCCCTTTTGGTACGCAGATCGATAGAGCTTCTCCTGTTAAACGTTCTGCTCTAAGAAACGGTTCACAGTTAAGACACAATTGGAAGGCAATCCCGAACCAAATCTGTAGTCCTGCAGTGGCGTGTGGTCTGCTGCGTGGGCCCTGTGCTGTTACTCCTTTTAAACAGTCACGACTTCCTCAGTGTTGGCTGGAGTCTCTGATGTAACTGAATTGTCTCCACGAAGCAAATTGAAGGCCTGATTTGTTAATTTATGACTTCTCACAATTATACAGAGATGGGATCCAAGCACTCTGCGGGGTCAAGGCTTTACAATCATTCTTCTCACTATTTTTCATTAGAAGGCTATTCTGCATGATCACTGACTATTACAATAAAAGAATGTAATGATTTAACAAAACGGCAATAGATGAGTTCTTTGCTTTAACATTGTCATTGTAATGCAAATTTTGATTGCACCGTTTTGTGACTATTGAATAATGACGGTTTGATTGAGCCTTACTTTCACTGTGTAATTCTGTTCTCAAATGTAAAGCTCTGTTTATGGTACTAAGGAAGTGCATCTGCAACTGTGCCACCAAAACAGGTTGTGCTTTTGTTTTCCTCAGGAGCCGTCTCTACTTTTTTTCCCCCAAGTGGCTGAAATGATGGAACAAATGGATTCATTGTGGAAACTGTAACTGACAAAATAAAAGGATCTCTGTGGTGGAGGGACAGTAATACAAACAGGGAAAACATGGGTGAACCATTCAATTTCAGAGAGTTCTGCGACATGAGACATTTCAAAAGCAACACTTAGTTGGCAAATGTTTTTTTACTCGATCAGAAAATAACAAAACCAACCTGATTATTAATTCAAATGGGTGCTTTGCTTTGCTCTTATGCATCTGAAATTAGGAATTCTATTTTCAAACTGGTATTCTTACAGTTCTGTCTCACACTTTAAATAATATATTTTTAAGGGGACCCACTCCAAGACACCAATCTGTGTTGTATCTGCTTGTAACACCTTCACATGTAGCCAAGCTCAAACTATGTTAATACTCCATAAAACCAGCCCTGTTTGACTTTCCCCTTTCAGTGAACATGCCTCTGTCTTCTTTCTTGTTACTGATATTTGTGAGGCTCTGAGGAAAACAGAAAGTCTTTGTGACAGTGGTGACAACCTTTGGAAATGTCGGGGGTGGTAGAGTGGGAATTAAAAAGTTGTCTGTTCCCACTTTTTTCTAACATAATGAATGGTGATGTAATATTCCATAAACTTTCCAAAGAAAGTCTCTGGGAATATTATTGCCGCTATTGTAGCTAAGTAACATTATGATGTCTAATCTTAATTAAGTTTTGCTACATTTGATTAGAGACCATCCTTCTCTAGGATCACACCAGTCACAGTGCTCAACATGTTGATGTTTCGACCCCGTTAGTACTCATTGGTCATGATTACATCTTTGAATGTGGCCCTAGTTTTGATTTCACAGCTGTAAAATTTCAAGTTCTTCTTGTGGTGGCGATGCTATTCTGTTGCCAATATCTGTCTACAGCCGTACAGTATGAACACCTGCCAAAGTAACCTGCAGTCGGTGTCTCCAGCACAACTTTATGCATTGATGACACACATGTACACACACACAAGCTGATAATGAAGATGGTTATTTTTAGCCTACTGAGATATCCATTAAATTATTCCCTGAGCCTTTGCTGTTCATTAGTGTTTTGTATTTATTTATTATTCTCTATTTGTTCATCATTTGCGTGTCTTGGCTGATTTCCAGATGTAAACACTGTATACAACCAAATGATAGCCTAAGTGTCTTAGTTTGTAATTCACAAATTATTTCAGTTCGTGCCTGTTGACTGTGCAGACAGCGTTAAATAATCCCTTCAGGCCAAGTAATGGCTGACCAGCTGCTGCGTCTAAGCTGAGATAATTTCATGTGTAACCTGTCAAATGTATTTGTTGTGACATTCTGGGTTCCCAGCTAAAAGTGAAACCAAAATGAACAGTGTTTGTGAGGGGTTTTGAGAGCTGCGGCCCTCCAGCAGGGCAGATGCTGCATTACTGGATAAAACTCTGTTAGAATTAAACTGTAAAGAACCAATGATAATGCAGAAGTTTACCAATATGGCTTGAACACCTGCAGCAAAAATAGATTGAAGCTAAATGAAGATGCATCGTAATGATTAATACTGATTTGTGAAGCTTTATATAAAAGGACTTAAAAATAGTTGAATGTGCACACTACATGGCTAAACTAAATGTACTTGCTTTGCTCAGTATGAAAAACAATGCAATACAGCAGCATGTTTTAGTGTAGGAGCCTGTTTTGGTTTGTGTTTTGAGGCATGCTGTAAATCCCCCGGCTCTAATGACAGTGCATTAGCACATCTGCTAGAACAATAGTGATGGCAGGGTGCTGACAGCAGGCACACATAATCATTCAATTAACAGACTACCAGGGGTCAGTGCCTCACAAGACCGTGGCACTGAACTTTTCTGACTTACGCATTTATCGAGTTATCGCTACAGAGAACAGGTGAATGTGGGCAGGGAAACGGTGCAGTGTTATAGCGAACACACCACAAATATTTATTGGGTTGATGAACAAAATAACCTGCACGGTTGTTTCATTCATGGCATGTCTGTACGGATTATCTGAGCTGTAGAATTTGCTCTCCAAAGTTGTGGATTAGTTTTTTATTGCACGCGGTTGAGTCATTCTAATGCTGCATTCATTGTCATCACACCTGCCAACCGCCTCAGCTAAAAATATAAAAAAGGATGAGGAAAAGATGGCCAGCGATAAATCACTGATTGCAGCGGATGATGACTTATATAATGGAAGATAATGCAAATGTCTGACTCTCACCTCTTGAAAGTTTGCTTTAAATAGGCGGCACATTAGCTGCCTGTATCACACAATCACATTCATATAAGCTGGCTTTACTTTACAGTGAATGGCAAGTTTTAGTTATTGTACTTTATATATAAGAAGAACAGAATAAAAGCAAGACATAAACGTGCAACATCTAAAATATTATATTTTGGTTTAAATGCCTGAACAGTCACAGCAGAATACACGCTCCTTGTTTATGTATTCTTGTCATATGGGAGAGTCATCTGCCTGAACATGTCCTATTAGTGTAATTAATGCAGTTTATACTGTTAATACATTCTTTCTTTGGGGTTAAGAAGCTGGAATTGCAGGAGGAATATTTTTCATTTAGAAAGCTCGCAGTTATAGATCTAAATCCAAGTGGAGGTTTATATTAGATTAGGTTTATATTGTTAATTTAAGTGCAGTGTACATATTTACTAGAGAATGATAGACTCCTGTGAAAATTACTTTTTGTGCCTCCTCTCTTTCAACATTCAGTCTCATCTGGTCGCTCAACAACAAACAATATCCTGCTGGGGTTTTTGGCTGAGTCTCCCACAGAAAGAGTCCAGTATTTCTGTTATTTTTGCTGAAACATGCACTGCCAGAGAAAAATATTAACACTACTGTCAGCTCATGATAATCAAAGGTTTACTGTTACACACATTTCCACACATAGTGTGTGCAGACTGTGTGAAAATGCATGCATATTTTATGTTTGCACATGCATGTGTTTGTGTATGTGTGTAAAGTGTGTCAGCAGCTTCACTTTTCCTTCACAGAAGCAAGTGATATTATACCTTGATTTAGTCCCTGATTGTGTCCAATTTAGCATAATTAAATCACATACTTACTCAGGTAGACTCTATAAGGTGCCTTCGAACAAATCCAAAGCTTCTTCTGTATTTAACACAAGAAACAAGTCATTATAGCAGCCAGCCTACAGTTTAGAGCCACTTATTTACCACCAGCAGCTACCTTAGCCCCAGGAAAGTTCTAAAAAATTTTATGAAGTTTGCTTCTTCCAGCCATCTTCGACACCTTCTCGATAAACTCTTCTCTCTCTCCATGTAACACAATTCTGTTTGGCAGGCTGTCTTGAAGGCATCTACAGCAAGCAGCTAATGTAATCTGCCATGCAATCTGGCTTGAGTGGGCTGCAGGCTGGTACAGCAGTTCGACACACACACACCTACACACATACACAAGCCAGAGAACTCATGCAAATGATAGCAGCCATGTTAAGTCCACATCAGGAATTGGCTGCCGTGAACAAATTCCTGGTCCCTGCCAGAAAAATGTATTCAGATTTAATATAAAGCATCTGAGTCAACAGCTGCTTGAATTATCAATACCTATTTTATCTGGCTACCACTGAAGATTTTTTTTATTTGGTTCAGATGAAGAGGGTTCAAATGAAGTTTAATAAAGGGAAAAACATGGTCTGGAAAGGTGTCAGCTGATTGGTTATTGGCTGATGTGCTTTGATGTTAATGTCATCTCTCCTCAAACTTAAATTAATTTTACTGAAGCACATTCGGTAAGAATCATCTTCCAAAACAGCCCCGACTCCTCTGTTGGTAATCTGATGTGCTTTTTTTTCATTTATCTTCAGTTCAACCACCAGTTTCATATTTTCAGAAACATTTTCCATCCAAATCAGTAGCTCAGGTAAAAATTCGGTCACGTGTCACAAGTGGACTTTGAATGTATGGAATAAGTAATGTTACATGATGGTACCTTTGACTGGAGGGGAGAAGCTTGATTCCCTAAGTGAGTGCAAAATGATGAGTGTGAGAATCACTCAGCTGAACCCTCCATTGGTCAAACACTCGAATCTGAGTGACTCCTTTTTTTTTTTTTTTTTGCAGTTCACCGACTGTCGGTGACAGGGTATAGACATGTTCAGCTGGATGTGACTTGGATGTCACATGAAGCAGCCGTACCTTAAACCCGTACGTGAACTGCTACCAGACCAGCAGAGACAGACAAACAGACTTTTTGGCAGCAGACTCTGAAATTCAATAATGAGTCACATAGATACAGTGACAGATATTTGGACAGTTTCCAGAAACACGAGTTGTGAGAAAGTGTGTGTTGTCAGTTGGAGTGAAATGGAGAAAGGGAGGTGCGGAGGAAGACAAAACAAGTTCTCTTTTCCTGGTACAGGACAGGCATAGCCCACTAACCTTGTTTTCTGCCTGTTATTCCTGCACACAGCTCTCCTCTGTCTGTTGGTGCTGAGGAAGCCACCCTCCTGTTTGTTGCAGCCACCCTATTGTTCATTGATTCTGTGCAAATATCCAGAGTAGGAATAAGTGAGTGCATTTTCCCATAGTTTCTTATCTCTGCTTGTTTCAGACACTGTGAATGTATGAGGACGCGTGCTTGAACCCTTTGCAGCCTGCAGTTCCTTTGGGATTGAGTGAGAGACAGTTGTAATAATTACATTTTGTTCCCTCGCTGATTCTTCCACTTCTGCAGAAAAGCATCATTTACAGTCCGAGCCGCCTCACTTCCCCTTTATCTCTGCATTAACCTTTTCATTACATTTTTCCTTTTGCCTCAATGCTCAGTTCTGCTAGTTGTTCTACTAACGCTGCTGTAGGAGTCAGTGCGTGTTATATGTAGGTGCAACGTAGGTGTGTGTAGGTCAGATCGGCGCTCAGAGTGGATATAGACGTGGGTGGATCAGGGAAGCCAGATTTTACTGTTGAACCTTATGGAGGAGTAGTGACTTTACAGTTTAAAGACAAAAATTCTCCCTAAACTCTTTCAACATCTTCTCACTGATAGAGCAGCAGTCGCAACAATCTACCTCGAATTCTGTTTCCTCTGTGTTGCTGCTGCCTTTGTGGTTTTCCTGTTGCTGCAGTTCCTGGCCAAATGTACACAGTGTGAGGTCAGGAAGAGACATTCACATTGCTGCTGGAAGCAAACTGAAACATTCATGGTAAAAATGTTTGTGCCTGTGAAAGCGAAGATATCAGAATGTGCTGCAGCCGCATCTTTCATCTTCGTGAATAGGTCGTAGGTTGCATGCAAAAAATATCTTCAGTGGTGCACGGTATCATTTTTTTATTTTCATATCTGGATAGACTAGCTGTGCTATACCTGAATTCAGAAAACCACTGATTTCTGAATGCTGGAAATGTAGCAAATCTCTAAATAATTTAAATAAATCCACAAGTAATTCTGTTATTCAAGTCATTTTGGTCAAGTTTGATTATGGTATTCCAGCAAGCCCTGTGTATAATATCCTGTGCAGCAATACTATAGCTGTAATTTCTCCTTATCCTCAACTCTTATTTTTGTTTTTATCGTTCTTTATCCTCTCAGCTTCATTGCTTTTAAGGCTATTATGGGTGCACTCAGTAGGCAGGAACATTGTGTATGTGGTTGACCAATGAAGTTGCTACATAAGTTAAGTAGCCAAGGAGCGTGTGAGACAATAAATATTCATGTCTCAAAGTTCTGAGTCATTGTCATTTTGCAGCTACATGCACACAAATTGCTTTAGTGTGCAGCAGAACCTCTAGATTATCCCAGTTCAGTTTTCCTGTCACATCAGGTATAATTTTTTTCCAAAAGATTGGAGTTTTTCCATTTTCGTGTTCCATTCTTCTCTATCCTTTTCTTTTTTACTGAATATGCCCTTGCTACCAGATCTTCCTATTGAGTTAATTTTGTTCAAAAACATAACATTTTTGAGTTTTTATATATTTCATTTATTTCATTCTATGATTTAAAAAAAAGAAATATTGATAAGCACTGTTTTCTGTGTCCAGTTTGTCTTCACTTTGTCACTCCATGTTAGCAGTAAGTTTCACATTCAGAGAGCCAGTCATTAAAAATGAATAAGCAAAAATGATATCCTGCCTTTCACTGTTACACTCTCAATCCATGGAAGACATGCTGGAAGGCAGAGATGGGGTTGGATTAAAGCTCTGTCTGAGGTTTGGATGAAGCCTGTGGGTTGCCAAACGATAATCACTGCCCAATGATTTGAGCTGCTGTATCCGCTCTGCAGTCTTTTCTTACAGTAATTTCCATTCCTTTGTAGTGCCTGAGTCATTTTGCAGCAAAGCCAACAGGTTCTTGCCAAGAGAAAATTTACTTAAAAATCCTGCCATTACATTTTCCTGATGAATCAGAGTTAAGTTGGAGCAGCTGACAGCACTTGGTGGTGGTACTGCTGCCAGCGTTTTTTTTTTTTTTTTTTCCACTGCAGGGAGTTGGTCGCTGGGACAGCGGTGTCTCCTGTCTGAAGGTTCTGCAGTGAACTCATTGACTATACAAGTGTAAGCCTTGAAGAACAGTATGCTAAACATGTTTGTAGAACTATAGGATACATTTGATGTTAACGGCCTTTGAGGTCTGTCAAAACTCAGTATGCCTCCTGTTTTTAAGGAAATGCAGCCAATTTGCTGACATTCGATCATCAGTGGTTCACACAGTGTGGTTAGCACTCACAGCAAAAAAATTCTAGTTTGAAATTACTGGTTCGATAAGGCATTTCTGTGTATGGAATTTGCATGTTTTCAATGTGCTTGTGTGGGTTTATCTCCGTGTGCTACGTCCCACAGTCCTAAGACATGCATGTCAAGTTAACTGGTGGTTCTAAATTGCCTGTAGATGTGAATGTAAACTTGCTTGGTTATATGTCTCTTTGTGTTGGCCCTGTGATGAAGTGGTGACCCGGCCCAGTGTATCCTGCTTTAAGACCCTCTACAGGATGAAGTGGGTATAGCTAATAGATGGATGATGGATGAGCAATTCCTTGCTCAGCTAACTATCCATCCATCCATTATCTATACACCACTAAGTCCTCATGAGGGTCACGGTGGGCTGGAGTCTATCCCAGCTGGCTTAGGGTGAAGGCAGGGGACACCCTGGACATGTCACCAGTCTATCACAGGACTACATATAGAGACAAACAATCACACTTACATTCACATCTACTTACAATTTAGAATCAACAATTAACCTCAGCATGTTTTTGGACTGTGGGAGGAAGCCGGAGAACCTGGTGAAAACCCACGCATGCACATGGAGAACATGCAAACTCTATCAGAAAGATGGCCAGCTATGGTGCAGCCCTCAGCTAACTCGTAAGTAGCATATAGACATCCAAACTTGTGGGGCCTTCGTGTGACATACTCAATATACTGCAGTCTGCTCAATCCAGTTCCTTTTTGTTGATACAATGCAATATTACATGATGACAAAAAGCAACAGTGTGGCAAGTCAATAAACATTTTTCCAGCCACATTGTAAAGACTGGGATTTCAAAGGAGCACAGAGTTACACAGAGAGGGTGGAGAGTAAAACTTGAGGTTTCAGGTTTGTAGGCTGTGTTTGCACAGGGAGGTGAAAACAAACAGGACTGGCGTCACATTTGGACAAGGGTCATGTGATTTCAGCTGAAGGCAGGACCTAGTGTGTCTGTGTACGTGTTTCCACAGAATCAATAATGTCTTCAAAGAATGTAGCATCCAGCTGCACAATATTGAGAAGTAGTCCTGTTCACACACAGCCTCACCTGTAACATCTTGGTTTAGATGAAAGTGAATAATTGAAAATGGATCCTGATTCTGATTACCACTGTTTGCATTCTACTACATATTTATACTATTTGCTCTTAGAGATTCATTTTTCTGTTAGGCATTATTTTAAGCAAATAGTAGTGAACAAATCCGATTTAAGTTGAAAAATGACACCATATGACGACAGAAAAGCTTTGAAAATATCCACCGTTTCTAAAAAGAATATTTCACAGAAAGCAGTGCCACTTCTAACCTGTTTCTGTAGCTTGTTTCTGTCATATGAACATATAAATGCACACACCGACTCCCTCCTTTCAGTGTCTCTATGGAGCCCGCAGAACAGCTGAACTTTGTTGCTGTGAGCTTTCTGCTGCCAGACTCCCAGAAGCCATGTCATTGTTATTCCCAGTGTGTTGTCACTGTCCTGCTTCAGCTCCTCCTTCTCAGCATGTGCACTCTGCCTTCACACCGTTTTAACATGGCCCTCCGTTTTTTCTGATTTCATTCTTGCCTTCTTAATTGGTCTTTCTTTTTTCTTGTCCATTTCTGTTGTATGTTTTATGTTATGTATTTGGCTACAACGGAACATTCAAACTGATCTGGTAGAAGACACAGACTTGATTTGCAGCCCAGTGCAGCTTATTGTGCTGATACAAAATTTGGCCGGCACAGCTCCTTGGCCCAAGTAGGTTTAGTCAGCAACATAATGAGGCTTCTAAATGCAACAGAAAAACCAACAATGAAATCCAAACGTGTGTCGAAAGGCAAACTCATATATGATCACAATAAAGAAACGTTTTAAGATACTGAAGAGCAGACTTTTGCAAAACTGCACAAACAAATTCTGGCAATTTGCACACACGCACACATCTTGTTTGGTTGAAGTCATAAAGTTATATGGAAGGGAAAGCTCTGTGCCAGACAAGTTAAATTTCACAGTCTAGAGAACCCCCTGTTGGTCATGACTGGAAGTTCTGTTTGCAATGCCTGCTTCAGTTAATGGTCTTTTTTGTCTGTAGCTTATAAACCCATAATGTTATGCTCAGAGCAAACTTAAAATCAGCACACACTCTCACACGTCTGCACAATCTGCTGGGTTTTTATCTTTTCACCTTTATTCTCTGTTGTCATCCCATTACTAGAATCAGGACTTCTTTTTCTGCAGTGTTGCAGTGTATTCCCATGCTATATCATTTTATTTAGCTTGTATTGTCTGACATCCATTTTCTAGGTACTGCAGTGACATGCATGCCCCTGAATATGTAGGGCAGGACTGACCAGAACATTACGGATTGTTATTATTTTGACAAATAATATTGCATTATCCATATTAACTGACTGACTCTAGTTCTAGAGTCCCATATAGAAGCACAAGCCACTGAACACTGTCCCTTGTATAAATGTAATTCAGTAGCATGCATACAATCAGCATATGGAATATTCAACAAAATAGCCTTTACAGTACAAGAACTAAAATCTAAACGTGGAGCATTTGCTACAGAAGCTCATCAGTTCAATTACAGTTCATGTTCCCTAGAATTTCACTCAACTGTAACACATACAGCAAACATTGTGTTGATTGTTCTTGTATGCAAATGTAATGCAGGTAAAGCACTGTCAGTGTGAAGTTAAACTATCGGCTAGAGTCTGTAGATTTTAAGATTTACCCCTGTTAAGTCATCTCATGGGCGTCCCTTCAGCCTACCTACAGCTGACACTAAAAAATAATTCCTTGAATACACAACCTTCTATATGAAAAGGTAGCTGCTTTTCAGGTCTGCAGCACAGAGGCTATTTCATGAGGAAGAGGATGCAGACAGCTCTTATTGAACTCGCATTTCTATGCCGTTTCAATAAGAGCTGGTGAAATGTAAATAGACGGCAGCAAGGCATCAAGGTGAAATGTTTTTGTCAAAGAAATCAGCTAAAAAAGCCTACCTATGCTTCAGTCTTCTCTTTTCTGAAGTCAAATGCATCCAGATTAGGATGCACTCAACCACAAACACAGTATACTGTTGTCCTTTGAAGAGACTTGCTCAACACATTTCCACTGGATTTCTGACAAATCACGTGGTTGCCAGTTTAGGATCACTCAATATCTTCCCACACTTCAAGTTGCTTCTGCAACTGTCTCACTGTGTCTCTCTTTCTCTCTCTTGTGTGCGTGCACTCCACAGCAGCTCTCTCCCATCACTCACCGAACTTCACACCTCGCTATCTGTGCTCAGCACCCAAATCCTCCATCACAGGTGCTGAGGATAAAAGCAAATAATGAAAACCTGTTTGCCCTTGGCTTATCAAAGATCCATTGGAATGCGTTGGTACAACCGCATAGTCATTTTTACCAGCAGATCAAGTAATGATTAAATAATGTGTCATCATACAGTATTTGTTGCTCTTGTGAGTGTGTCACTGTGCCTTTTTGCGCCAGTTGCTGTATGTAATCAGCAGCGACAATCCCTCATTGATTTTGTTCATTTATCCCTGTTAATCCTGTCAGACTTGCTTCCCATTCAGAGTTATGACCGCAGGTTTAGCCCTGATGCCTTATATTCTTAGCATACTGGCTTAGCGCCTCCAGGTCAGAGGTCAGTTAGCATCATTGCTACATCAGTCTACCATTGTAGTGTGACTGATGGGGCCACATGGCGAGCCTCCTGCAGTCTCCATGGTCCAAGGTTTATCCAGGCAGGGAAGCATTTGCGTCGTCCCTGTGGGAACGCTCGGTGCATTGTGTGTCAATAAACACAGTGTGTGTGTATCTGTGCATACGTCTGACTGTGTTCAGCGATGTGTACATGCGTGTGTGTGTTTATGTGTGTGTCTTGTACTGTAGCTCAGGTCTGGCAGTGCTCCAGTGCTCAGGGCTAATGGAGTGCTAATGTCCCTGGTGTGCCCTTGTTTACTGAACAGCTAAATACAGGAGGACGAGAAGAGAGCCTTCGCCTACTTAAGCATGACACAGCTTGCGATGTTGAATCACTGCTCTCATAACACTTCCTGCGTTTGCTCCCTTTATGGCCCAGAACCATAAATAATCCTCAGAGGCTGTGTCTCGCCATCTGATCTGTAACACCTGGCCTTTATTGATGTTGACGTTCACCTGCTGATTAAAAGAAAGCATCTGTTTTTTTCCCTACCGAAGCAATTTGTTCTGTTGCTACCAAGCTGAATGTGAAGCACGACTTCAGTGTGTTCAGAAACAAAGAGACTGTTGTGCAAATGAAATCACTGGTTTTATAGAATCAATCACCAATGCTCAAACTTTTAATCTTTTCTTCTATTTCTTTCTCAGTGGGTGAAGGCAAAAACCTCATCCCCATGGACCCCAATGGCCTGTCTGATCCGTATGTCAAGCTCAAGCTTACACCAGATCCCAAAAATGAGACCAAGCAGAAGACCAAAACTATCCGCTCCAACCTCAACCCCAAATGGAATGAGACATTTACTTTGTGAGTACATTATCTACTGCCACTGTCCCACATATTGGCCTTTTTATTTGCATGGCATTGTAAATGTAATTAAAGTACTTGTTTTAAAAATGACAGTATAAACTAACCTGCCAAAGCATAGGCTTTTTTTTCTTCTGTATAATAACATTAATGTACTATACAGCAAGCTGAAGCCTACAGATAAAGACCGCAGGCTGTCGGTGGAAGTGTGGGACTGGGATCGGACCACCAGGAACGACTTCATGGGAGCTCTTTCCTTCGGCGTGTCCGAGCTCATGAAGGCTCCAGTCTGTGGCTGGTAATGCTTCTTTAAGAATCAGTCATTGTTGTTGATTATAATGTATTATTTGAAATTACAGACATTTTCACAAGTTCCAAAATATTGCTTCTCTGCTATGAAATATGTTATAGAACATCTTCCAGATCTTTATAAAAGTTGGATTTTCAAATATAATTGTGAACGATTGCTTCATAATGATTGTTTTATTCCACTAAGCACTTTAATTTAACCTTGGTGAGGATTGGATTTCAAGTGCTATTGTTACTCGATACATTTTAAATTCATTACCTACGTATTTCTCTTCAGTAACCTCGGGCAATTAGACCTTAAGATTTGTTGAATGGTAGGACACAAACATAGGAACACACTGAATAGCTTTAGTTGTGTATGTCTTTGAGCTCTTGTGGCCTTTTTAGTCATAAACAGTTGCATTACATGCATACAACAGCAGGCACAAAAATGTCAACAATTCAGCTTTGACGGTTTACGAAGCAGTCCTCTGGTGCCTCTTTGAATCCAGCAAACACTGTTACAGATTGCAGCTCAAGCTAAGAACACTAAGTTTGGAACTATACCGCAACAGATGGTTTGTCTCAGAAGAGTTTTCCATTTTCACATATTTAAATGATTGTTAGGGTTATGCCCACTTGAATTGGGCCAAATACGCCAGAGGCAGAAAATTTGTTGCTTTACCATCAGATATATCCAGGTTAAGGTTAAAGTCAGTGGAAGTGTAGAATAGTAGCATGGAAGAAAAGAAGGTAAAGAAAAATAATCCGTCAACTTTTCACCTCACAACCTTTCTCTCCCATCCTCTTTTTCTCCGTCTTCTTCCACTTCTTGTCTCTTTTCAGGTATAAGTTACTGTGCCAGGAAGAGGGGGAGTACTACAATGTTCCCATCTCAGAAGAGGATGATGGTAATGAGGAACTGAGGCAGAAATTTGAGGTGAGAATTGCACTAAAACAACCACCATTGTGCCTTCTTGTCACTTTGTCCATCTGTATTAATTTGAATTGTTGACTTGTTGAGAATCATAAGGAAGCATATAAACAATGTCCCTGTCAGTTTTTTTGGACAGTTTTTTTTAGCTCATTGTAAATGCTTTCTGCTTTCTGTTTATGAAAGGCTCCATGTGCTACTTCTCTCTGCAGTAACATGGAAATGTTTGGTGACTACATGGTATTTTAGTTACTGTTTAGGTTTGGTGTCTTTCCTCAGTTTGTCCAACTTTGTTTGTGTCATTTAAATAAATCCAGGCAACTTTTTCCTCGATCCACTGCTAACAGGTGCGTATGAGCACCTGCATAGCTGATTCAACCAGCCTGAGCTCAAAGACAAGTATGTCCAGCAGAATTATTGAATTGTTCCATGCTCCACCAAGCTGCACAGCTGTTAAATTGAAGATAACTGTGTGACAGCTGCAGCTTTCAAAGGCCTCTTCATCTTATGGTTTCTTTACAGTCTGAGAGTTTGTTTTGTGCTTGTGTATGTTGTTAGAATTTTATACTGACATCTGTGAGATTCCAGACTGGAGTTGAACAACATTTCATACATTCTTTATACACCAGCAACTGTCTTTTAAACTACGAAGTCATTTTCTTTTGCAAGACTTGGTTACTGATCCGACGCCTGATGTACCATCAACCTAGATAATCATTTGTATGCGATGAGACTGAAAATTGAATCAGGTTTTCTTTTTAATGAAACATGTTTGTGTGTCTATAACAGTTTTGACTTGTTACATTTTAACCTCAGAAATGCCATAATATGGACGTTTTCAGAGGATAAATGTGAACTTATTTTTAATCATCACTTACCTTAGCAATTGTTTGATTCCCATAAGTAGTTTTTTATGTTTCTCCTAAACAGATGCCGCAATTCAAAGGACTCTTTGAATTTAAGTTTCTCAGTCAAGTGGTAGTGCCATTTAATGATGATGACCATCATAGCGTCTGTCAATGATTCGTTAAAGTGACTTTTATGAACAGTATTGGAGTCCCCGAAATCCCAAACTCCTAAACTCCTTAAATGACACCTGAACACTTGGACTTAGACTTTTTGCAAAATCCCTGTCAGTGGAGATTACAGATTAGATGCTGTTGTCTGCTCTTTTCCTTTATCCAGCTCCTTGCATCAGTGCTTCTGGCTTGACTGAGCAAAGCAGTTCTCACTGTGGTACTCTGATCATCGCATTGTTCAGCCTCTCGGTGGGAGCTCATGTCGCTCAAGAGAACTTTTTGAAGTTATTTTCTGTGACATTTCTGCTGCATAAAATGGAGAATAGTGAATGGAATGACAAAGAATGAAAAGACAGGCTGTACAATTCATTTTGTGAAATGTGTCATGAAAAAAACTGTTAAAACACTGTCGTCGTACTTAATCTGGTTCCTGTACTTTTACAATACAGCCTGACATCACTATTGAGGTACTGTCAATGTACTTATACTACAATAGATAAAAGAAATGGACATTTTCATGATTTCTGCTGTCTTCATATAAAAATATCCTGAACTAAGTGTTTAAAATAATCTTCAGAGTTACTTTGCAGCTTCATAAAACATGTCTGTCACTTGTTGAAGGAGTTTGCAACGTAGGCCAAGTAATTTTGAGACTTTTGAAGCTTTTTTTCTATTTAGTGATGGGACATCAACAGATCATGTTAGGAGGTTTGTTAGTGTCATGGTAAGGAAAAGAGGTGCAGAGTGGGCATTTTGAGGAAGGGCCGAGAAAGTCTCAAGTAGTCTAAACCTCACATCATCTATTGCTTGTAATTGCCAAGGTAACGGGTACAGAATGCCAGCAGTGCATAAGTTCATCAAAATCGATTGCATGATGTATGCTGGATGAAATTTTGGTCACATACATGTCAGAATTAAACAGTTGGTCTGTCACACCAACAGACACACAATCTTCTACTTTACAGATGCTTTAAAGTGGAAGATTGTTTTAACAACAGGATCAACATTAGCATCCTAATGCACAGGATTCAAAAACATCTATGCTAACGTGGCTACACTGTTTGATAAACCTCAAATCAAACGTTTCATCATAATTTTGCATCTCCAGGTCTCAAGTTTAAGCACCTTGACAGTATGCTGTTTTGAACTCACTATGGCCAGGAGAACTTCTCTCTCGTCTTTCTCCTTTTTTCCTCTTCATAAACCCCTTCTGTGGTTCTCTCCCTCTTTTCCCTTAGCTTCCTGCTCCCTCCTGTGTGCTTGGTGAGACTTATACTGTACAAATGCTTCTTCATCCCGTGTCACATTGTCATATTTAATGCAAGAGTTTCTCTCTTCCTTTCTCCACGTCTTGCCCCTGCTCTCAGGACTGCCAAATTAACTTTAATCTAAAGGTAGCTCTCCTCTCCTCTCCTCTCCTCTCCTCTCCTCTCCTCTCCTCTCCTCTCCTCTCCTCTCCTCTCCTCTTGTCTCGTCTTGTGGTGACTTGTTCCTTCACTTCTCCTCATGTCTGATCATTTGTATGTGGTTTACAAGCTACTACAAATCGATCCAGTTTACTAACAATTTGTAAGTTCTGGATAAGGAGTTAGAAATTAAAGCTAAAAAAACGAAAAACCACCAAATGGAGATTTAGTTGCTGCTCCTTTCTGTGACAGTCCAGCTCTTCTCTGTTTTTTTTCTGCTTCTCCAAAGTTTGTGAGAGTATTGTTAGTAAATCCTGACACTGTCCTGCTTACAGTTCGTAGCTATACGTTTGTCCGCATGTGTGTCTTTGCACCGTGTATCAGTATTGTCTGTGGGTTACAGTGCTTGTCTTCATGTCGTATGCTTTCCTTATTGTCAGTATCGGTGTAACCTGGACGTTTGTGGCTTTTCATGTGCCTCATCTTTGCACACGTTCAAAATATGTCTGTGAGTTTCCACTTCTTGTTCCTGCAAAAAAAAAAAAAAAAAAGTCCTGTTGTACCCTTAAATCAAGCTTCATTCTGACACACGAATGGCCGAGTACAGAGAAGTTATTATACACAAAGAAACAAAACCAGTTGTGAACACTAGATGTCAGCGATACATTGCCAGACTGGTGACCAGCCCTGTGTGCGTGTGTTTGCTTCCTCTTCATACTTTGGGATTTGATTTCCATTTCAGCGTTAAAGTGTTATGATTCTCAGCGGCACATGCAGAATTTCTTTTGCCTCCACTTTTTGCAATTTCATCTAATTAGTTGTTTTTGACACAGGATTCATAGAATCACATTTGGGGTTTTTGCTTGAGCAGGAAAACATCAAGTTTTTGAACCTAATTATGTGTATGTTCCTTCTGTGTTTCTGCTGTTTTGAACTTGGACATAAAGTTTCATTATTGTGACTGCTGTAATGCAGCATTGAAGGTGGCGCTAGGTTGAAAATTAGCTTTAGCTACAAATACTCAGACATTTCTCTGTGCTAAACTGTACCATTTGCATATATATATATATATATATATATATATATATATTTTAAAAACCCAGATAAATTCTTACTGAATACATGTGAACTAAAATCTAGTTTCTGTCTGCACTGGTCCAGAGGCTGAAGCAAAAGATTTGGAGTTATATTATGATGACTGCATCGTTGTTCATATTCTTTATGTTTGTCTGTGTGTATGCACACTTCTATTGCTCTTCTACTATCTGCAGTACACATAAAAGTCAGCTGTTGTGGCTTGCACTCACATGCCAGTGTACTAAGTGAGTCAGCCCTTTTGGCTCCCTTCTCCCTGTGGTTTCAGGACCAAGCAGTTGTGGAAGACTCTGATCAGGTGCGTCTGAGAGGAAGGAAGTAAGGCTGCTGCTCGCTTGGCCCGGCCAGGCTCGTTTCTTTGGCTAAAGCTTACAGGTGTGCTGTGATCTGGTTGCGGTCTGCTCTGCTTTGTGTTTCTCTGCTGCTCTCCCAGTCCAAGAGCGGACTTTGGTAGATGGCATTAACCAAACTAAAGCTGTTCAGCATTGGTTGTGGCAAGTTAAATGTCTTAATTTTAATAATCAGAGCTGGATGTTAAGGTGAATGTTGAAGTTGTTTCTGAATGTGAAACATGATAAATCAGGGATTTTGTCATGTTAGTTTGGTGTTTTCCTGTTCCCTGGGAGTCATTTTAATTTGTCAGCAGATATTAAAAGGGTTTGAAAATCCTCCTCTTCTCTCCACATAAGTTGATTTTTATACGAGATTTCTTTTTCATAGATTTTTTTTTTTTTTTGGATTAAAGTCATTTACCTGTGCACTTAACTTCAGATTAAGGAGCAGTGTGATGAGAGTAGTTTTAAAAAGTTTGACTTCCTTGTAATTTTCACAGATTTAAATTAAAATCCTTTATTGCCAGGGATAGCAAGAAATTATGACAGTTTAATACCAGTTTGTCTTAGTTCTTGTTAAAGTCAAACAACCCTCTTAGTTTAGCATGTTGATATGTTCACCCATGTTGAGGTGCAGCATGATTTTGTATCTATAAATTACCTTGGATGAGTGAAGCCTGAACATGACAATGTGGGGTGTGCTTTGTGCAGACAGAGATTTATGTGACATCATACGGCATTTAGATTGCCACACAAGTGTGTATTTTTCTGCATAATGCTCTGTAGTTTTCTAGCAACCTTCTTGAAGCATTTTGCCCAGCTGGGATATTGAGCATGACTTGGCATGAAAGAAGTGCATAGAAGAGAATGTTAATGTATTTTTTCAGATTGACTTTTTGCAGAAACATTCTTCTGTACTGCACATGCATGCACATGGGGAGGCCACAGTGTGGTATCCTTTCCTTCATTACTAAAGCAGGTCTCTCCAGGTGGAAAATCATCAGTGCAGCTGTAAGGTCTGATATAAATACAACAGCAGCGATTGCTTTCTTTAGATTTTATCTTGACCATCCAGTAAGACTGAGAAACAGATTTCAGTTGTGTCATACTTAAAATATTGTATCTGGCTTGAAGGTGCAATAAAATACATTTTCTGACATACAATAGATGGATTAAAATGCCCAATAAACATACATATATCAATGTTCATTATTTATAACATTGGTGATCTAAATTTACTTTTAAAGAATTAGAATGACTTATAAATGTTTAGAAATGACTTATTTGAATGTAGAATTTTGAAACAAAGAGTCTTGTCACATGCAGCTAAAACAATCTGCAGTGTTTTTACTGGAAGACTTTTTAAATAAGTCTCTTGTATATTTTCAGTTATTGAAGAATTATATTTTTTCTTCAACGTTTAACATGAATTGCCAAAAATGATTCTGGTGCTGCTTTCTCAACTTTGCTGCTTTAAGCCAAAGACAACGGGTACTGCTGAGATTTCAATGTATTTTGATGAGTTTTACTATGTAATATTTTGTAAGATTTATGTTCAGGTAGAAATCTTTAACTGTTTATTGGCTGAAAAAATTCATAGTATGACAGTTGCTGTTGATTCTACAGCCCTGTATATGTTATTAAATCGTATCCTTATAGAGCCATTTTTGTTTCACATCAGTTCCGCAATGATGCCAGAGTCTCATTTCACACCATCAGTTTTCAATTCTGCTTATCAACCAGTGTATTGTGGCTGTGAGTGAGCAAATGAGCATTATGGGTGAGTGAACACATGTAGAGGAATATCACCAACAGATGCCATACGTTATTATAGGACCTGAATTCATCAATGTACATGTATGATAATTGCCTTGTTGGTTAAAACAATTGCATAAGGAAGTTAAATGCATCAAAGTTTGGTCATCTCTATGACAGGAGTCAACTAAAAGAAGCTTCCTTGATGTCTACCATTTCTTGAATATCGTATAAACTCATTTTATGCATTTAATATTTTCCAACATTTTAGGAATTCATTAAGTAGTTCTCTTGTTTCAACTGCACAGCACCGCTTTGTGTTTTGCCTGTGTGTTTTAAGATGTTTATCTCTTAGACGCTTCGTCTTTTTTGCCCTGAATGCAGAAAGCCAAACTAGGCCCAGGGAAGAAGGTCATCACTGAGACGGACGACGGCCACTCCATCCAACTGCCATCCAACAGCCTGGACCAGGTCAAACTTGGCGACTTTACTTTCCTGGCTGTGCTTGGGAAAGGCAGCTTTGGAAAGGTGAGGCTAGTTTAAAAACTAAAGCATAACTTTCAATGTCTCCAGTAACAGATTGTGCATGATATCTATGGCTATAACAAAAAGTGGTCTGTACATGTAGATGATATTTTCCTGCTGTTCTACCTCCCTCTGTTTCTCCGAAGGTCATGCTCGCAGAGATGAAGGCCAATGAAGAGCTGTATGCAATTAAGATCCTCAAGAAGGATGTGGTGATCCAGGACGATGACGTTGAATGTACCATGGTGGAGAAGAGAGTTCTGGCCCAACAGGACAAGCCACCCTTCCTCACACATCTTCACTCGTGCTTCCAGACTGTGGTAGGTAAAACGCTCCTGCACGTACGTTAGGATGAGTCAGTCCAGGCCAGGTCGGGTCACATTAATTCAGGAGCAAACTTTTAACCTAACAGCTTAGTCATAAAGTCTTGTAGAGGGCAGTAGAGGATGTGTATGACAAGTTATATAAATAAAACAAAAGGGGAACAAACTAACCCCAATTAGAAGGTGGAGGCATGTACGTGTGTGTGTGTGTGTGCACATGTAAAACCACGTGTCTGTACATTCATGCATGGGCGTTTTAACTTTGAATAAAACCAAAATCAAACTGCACAACCTGACAGCACCAAATGTGTCGAACATGTGGGCACTTTATAGGCACATATGCAGTCATACACAGTCTTATTCATTGTGGTGTATTGTACTTGCTTAAATAAGAGAGTAAACGCAGACGTCTGGGAACAAACTGAGTTTACACAGTAATTTGATGGCATTTGTAGGTGCCTCTCTCTCTACTCTTGTCTTGCTTTATTAATCTTTCCATACCTTTGGAAGAACCGAGCATTCTCATGCACACACACAGTCACATGCATTCTGCGTTGTTTCCTTTCATATATGTTTGTTAAATGTTAAAAAATTATGTATTACTACTCAGCCAGATTTGACAACTTGGTCACTGCGTATCATCAGAAGGGTAATTGAACAACTTAACATTTTACAAATTGGGGGACTTGTGAAAGATAGTTCACGTTCAAATTTGTCTCAACACAAGGTGGCGTATAGTTTTCCTCTAATGTAACAACATAGTATCTGTCATTACACTTTCCCCACCTCACTTTAAAAATGTGTGGTCTCTAAGGCCAAGCTGACAGAGCTTCATAAAACATACAGCTGTGTTTACACAGAGTCCTTGTTAGTAGTTGACAGAACTGAACTGCATGTATAGAATTGGTGGATTCCCCTTCTTGCAACTGCTGTTGTAGAAATACTGTTGATGATACTGGTAGTTTGAATGTAGCAGCAGTCACAGCCCACATTGTGGATTACTTCGTTGAAAACAGTGTGGTTTGACACAAAGAAAGTTAAATATGATTAGTTATTAAAATGATTAAAGTTAACTGTTCAGTGGTTTTGAGTACAAACACAAATTGGCAACAAAACAAGAAGTTTGGGGAAAATACGATAATGTATAAACAAAATGCCCACAAATACAAATGGTAAAAGAAATCAAAAGTTTTCTTTACCAGAATACCTTTTGTGCTTAGAGTTGGATTACAAATAAATGCCTACTCGCAGTCTAAACTCCACCAGCTCCAGTAGGTAGGCAGAGGAAATAGGAGGAGACACAGCTTGGCATCTTTCATGGCATATTAATGAATTCACACACAGGCTCAGTCTCTCACATACAAAAGCAAGTACAAAACAACACTGTTACTCTCACACTTTCACAACGTCTTTCTGGTATTCCCACATTTTCTGTGCAAACTCTTCTTAGTAATTAACCTACAGAGTAATTAACCTACTTGTGCTCTGGCATTTCTCGAGTTATGTTATGGTAGAATGTTTGGGAAATCTTAGCTGTCAGCATTTATGCTTATGTGTCAAATTACAAACTCGTGAGACAATCTTAAACCACCCTACACTGATGGTGGGGATTTGCGTATTGCTTTAGTGTTTTAGTGTTGATTATGGCCTGTCAAGTTACAATTACGGTGAAGACACAATTGCTTTTGTTAAGTAGCGATTTGCTAAAACGAAATGATGTACAGACACGTATTTAATATGAAGTAGCTGTTTCTCCAGAATGCTTGGAGATTTTATCCTACTGCGCTGGACTTTTGTCTTCCTCTGTCTTGCCATGAGATTAATTACACAAACACTGTCAACTGATAAAGAATGTCCTTCCTTTGATCGATTTCTTTTTCAGACTGTTTCTTTTTCATGTGGAGCAGCAAAAACTTTCCTTGGATTTATTTCTTCTTATCTGCCTCAGGCTCCCCCATATTCCTAGTTAGTGTAGCCTACTTGTTGTCTTTTGCTGTGGCAAAATGCTATGATATTGGTCCAAAAGTACAGAAACATCATTGCAAAAAACACAACTCACTGGTAAACTGTGAAATGCAGAGAGATCTACCTGGTGTTGATAAGTCTAATTCTTATTATGTCAACTTGTTTGGTTTATTTATACATTATTATGTTTAAACATCAAGACAGGATGAGACTCAATCTGTAAAAGAAAATAAAGTAATATAAAACAAAGGGTCACAACTAGTAGGATCCATTTCTAAAATAAATATAAAATTTTCAGACCATTAAGAGCTGCCAAAAGCCACTAGAAACATGTACATATAGAGATTTGTCTCAATAATTATGCTATTATTATTTCTTGAGGCATTTTGCACATTCACTAGCTGACAGATAAGAAGAAATAAGGTAGAGAAAGCTGACAAAGAAGTCCCATTTTGAAAATTGTCTAAATTTGAATTAACTTTATTATTTGAGGCTCATAGTTTAGGAGAACCTTTACTTCATTTTATTTCTCTTTACAAAGGTAAAACATTTGATCTTGCCCAGTTAGAAGGTCTGGCTGACATTTTAAGCCTAATTACCTGAAGTACAAAAGTTCCAAACACAACATTGTGGATTCATTTTGCTTCAACAGCATTTTGTCAACATCCATTAGAATAAAGTCCAACTGACTGTAGCATTTTTGTGACCCATCACTGAGTGACAACACGGAGAAGCTTAGTATTTGAGGTACAGAGATGCAGAGAAGATGTACTGTTTATTTTGCTCGAGGCTCCGTCACTGCAGTGCAGAGAGGGTCAGAGCTCGTACCTGGTGTCAAACATTTTAGGAGGTTAAGTGTTGTTGTCAGTATACGTCGACTGTATTGTGGGATAGCTGCTTTTTGTTTTCTTAGTAAGGGACCATCAAATACATCTAGACTGGGGTCAGGCTAAACTTGTCACAGGCAATAAGAGACCAGCACTGCAAGGCAAAGACAATGCTACCTGACAGATGTCTGTGTTTTTCCGTGAAGCTCTTTGTTGTGTTTTTTTTTTTTTTTAGGTCACCTTGTCATGGAAAGAGTAGCAGGAAAGATGGAACAGCTCAGGCAGCAGGGTTAGGTTAGGCTTCAACACTGAACTGAATCTGTGAACAGAAATGTAGAAATTCTGTGAAACTTTATGCAGTTTTTGTACAAAATAATCAGAAGCAGAAGCAGCAATACTTTTTGATCCACAAGGGGAAATAGCTTTCCTTATAGTTGTTCCATTCAAAGTCTTAGAAATATTAGCAGTACAAAAAAACATGGATAAACATAAGTAGAGAAATGTGTCATAAAAATATAAACATAAGTAGAAAAAGCATAACATGTCATTGTGCCTTGTTCTAAGAAAAATAAAAAGTATACAATGTAATAAATAGTAATGGTTTTATATTTGTCTAATAAAAAGAGATACATAGTTATTGCCCATTTATTGAGGGTTAGTCAGGAAGTGAAGTGAAAAAATTTGTTCCCAGCTTGCATTGAAACATAATGAGTCCAGCTGTAAGTCACAGCGTCTGAGGAGTTATCTGGTTTGATGACAAAAGTGGCCATCAATAAAAGCTCAAGCAAAATATGTTAAATAAGAAGCTAAAGGTAGGAAAAAAAAGAGCAGGAGCGACTACAATGGGCTGCATGCACAGTAACAAATGCACACAAAATAAAAAATGAAAATGCATTCTTCAGAATGACTCTTCTTTTATCTGTCTGTATGACCACAGGACCGTCTGTACTTTGTCATGGAGTATGTGAACGGAGGAGACCTCATGTACCATATCCAACAAGTGGGCAAGTTCAAAGAACCCCAGGCAGTGTAAGGCACATCAACAACTGGTCCTTTGATTCTGCTGTTTAATCTCAGCCTCAAACCTCTCTTATGTCTATTAGCAGCAAAGCACACACTGGCACTCACAGTTTTTCAGTTATGCTACTGACCGTTGAGTTTCTTTTGTTGTAAATCTGTGAATGTATGGTTGCTATTGCAGATTCTATGCAGCAGAGATCGCTGTTGGTCTCTTCTTCCTGCACAGTAAAGGAATCATTTACAGGTGAGTATAAACAAGTTTACACCGCTTAAACTATTTTTTACGATACAATATATGCCTATTTTGTTTTTGCATCATGATTTCTCGAGGCTGCCAGTGTTTTATTTACTTGTCTGTAAAAACATTCATCAGCAACAACAGGAGTTTGTTTGGAATATATGGTATAATAACCAGGTAGGT